>NC_041225.1:17044640-17078792 GCF_002837175.3 Physeter macrocephalus | reverse complement strand
GGCCTCCCTCTGTTGTGGCCTCTCCCGTTGCGGAGCACAGGCTCCGGACGCACAGGCTCATTGGCCATGGCTCACGGGCCCAGCCGCTCCGCGGCACGTGGGATCTTCCCAGACCGGGGCGCGAACCCGGTTCCCCTGCATCGGCAGGCGGACGCGCAACCACTGCGCCACCAGGGAAGCCCCCCAGTACTTCTGACTATCACCCTCCTTGCCTCTCTGTTGTTGCTGAATGGCAACATAAATGTGGCCAGTGAGATAGGATTCAAGGTTGGAAAATTAGAAAACTGTTAAAAAAAATATCCCACAGGGAGTTCTAATAAATGCTGAAATGCAAGCGGATTTATCTGTGTGATCTCATGTTCTGGGTTTGGGGAAAATGATTGGAATGGAGAAATTATGATCATCATTATTAGAAATAGGTCATTTTTGTCCTCTCTAAGGTAGTTTTAGGATGTGTATACCCATAAGTCACACATTGATGGAACATTTACCTTTTTGGGTCTCCAGCCACCTTGATGAGGTTTGGCTTCTTGGTCTCTCTACCCCTTCAATCCACGCTCA
The DNA here is from genome assembly GCF_002837175.3 of Physeter macrocephalus. Lineage (NCBI taxonomy): Eukaryota > Metazoa > Chordata > Mammalia > Artiodactyla > Physeteridae > Physeter > Physeter macrocephalus. The sequence continues at coordinate 17,078,231 of NC_041225.1, read as the reverse complement.
ATTGTATTAAATTCAAGTTTTAAACTGAAAATAAGTATTAACTACCTACATTTTTTCAACTAATGAGTGACAGGAGTGTGGAATTATGGAGTGCATGATAAACGCCGTGGATGGTCTAAAAAGCCTAAAACATTTCAGAATGTTTTAGGTTTCGCATTTGAATGTGCATATGTCATCTTGTAAGAGCTCAGGGTCCTTCACGAAAACAATCGAGTCCTGGGGACTTCCCTGGTGGTCCAGCGGTTAAGACTCTGCACTTCCACTGCAGGGGGCACGGGTTCCATCCCTGGTTGGGGAACTAAGATCCCACGTGTCGCAGAGTGCGGCCCCCAAAATTAAAAAACAACAATAACAATCAAGTCCTATTTATGAAGATCTGGCTGCCTTCCCCAAATTCCTGACCCCTCTCCCCTCTACCCTTTGTGCAGAGTCATGTGATGGGAAGTTTTGAGAAGAAAAGGAACACAAACCCACAGCCTCCTGGACAAGTTCACGTATTTCTGTCCCTGTCCTGCCAGTGGTAGGCACTCCCATCCTCCCACAGCAGCTGGGCCCCGAAGGCAGCTCCAGCCACTGCCTCACTCAACTGCTTAGTCTCTGCTCCTCCCCGACCTGCTGCTCTTACCGTTTTGTGGACTCGCTTCTCTATACTTTCCATCTTTTGGCTTCTTCTACCTTTTTGCTCAGGGCTTCCACCTACTCCATCCCCTGTCTTTCTGCTTCTGTCCTGACACTGAAGAAGACTGTATGTCTTTGTTTCAAAGACCTTCAAAGATGAGATCTGATGAGTTCCCTTGGTCTCAGTCCTGTTTGAATCACCCCTACAGGGCAGGTCCAAGTGTCAGGGCCCTATATCCTGGGATAGTCTGTAAAACAGCTAGGACATCTCACTGTTGTGAATAAGAACTTTTGATTTTCTATCTATCTGTCTACCTATGTATCACTTGATTAATAATAGGATAATGATTACTCAGTGCATTTAGCTGGTTTGGTGTGTGGAAGCTTTTTAGATAACCTGGAGTCTTTAGGAGAAAAACCAACAAAAACAGGAGGTTCTCAGTGATGAAAGGAGGGGTCAACTGTTCAGCTGGCGAAAGAAGTCTACATCTAGGGAAAGGAAGATGGCTCAAGGCTGTGAACCAGGCCTAGGGGTCCCCCCAAAAGGAAGAGGAACCCAGCTGGCACAAGACCTGAGTTCCTCTAGAAGGAGGCCTCTGTGTTTGTACTCAACCGTGTTCAGGTTTTTTGCAGCTCTTTTAAAATTGTTCTCTTGCCCCCTAGCCTGGGAAGGACTTGCTGACTTCTCCTTTACCTCTGGGATAAGACATGTCTTCCTGTGCCAAACCAGAGGCAGGCCACTCTTACATTGTGTCCCCTCAATAAGCACTTTTAAGTTCACAGAGCATATTGCTGTCCAAAAATGTTTTAGAGAATTTTGACAAAGTTAATTTTACAAAGCATTCTGTGGAGATTGTCTTGGAAGGTTTTATTGACAATTCCGTGCACCAAGATTTTCTATTCAGAGGACATTCTTGATTTCTTGTACCATTTCTACCTTCCCAAACGCTTTCCATAGAAGCTGACTTGAGCAAGGCTATTGAATGGAGCGTTCAGAATTCTGGAAGATTCTTTTCCCTGAAGAGACACCTTAGCTCTCACTCCTGTTCGTTTCTGAAGCGATAGGGCATTTTCAGTTGTATCTGAGACACTAATATTAGAATGTCCACTGACCGAGGAGAACTGCCTACCCTCTACCCTCCTTCATCTTATCTTAAGCTCTGTGATTTTGATCCTAGGCCAATGTGAAATGTAAAGTAGGAAGCAAAACCAAAGCAATGAGCAAATATTTACTAAAAGCCTCTAGTGGAGGTATGTAGACGGGGCATACAGTCGCAGCCCTGCAAATATTTGTTGGATGATCATAAGACATTGTTTTTTCACTCAGGTAAAAATGTCACAGCAACTTTCTAGCTGGGGTCAATGACATGAGGACACCTCTAGCCTTGAGGATTTTTGTTACAATGTTGCTTTTGTATCCAGCAATCTTCAGTGTTTTCCTCTTACCAAAGCCTGAGACCCTGTACAATTTTCATAACCTGCCTTGCTTCCCGTGATGCCTCTGTTTACTCCCCCGCCCAGGTGCCACGAATGCTGGTGCACTGCGCTCATTGTGTGTGTGCTCCTCCTTCTCTTGTAATGCTTATTTCCTTCCCCCCTACATCTGCCCAGATCCTACACCCGTTCTTCCAGGCTCAGAGAAAGTGTGTCCTCTTCCACAAAGTCCTCCTTCATTCTGTCAAAGAATGCTGGCAGTGGCTCCCATGTGCCTGCCATACAGTGATGAATAAGATGGTCCCTGACCTCAAACAGTGTAACAGCTGAATGAATGAGGCAGATAAGTCAGCAGACGATTATATCGGTGCTGCCCAGCTTTTCTTTTCACTAAATAAAACACAGAGAAAACAATATTCATCATGGGTCCCCAGCCTGCTTGTAGCTGGAAGGTTCCAGCTGCCCCAGATCTGACCCAACCACTCCAAAGACTGAGAGGCACTGAAGCTTGCCCTTCCTCTAACTAACACCAGCTTGGAAACTCAGGGCGATGCTACAGCGTGATAAATCCACTGGTAGGAGTAGGAACAGAGTACAATGCGTCCCTTTCCCAGTCTTGGGGGAAAGGGAGGGCTTCCTGGGAGGTGGCATCAAGCTGAATCTTGAAGAATGTTAGCTAGCCAATGAGGACGGTGGGGTGGGGCTGGGGAGTGAGTTGCCAGAGGCAACAGGATGTGCCATTTGGTGGCTGGCAGGGAACGGTTCAGGACGGCATGGCTTGGTTTGAGGGGCAGAGGCTAGAATGTGGCTCTAGTGGCAAGCAGGCATGAGATGAGGAGGGTCTTAGGTGTTCCTCCAACCAGACTGTGAACTCCTTGAGGGTTAAGACCACATTTTCAATTCTGTGTCTTCTAAACTGCTGATCACCTAAGGGCTCCAAACAGCATCAGTGTCTGATAGAAAAGTCTCTCTTTACTAGTGACAGCATCGTGATGGCTGCCACGAGACATGTGAACAAGTCTCTCTTAAGAGTGATGTGAATGAGAAAGGTGTTTTCTACAGTTTGTGTTAGTCCCACTGGAGCAGAAAGATCTGACAGGCTCCATTCCCTCTTGTTTCCAGGACAAGCTCTGGTTTCTCTTTAAAGAATGACTAAAGTGGTTTTTTATTCTGACACTGATTTGGTTACTTAGGCATTGTCTTGAGCCTCCCATGCTGTTGCCTTTCTATCCTCTGCTGTGTGATGCCAGAGCAGGCAGTGAGCTGGCTGCAGTTGCTGGGCTTCCTGGAACTGGCTTTCTGTTAATATCTGCCCATAGGAGGCAATGGTTGGAGATTAGAAGGCAGAGAAAGGAGAGAAGCTTCCTGCTTCTGGAAGTTGTTGGCAACAGTTGCAAAAACAGTGGGGGTGGGGTGATTCCTGTCTCCAGCCGCCAGGCTAAGGCAGCATCATTTCAGGGTTCCAGACCAATAGCAACAGTTCTCCAATAGTGCATCAGCAGATGCAAGCTCCAGGTGTCCACCCAGGGGCACTAGCGGCCTCTGATCCTTGGGTATCCATCCTGCATCCTCTTTGTTCTTCATGCCCCTTCTTCCTTCATTCAGCCCTTCCAGCACCTTTGCAAGCAATCTCCTGTATAATATTCCCTCCATCCAAAATACCTAGGATAGTTTCCTTCCTTCCCTTCCCTTCCCTCCCTCCCCTTTTTCTTTCCTCCCTCCCCCCTTTTTCTCCCTTTCTTCCTTTCTCTTTCTTCCTTCCTTCCTTCCTTCCTGCCTGCCTTCCTGCCTTCCTTTCTCTCTCCCTCCCTCCCTCCCTCCCTTCCTTCCTTCCTTCCTCCCTCTCTCTCTCTCTCTCTCTCTCTCTCTCCTCTCTTTCTTTCTTTCTTTACTCCTGGTCCATGGCTGATACAGACACATACTTGTAGAGTTGTGTTCAGTTGCTATAAAAGAGGGTACAGAAACACTAGGTCTATGAAAAAGATGACAGAGATTATGTTGTCCTGATACCCAGAAGTCCAATGGCCTGATATTTGGCAATCATGGTCCTGGGTGTATTAATTGAGTAAAGGTTTTTATCCTGTTTGAAATGTATTGATGGAGTAGCATAGTTGAGCTGCTCAAATTGGTTTCATGCATGGATGGATTTCAGATGCAGGGCTGTTGATCCAGCATCTTTTCCAAGTACCAAATTCACAGAGGAAGAAAAAGAAAAGAAAAAAGTGGCCAAGGCTCTGAAATTCTCTAGCACAAAATTCTCTTCCATCATGCCTTTGGAGTATACATCAAATAGAATAAAACCAGTGAGTCAGCTTTAGTGGTGTGGCTAAGGCACTTAGTAGGGAAGAGTGATCCCTTCAAGCCTCCTAAACTTCCTGCCATGTGGCATTGCCGAGGGCGCTTGTTCCCAGTAAGATGGTTGGATTCTCTTTTGTTTTGGGGTTTTCTTGAAAAATTTTTGCAATGTCTTATATACATATATAAACACCACTGGCCACAACACTTCAGTATGGTAAGGGCTTATAATTCCATAATCATGTAGCCACACAGCCTGGCTTTTGTCTGAATAACCTGATAGGTACACCTACCCCAACAGCGTGAATGTGAACGAATAAGAAAGGCATCTTTCAGGGGTTCTTTCACAAAGAGATGAGTGAAGGTGTGGGGAGAAAGTGTAAAAATGAAAAATGAAAAATAATTTAGCTCTCTGCTATCCTTCATCTGGATAAACCTTAATGTCCACCTAGAGCTGAATATTAATGTGGTGGTTGGTTCTATTTGAATTCTCCCATTAATTTCTTGGACCTCATGTGCCCTGATTACGCAACAGAAATACTGTGTACCTGTGTCTGAAACACTCTGGTTAACAAAGAATTAATACGCTCTTACTGCCCACCCTGGTCCTGGTTCCCCTCTAACTTCTAGACTAAAGGGATAGAACACACCATTTATCAAGTAAAATGGGAGGGCTCCTACCACCTCTGCATGAGCCATTAAAAAACAAACAGGAATGTGATGTGACGTGCTTCCTCTTGAAGCCTTTACAATGGAAAAAAATCCCATTTGAGCCAGTAGCCAAGAAACCAGAATCACGACATTTAACAACACTCATAAATGATGCAAGTTTGATTGTTCATGCATGGAGGGGACCGGAGCAGGAAGGAACTAAAGATCATGTGTTTGATTTCTTAGAAGTTGATTGCTGCAGGCATGGTCGCCACCAACAACGACTCCCCATCAAAGTGATAAAAGGAAAAGATTAGCTTCCTGTGTAAACTCTGTTTTTAGGTCAGATGTCACCTCCAGGAAGCCTTCTCCACCCTTGAGAATCTGATTGAGGGTCCATCCTATCTTCTGTCCTGGTAGCTTGAGTTTATGGTGCTGTCTGTGGTCTACTTCCTTACCCACCTCTCCCACTAGTTGGTGAGCATCCCTGGGTAGGCACCAGCTGCCTCTGCACATCTTAGGCACTCCAGAAACATCTGTGGAAAGAACAGCCACCGCATCACAGTTTTGTTGGAGACGGAGCATAGAATGGTGAAGTTACAGGCAGAACTTCTAGCCTAAGTCCCTCCCCAGTTTCCGCCGACTGTGTGAACTTAAAGGCCAGGATAAGGCAAAAAGAGAAGGTGCAGAATAACGAAGCTAGAGAATCATCGCGGAAAAGATAAAAAAGAGAAAAAGAACTAGACTGGACTCGGTGGGGTTAGGAACCCCTTTAATTGTTTATTAAACAAGTTCCACAGACATAGTCGGCAAATCCAGGATCGTGTGCTCTGCAAAGTGAGGGTGAATGATCAATCCATTCTAACGCATACCTTGGCATATATCGCATGCCGTTCTGACTTCTTAGGACAACGAACTGAAATCCAGGCTTTCCAGAGCTAAAACGTGATTGGTTTGTGACAAGTTTAACTGTATCACCAGATTTCTTCCAAAACCTGTCCTGCTGCCAGATGGAGTAGCAACAAACGATCAAGAAGGCCCCCTAAGGAAGGTAGTTCTGTTTTTCCTGCTTTTTGTCTTCTGCTGTGGGTTCGCCACTAACCCTCTTCCAGGAGGAATTCTGCCATCTATATCCTGAATAAGCCCATTGAGTCTGTAGTTGAAGCTTGTCCTTTGCAGCTTTCCTTTCTCTCTGACATATGCCTCTGCTGATAGAATGTTTGTGAATGCTTTCATTTCCTTCCCTCACTGAGAGAGAAAAAATGGAGAAAGTGGAGAGAAACCCATCTTTTTAATATTCATCCACTCAACAACATTTTGTCAATTGCTGAAGGTGTAAGCAGAGAGGTACAGGAATGGTGGAGGGGCTCTGGAGTCAAACTGACCTGGGTTTGAATTGTGGTTCCATCATTTACTAGTACCTACATTACTATTTGTATCAGTTTGTTTGGTACTACTGTTTGTACTATTAACGTCTCAGGGCCTCCAGTTTCTTCCTCTGTAGAATGCAAATAGGAGCTACCTGGGCTATTTGGTTTTTTGTCCAGTCTTGTGGACCGGGCTTTGTCAAATGGTAGTGCTTTCTTCATCTGCAAGGAAATTGCTTGCCTGTCATTGAGCATTGTAGAACAAGGCCTAGGGCTTTCCATTGCCAAGAGATATTTCAGGCAAGGTTTATCAAACAATGTATCAAAGGTTTTATCCGAGAGTGGTTTCAGCCTTTATTACTTACATCTGGTCATGAAATTGTTGCCAGTTTGCTACTAGGAAATGTCTTTGTCATAGATTACAGGAAATCTGGCCCTCAGGCCAGTTACTAAGCCAAGTCACAGTACATACAAGATACTAAGAAAAACTGGGGCAGACCACTCGGGCTTTCTATAGATGATTATCTATTTGGTTCCAAAGTTAACCTCCAACTTTATGAAATGGTGATTGATTAGGACATGTGGCTCTGGAGAAAGGGGCAGGACAGCGTGGTGTAGCGGAAAAAATCAGAGGCTTTAGCACCCAAACAATCTGCATTTAAATCCTAATTTATATTATCTTCTTCCCAGTCGCTTAAGCTAGTCCTTCTCCCTAAGTCCTGGTCTCCTCATAGGTAAACTGGGGATAACGATGCCTATCGCTGGGGATGTCTCGAGAGCCAGAGACATCGGTGAGGTGCCTGGACGCGCGGGGCCTCGGAAGCTCTTGCTGGATTAGGTCGGGAGCCGCCCCGGGATCTGTCACCGGGAATGCCTCCCTGGCAGGATGGCGGGGACGGGACCCCAGCTGAGGGTAGGGGCTGGGGCCGGGGCACCCCGGGTGGTCGGGTCGCGCCCCAGGCGGAGGCTGGGGGCTCCCCGGGGCCTTTTGCTGGCAGCCTGAGCGGCCTCCGCGCACACGCCCGGGAGGATTAAACCAGATGTGGCGGCCGGGCGACGCCGAGCGCTCAGAGGCCGAGACCGGAGACCCAGACGCCACTCCAGACCCCGCGGTGACGGTAAATGAAGCGGGGGAGATCTCACGAGAATGATACAGGCTGCGAGACGGCGCCCCTAAATGACAGCTAGGCGGGCCTCTGGCGGGCGGCTCGGCCGCGCGGGGGCGCCCGGTGGACGGCGCGCAGCACCGGCGGCCAATGGCTGGCGGGGTCGCGGGCGGGGCCGGGAGCGGGGGCAGCAGTGCTCCAGCGGCGGGGCGGAGCCAGGCGGGGAGGCGGGGCGCCCGGCAGCAGCGGCGGCGGCCACAGCAACCTCCGCGGCGGCCGCGGCAGGACTGGCAGCGCCGGCGGCGGGTGAGGGGCTCGCGGCGGCGGCGACGGCGACGGCGACGGCGGCGCGCCGGCAGCTTCGAGGTGGTGCGCAGGGCGGCTGCGCGGAGGGCGCGGGGTTGAGGGGCGGCCCCGGGTCGCGGGAGATCCACCTGCTGGTAACGGAGCAGCCTGCGCCGCGGCCCGGCCTGGAGCTCGTGCGCCTCCGGCTGCTGCGGGGCCGGCTCTGGGCGCGGGCGAGCCGGGCCTCGGGGCGGGGCGCGGCTGGGCCGCCCTCGGTTCGCCGTCAGCCCCGCTCCGCCGCCGCCGCAGCCCCGGGGTGCTGCGCGCTCTCGGGGTGGCCGGCCGGGCGCCTGGTGCTTTCTCGGCGCTCCTAGGCGCGGCGGGGCTTGTCGACTTTGGGGCAAAGTGGAGGAAAGTGGGGGTTTGGGGATGCAGAGGGGGAGAGAGAGTTGCCCGCAGGACCTGCTGCCCCAGGGCGCACGCCTGTCCCGGAGTCGGCGGCGTCCCGGGGCTGCGGGGCAGGTGCGGCGGGGTCGAGGCGGCCCGGGCGCAGGGGCTGGGGCTGCTGCCGGGTCGGCGAGGCGTGCACAGTCCTGGCGAATCTTCCTACAAAGTCAAGACCCGCCGGTCCTCTGTGCAAGCGCACACCCATCCCCAGGCCTCAGTTCCCCCTTAACGAGGAAGCTGCAAGTGGGACCCTCGGGTTGGGGCCAGGTGATTCCACTGAGTGTACCCGGTGACAGCGCGAAGGCGTGTTTTATGAGCTGGCAGACCACTCGCGCGCCCGCTTTTTATTTCTCGCAGCGTGTGTTTCTCTGGAGCCCGTTCATTGCTTACAATCCGAATTGCGAAATATAAGCAGGCGCAGCGCATGTTTTCAGTGCTTTCCATATATTTTGGTGTTGTGCTTTTGCTGTCGGACGACTTCTGATAAAATAGAATGACAACGTCGTTCGTTCGAATTTAGAACCTAAATTTAGAAGTGAATAATATGCGTTTAGTGGTTTATGTTTCTTTTTCTGAATGTTTTAAAAAAAAAGTTCCATTAACAGGTTATCCTAACAAAGGTTTCTTTAGCCCCCACGTGTAAATCTGAAAACGCACAGGATGAAATTATGTAAGCTGTATTGACGAAAAATAGAAATCCTTTTATAAACGTATAACCAGTGAATTTTAACATAATTGCGGTGTATAAAGTTGTAGGGCTTACATCACGGATTTCATGATGGTGCCTTTCCTTCAGGCATCTCTCCTGTCTGTGGGATGGTAATTAAGCCATATGTTAAGTGTTTTCGGCCATAGAACATATTGACTATTTCAGAGAACACTTTAAAATCCAACAAAGGTTATGTATCTAATAATAATGTAAAGGACTGCAGCCCTTAAAAGACTGTTAATAAAACAGATTTTTCAGTGTGAGATCTAGAGTTGAAAGTTCCATACAGCTTTGTCAGGATGGAGAAGATGACCAGTAACTTTAGCCACTGCCTTTTTTGTTGTTAAGAATTCATATGTGTTAAGTGATAGTCACAGAGAGTGTCAAGGTGTTAGACTGAAATTTTTACAAATGTGGACAGTGATGAAAAATATGGGTTACTTCTTCTCTTGCTTTAGGTAGTCAGTCAATCCAAAGGGCTCTTGGCTGTCCAGCCTCACCTCTCCTGTTTTGAGAGCATGGGGGTCATTGGTTTTACTCTTGTTCTGTGCAGTTAAACTTCATTAGTGTGGAAACCCTAATTAAAAATGTATGATGACATTCTTCCTGAGTAAAATGCTCTTGTATTTCTCTTGCAGAATTTCAGGTCTTATTTGTTGGCAGAGTTCATTATAAGTATTTTCTTCAAACCAGAGATTAATTACTTCCTGGATCCAATATTTAATATTCCTTATGTTTTTCCGGTTACCAATACTATATAGCCTACTTTGATTATAGCATTCTTTCACTTTTACTTGTCTCTCTACCCATTTATACTGAATTTTATGGGATTTATTTGTATTTAATAAAACTATGTTTCAAACTATCCTTTATTTTCTGATTCTCTGCTTCTCTGCTTCCCCATGATTATTGACTGAATGTCTACTCTAATAACCTGTGTACTTTTAGTTCTTTTACCAGGACAGAATCCTTCTTGAAGTAAGGTAGGGCTAAGGATATAGCAACAGAAAGTTATATGAATTTTTATATGATGCCACAACAGGATTAAAATTCCAAGTTACATAATTCACTGAGTTATCCCTTCTCTTTTTATAATCAGAATTCATTATCGAGTGCTTATTGATATAAGACAATATATTAGGCACTTTATGGAAATGAGTTGAAATTCTAGGATTTCACCATGAAGACTGTTGACATGGATATGTTAGAAGGTGAATAAGTTTGGTTTTAGAAAATTATCATAACTTGAACGTGAGAATATCTTTGGAGTTCTTTGTTTGTGGAGACTAAGGGGAGGAGAGTTCGGTGCTTCTAGAATATTATACCACAGAGCTGCTGGCCAAGGAGGATTAACAGGCTGCCTGGGTGTGAGTGTGGCAGGGGAGGGCCTAGCCCAGGGTTCAGGAAGTGAGAAATTTGTGTCACGTTTTAAGTTGAAACTTTGAAATTTCCTGTGAATTTTGCAGTTTATTCCATAATAGATCCATACTGGTTGTAGAGTATAATTATTTTTTTAAATTCACACTTAATCTGTTGGATAAATGTAACACCCCGGGATGATTCTCTAGTGTAACCTGAGACTTGGAATATCCCTGGCGCTTCTAGGGGCCCCGGTGCAGGTGGCCTAGTTTGAGAGGCAAAGGGTGGGCGATGAGGACTTGGACTTTGGAGTCATGCAAATTAGGGTTCTGTCTCTGGGTTCATTTTTTTGTGTGTAAAATAGGGTCAGCAATGCCTGCCTCACGGGAGTTGAAGATTGAAGATTTAGAACATGTGAGGGACACATAGGAAACCCTCAATGAATTGTAGTGTCTATCATTCTTACTGTTAATCCTGTGCCCTAGTGATATCTTTTTTCACTAGTGGAGGTTTCTAGCAGCATCACTTTTACAAACCAGCTGAGATGGTAGTTTCTGAATTGCCTACAAATGGCCGCGTTAATCAGCTGCCCTCTTCGCCATAGGGAATTGTCTTTTGGGCTTCCCAGGCCTTTTTGGAGGTGCATTAACTCACCCCACTGGAGTGTCACTTAGTGGATGGCCAAGTGCATCTCGTGGTGCCCCTGTGGCCACCAGGAATCAATGCACATCTTGTCGTGACTGATATGCCCTGAGGGAATGAGACCGGCTGTGCGCAGAGCCACCTGAACCAGTGACCGGCTGCAGGTTTTTCATTTGGTTTTATTTTTTAATATAGTTAACATTTATTGAGAACCTATTAGGTGCTAGGTGACTATGCTTAAGTACTTCTCAGGACATGATTTCATTCTGTTTTCTGAACAGCTTTGCTAGATGGGAGGTGATTTCCAGACTTTCTGAGTTAAAGCAATGCTAAGTGATTAGTCCTGGGTCCTACGGTATCCTGGTTGGATTGCCGCATTTTCTAAATGCTGAAATAGTCCCAGTTTACACCCGGGGAGTAGGTTAATCGTTGGAAAAACGACATTTATTTTACGATGATGATCAATAGCAATCATAACTGTAACCTTTTTATTATTTATGAGAACAGGAGGATCCAGGACAGGCAGTTTTCTCATTTTATGGATGAACCGCAAAGCCAAGATAAGTGACATGCCTGAAGTCACGCAAGCAGTGATGGAGCTGGATCTAGGACCTAGGGCTTTTGACCCTCATAGGTTGTAGTCTGTCAGTTTTCTTTAAAAAATTTAAAACATTAACTATTATTGTGCAACAGGAGGATTGCAGAGAGTGAAGATTATGTTACTCAGGAACCATTGTGTGATGATTAGAGTTCTCAGCTTGGAATCTGTGACTTATTATTCAATGAGCCCCACCACTTCCCCCTTTAAATAAGTAACCATAACTCTGTTTCCACAGGCAAAACCAAACCAATGAGGAGGGAGTATAGTTGGAAGCTTTATTCCCTGGAGAAGAACCATATCATTCTAGTGTATTAAATGTCATTTGGATATGGGGGTAATCTTTACAGATACAGTTTAGCCCAGCCAAAAATCTGTTTAAAACAGTAACTGATAAATGAAACTAATATTTTGCATCACTGAGCAAGTTTTTCTTTCTCTTTTCCCCCTGAATAGGAAGAAAGAAGCCTGCAACATCCACCTATGAAGACCGTGCAGACAGTCCTGAATGGTAATTGTGGATGGTGTGGCTGCCAGGCTGCTTCTGCCAAGCATCTGAAATGAACCTCTCCTGTTGATTGTTTTGATTGGCCCAGAGCCAGGAGTACTGGATTCACCTGACTTCAGGATAAAAAGAAAAAAGTCTTGGTTATCATCATAAACGTATGAACCAGTGTGATGGTGAAATGAGATGAGGCTCCGAAATGGAACTGTAGCCACTGTTTTAGCATTTATCACTTCGTTCCTTACTTTATCTTGGTATACTACGTGGCAAAATGGGAAAGGTAAGGAAAACATCTCCAAAAATATGCATGGCATGTAGTAGGTTTTTTGCTTTGTCAATGGTGCGTAGATGCTTGAGTTAAATGCCCCTATAATCTGCATGTTGCATGCTATCTGCTGGCGGCCTTCCAGTTTCTTTCTGACACAAAAATGAAGCAGTATTCTTGGACGGAGGAGACAGAATTTCTCATTTGAATGGGGTTTGTTTTGTTTTTGATTTCTTGTAATTGCACTTGGAGAAACATGCTCATCAGTGGTTTATATTATAAATGGCAGCCAAGTCGAGTAATAAAGACTTTTGTTTTGGCATTTTATTTTTTATTATTAAACATCATAAATGTTTAATAAGCTTCCTTGTACCGGATGTTGTATAAAACAAAAGGACAGTCGGCGCCTTCATGAAATTTACATGCTGATTATAGGAATGATTTGGTGCTGTGTAGTTAATGATTTAACCAGCATGTGTTGACAGATTGCTCTTTAGGCAAAAGTAATTTTGAAGTAAGCGAGGAGAAATAGTGATGTGAAAATTTTAAGTTTAAAAGTTAATTTTGCTTAGACTATCAAACTGTGTTTCTAAGGAAGGTTGTCTTTTTAGCGATTGGAAGTATATTCAGGGCTAATGCATTTCTTTGCTTTTTTTGAAGAGAAAATATTTACAGTAAATTCCTACCCCTACTTTTTACCTGTCTCCTTTCCTTATATTAATCTAGGGAATATTGATGGCAAGAAGAATGGAGGTGAGTATTGTATTTGGTTTGTTAGAGTCAAGGTAGACTAGTAGTTGTCACCTGGTTATTGGAAGGTGGTGTTGCTGGCATTATTTTATTGACTTGTATGAAAGTAACTGAAAAGATGTGTTCATGACTTAATTTTTCTCTGGTGTGTGTATTGATATGTATATATCTGTGTGAGTATATGTGTATATAAGAAATAAGTTGATATAAGTGGGAAAACGTGTTCTGTGCTTTGAGCAAGTATAGTATTGTTTTTCTCTTTTTCTCTGAGTTGGACTCTAATTTCGGAAGGAACTGTTTGGGGAAAATGAGTGAAATACTTGCTGAAGACTTCTTCTCTGCAGACAAATATATACATTTTAGATTTCATTTTTTAATCGTACCAAAAGGAGAAGACTGACTTAAGAAGAACTTTGAGTAGTTAATCAAACTATTGCTTGTCCCTGACATGAATAGAACAGATGACTGGCCTTAAAAGTCTACTTAGGAAATAAGAGAATTGACCCTAAGAAGAGTATATGGATTTTTTTCTTACCAGGAAACTTATCTATTCAGAGAGTTATAGTAACAGAAACTTGACCCTTTTTACTGGGTCTTATTTAAAGGATTAAAACTTGTGGAATCTCCATTCCTTTTATCTTGTTTCATATGTAAAGCTATTATAAGCATTATTTTTTTGTGTGTTAAGTTGTCTTTAAAATCAAAATTAATTTCAAAAAATATAAAGATCCTTTCACCATGTAGTATTAGAGATACACACAAAAAGCCTCTTCTCTTTGATTATCACTTTTTGAACAGTCTGTAATCCTTCTGTGCATACTTTTCTGCTCTGTTTTTTCTGCTTAGTGTTTTGTCCAGACTCTTTCAGGTATCAACAGAGGTCTCCTGTCGTGCTTATGTAAAATCCCCTGTGCTTTAATGCCATCGTTTATGTAACCACTCTAACTGCTGAGCATTTGGATTCTTTCTAGATCATTCTGGCAGTCAGCCTGGATTTTCCAGAGCCAGCCTCATTTCAGATGTTTAATTCTTGTATACTCATAAACCACGTGCTCTGCTTTTTATATTGAAAGCATGGTTTCTGTAATCACCGATGTTTCTGGCCTCATAATTTTTATTTTTCATTCATTCATTGGTCCCTTTCATGTACCTGTCCTGTGCCTAGCACTGTGTTATATGCTGTGAATATGAAAAGGAAGAAGACACTTCACACCTTTGGGAAGCTCAAGGACCAGTAGGGGAAGATGCAAGTAAAAAAAATGTGATACCATCAGATAGACTAAGACAGAAGCAGTAACAGAGTGCTGTGGTTGTGCTGTTATAAGCATATTCTATGTTATATATTGTCTCATTTAATCCTCGTAATGACCTCGGGAGGTATTATTACCCCCTTTCTGTACATGAGGAAACCAAGGCAGAGTGGTAGAGAAACTTGTCCAGATCATACATTAAGGGGAATAGTGAAGTTTAAACTCAATAAAGCTGGTTCAGAGATTATGCTCTTAGCTATTGGTCTACTGCCCAGAAGAGCAGAGACCAGGCAGAATAGGGGACAGTAGGCATGTCAGGTGGAGGAGGTTGCTGTGCATCCATGAACTTCTGCAAGGGTGTAGAGCATTCGTGCTTTGGAATTATGAGATGCTCATTGTGATTGGCACGTAGGATTCCACGACTGTCCCAGGGTTTAGCTGGTAATCCCAGTGCAGTTCTTATCATATTTGTTATAGGTCTTCATTTACTACTTGGAAGAATACATGACCTGGTCCATGGGATTGGCGTAAGTTGAGGAGGATGTCAGGAACCCAACCAGGAAAGCTGGAGTTCAGGCCAGGGTACAAGTTCCTGCAGGGTATACAGGATTCGCACATAAAAATTAGGCAGAATTCCAACTGTGTGGAAAGCACAGGTTGGGAAAGTTGTAAGCAGGTGTAAGAGTGGGACAAGGGTAATTACATGTCTTACTTGTGTGTGTGTGGCGGGAGTGGGGGGAGGGTTCTCCTAATGAACTTCCTGTTTTGGTCAGGCACAATGCAGAAACTTGGCAACACCAAGCAAGCAACCTTAGATGCCTGTCCTTAGGGACATCTAACATTCATGTACATGTTTCTGTGTGGACATGTGTTTTCTTTTCTCTTGGTTATTTACCTAGGAGTGTGGACTTGCCAGGTCATGTGGTAACTCTGTATTTAACCATCTGAGGAGCTGCCAGGCTGTTTTCCAAAATAGCTGGACCATTACGCATTTCTTCCAACAGGGTATGAAGGTTACCATTTCTTTGCATTCTTTTTTTTTTTTTTTTTTTTTTTGTGGTATGCGGGCCTCCCTCTGCCGCGGCCTCACCCGTTGCGGAGCGCAGGCTCCGGACGCGCAGGCCCAGCGGCCACGGCTCACGGGCCCAGCCGCTCCGCGGCACGCGGGATCCTCCCAGACCGGGGCGCGAACCCGGTTCCCCTGCATCGGCAGGCGGACGCGCAACCACTGCGCCACCAGGGAAGCCCTCTTTGCATTCTTGATGACACATGTTATCTGGCTTTTTGATTCCACTCATCCTAGTAGTAGTGAAGTAGTATATCATTGTGCTTTTTATTTGTATTTCTAATAATGTTTAGCATCTTTTTATGTAGTTATTAGCCATTTGTATATCATCTTTGGAAAAAATGTCTATTCAGGTTCTTTGCCTATTTAAAAAGAATTTTTTAACTGTTAAGTTGTAAGAGTTCTTTATATATTCTAAGGCAAAAATACAGTAAGGGTAGTTGGATCAACCACCTATATACTTAGTATGAAGGTTAAAAGACAAAACTAGTAAAATCATATAACTAGAAATAAAAATGAATAAATACACATATACACACACAAAAATTAATTAAGGGATACACAAAATAAAAATATGTTAAAGATGACATCCAAAACATAAAATGAGGGGGTGGCATAAAAATGTAGTGCTTTTAGAACGTGCTCAAACTTAAATGACCATCAACTTAAAATAGATAGCTATATACATATGTTATAGAAGAACCTCATGGTAACTACAAACCAAAACCTGATAATAGACATTAAAAATAACAGAGGAAGGAATACAAACATAATATTGAAGAAAGTAGTCAAATCAGAAGGGAAGAGAGCAAGAGAAGAAGAGAGGAACAGAGAAGACCAATAAAAATAACCAGGGAAAAAAATTAACAAAATGGCAGTAAGTACATACCTGTCAGTAATTTCTTTAAATGTAAATGGACTAAACATTCCAATCAAAAGACATAGGGTGGCTGAATAGACAGAAAGGCAAGACTCATATATACACTGCCTGTTAAGAGACTCACTTTAGATCTAAAGACACACATAGGCTGAAAGTGAGGGGATGGAAAAAGGTATTCCATGTAAATGGAAATAGAAAGCTGGGACAGCTTTTTATTTAAGCATACTTAAATTAAACTTTAAAACAAAGACTGTAACTAGAGCAAAGAAGGACATTGCATAATGATAAAGGGATCAGTCCAACAAGAAGATATAACACTTGTAAACATGTATGTACCCAACATAGGAGCACCTAAATACATAAAGCAAATATTAACAGACATAAAGGGAGAAATTGACAGTAATACAATAGTAGGGAACTTTAACACTCCACTTACATCAATGGATAGATCATCCAGACAGAGAATCAATAAGGAAACACTGGCATTAAATGGAACATTAGACGAGATGGACTAAATAAATATATATAGGACTTTCAACCCCAAAAGAGCAGAATACACATTCTGTTCAAGTGTGCTTGTAATATTCTGCAGGATAGATCACATGCTAGGCCACAAAAGAAGTCTCAGTAAATTTAGGAAGATTGAAATCATATTAAGCATCTTTTCTGACCACTGCATATGAGACTAGAAATCAACTACAAGAAATAAAAACTGGAAAAAACCAAATATGTGGAGTCTAAATAACATGCTATAAATATTTAATGGGTCACTGAAGAAATAAAAGAGGAAATAAAAGTGTACTTTGAGACAAATGAAGATAGAAACACAGCATTCCAAGATTTATGGGACACAGCCAAGGCACTTCTAAGAGGGAAGTATATAGCAATACAGGCTTACCTTGGGAAATGATAAAAATCTCAAACAATCTAACCTTACACATAAAGGAACTAGAAAAAGGGGAACAAAGCCCAAAGTTAGTACAAGTAAGGAAATAATAAGAGTGGAAATAAATGAAGTAGAGATGAAAAGAGCAATGGAAAAGATCAATGAAACTAAGAGCTGGTCCTTTGAAAAGATAAACAAAATTGTTAAACCTTTAGCCAGACTCATCAAGAATAAGAGAGGGCCCAAATAAATGAAATGAAAAATGAAAGAGAAGTTACAGCTGATACCGCAGAAATACAAAATATAAGAGATTACTATGAAAATTTGTACGTCAACAAATTGGACAACCTAGAAATAATGGATAAATTCCTAGAAACATACTGTGTTCCAAGACTGAATCGGGAAGAAATAGAAAATCTGAGCAGACTGATTACCAGTAATGAAATTAAATCAGTAATTTAAAAGAACTCCCAAAGAACAAATGTCCAGGACCAGATAGCTTCACAGGTAACAGGAGCCTTTAGCTCCTTGAAGAATGGAGTCTTAATGGACTAATTTCTGTGTGGTATCAGCACTTCTTGTCCCTCTCAGTGGACAGTGCAAGGAAGTGTGTGTGTTTATACCCACATCTGTTACCTATTTCTATATCCATCTGTATATATTAAAAAAAACCCACCATGAGTTCATACTGGTCTCTCTGATTTTAATCCAGTGCTATAGTGTTCATTCTAGTCTAGTCTAGACATTTCCCTGTCTCCGTAAAAAACATGGCTGTTAGTATCCCAATATACTAATTATTTGCTCAATCTCAGTGTATACATACATACAGTCTCCTGGTAGAGATATTAACTTAAGCATGCTCTATTAGCATCGTCTCATTAGAAGACCACCTAGAGTTTTCTTCCTCTGAGATGAGGGATCTAGTCAAGGACTGTGATCATTTTAGGACAGATCATTCTTTTCTTACTCAGTTTCTTTGTAAGACCATTGTTCTAATCATTGCCCTCTCCCCCCATTCTTGTAATACTTCTTACTTTGTTCGAAAACTCTTGGGCTTGCACAGAACTACCCCCCCATTTCTTGGTATACACAGATATCTATACTTTATAAGGAGACATGTTTATTAGAGGAAACAAACACTCAATTATATTGACAGTCTTCTACTTATTTAAATTAACAAAAAAATACCCATATACTTTACCTCTTTTTTTTGCATTCCAACCTTTTTCCAAATATTTTTCTCTTTTTAGTAGTATTTCCAAAATACATTTATATCCACTTAATATAATTTTTTTTCTTCCAGTGTCCACATTGTCACAACTTGTCTACAGGAGGTCCTTTTAAAAAGGCTGTTGTCTTTATCTCTTTAGAACTCTCCCTGACATCTTTGGAAGCATCCTTGCTTTTTTTTTTTTTTTTTTTTAATTTATTAATTAATTTACTTATTTTGGGCTGTGTTGGGTCTTCGTTTCTGCGTGAGGGCTTTCTCTAGTTGTGGCAAGCGGGGGCCACTCTTCATCGCGGTGCGCGGGCCTCACACTATCGCGGCCTCTCGTCGCGGAGCACAGGCTCCAGACGTGCAGGCTCAGTAGTTGTGGCTCACGGGCCTCGTTGCTCCGCGGCATGTGGGATCTTCCCAGACCAGAGCTCGAACCCGTGTCCCCTGCATTAGCAGGCAGATTCTCAACCACTGTGCCACCAGGGAAACCCCCATCCTTGCTTTCTTAATTCTATTTCCATGCTTGCAGACACGTCCTGATTTTTCCCCCCATCAGAAGATGTGGAATTAGTTATGCCTTAAGAGTCCTAGTTCCTTTCAGTAGGAATTATATTAGAGACCAAAATTTTGGTGCCTGTGAGACTCCATGATGGACAGGCGTTGCTGTTGTTCTTAGGAAATGGTCATTGGTTGGTTTTTCCAGTTTAACCCATCATGGTGCTGTACCCTACTTTCCTTTCTTTATGAGGTTTTATTGATCAATAGGACTTTGTCCTGTGTTGATGAGCCCCAGCTCTCTAAAGAGGCATTCCAATATGATTGCAGTTTTGTTGGGCAACTGGGCAGCCTGGGACTTGTTACTTAAAGGAGAATGTGAAGTGGGATAGGAAAAGTTTGCCTACAGGTTTCTCTCTTTCTTCACATGGTGGCAAATGGCCAGATGTTACTTGAATTTACCTCTTTGTTAGTACTGGCAGGCTTCAGTGTAGAGAAACTTCTGTTGGCACCTTGATTGCTATTTCAAAGTACTAAAAAAATTTTTTTTTTTAAAACTTCTTCACAAATCCTGTGTATGAGTTATGGAAAAAGGAGATAAATGTTCCAGGAAATGTAATATCCCTAAACTGGATGTCTGGTGCCTTGCAGCCATGATAGAGTTTTCCCTGGTACCATGTTGTTCTCTCATTAAGTCAGTGGAGGTTAAGTTTAAAAACCTGACCTTCAAGATTTGTATTGTAAAGGTTTTTTTTTTTGGTGCCTCTCCTAATTTGAATTTAGCTCAAGTTGTCTCTTTTGTAACTGCAGCATTCCTCCGAATCTTTTATCTGTTCCCATTTTTCCCCATTTCACTTTCAGTCAGTGGTAAGGTTCTATTAGTTTGCAAACAATTTTGCAGAGAGATAATAAGACTGATTAGACCTCTGTTATTACTGTATACTGCTGCTGTTTCAGGAGAAATACGCCTGTAGTTTCAAAGAAGATAAGCATAGGGTTGGTATTTGGGGATGGTAAAGAATACCATTTGATGGTCTCATACAATCCTCACAACAGCTCTAGGGAAATAGATGAGTATTAAATCCCTGTTTGAAGACACATCCCACTCTGTTACCTGACTGGAGAAAGATAGAGTGCAGGGTCTAAGCCCAGGTGTGTCTGATGCCCAGGTGTGTCTGATGCCCTGGCTTGGACTATCTGAAGCAGACTGCCCACTGCAGTAGAAAACAGGGTTTCCATAGAGGGGCTTCTGGAAGTCCCGTTTTGTTGGTCACCAAATGTGGCTTCTTCAGATACTTTTTCTAAAACAGTATTTTCTTTGATAGTATTTAATCATGTTCTAGCCCTATTCATTTATTTTGCAATTTTTTTAAGTATGAAGTTTCCATTTTTAAGAAATTTAGAGAAAAGAATACAGTTCAGTTTGATTCTTTTTAGATAAGAAAGTCAGTTCACCCTGCCATTAGTTAAAGGATACTTAGGTCATGCAAATAATCTGTTGCAAAATTCTCTTTAAATTGAAGTGTCTATGTTATTGGTTGCTGATATTTCTGGAAGAAATGTATGTTGACTTGAGTGATGATGGTGGGATTTTGTTTTGTCACAGAGTAACAACCGTTAAAGTGTCTTTCTAGCAACGTGTTGCCATAGTTTAAGGTGGATATAACCTTTTCTTTTTCCCGGATATAATTACACAGAATCTTAAGCTTTCAGAGTTTAGGTTTATTGCTCTGATGCAGAGGAGGACACATAAATCTAGAGGCTTTTGATTAAAATAAAGCACATAATCAATGACTATATCAAATTTAGTATGTTTCCTTTTATTATGGACCTAAAAAGCAGACTATTTTCAGTGTGTGAACTGAAAGAACCTTGACATTGAGTAAATCACAGAGGAGGATGTCATAGTCTTTTTTTTTTGCAGTACACAGGCCTCCCACCGTCGCGGCCCCTCCCGCCACGGAGCACAGGCTCCGGAAGTGCAGGCCCAGCGGCCATGGCTCACGGGCCCAGCCGCTCCGCGGCATGCGGGATCCTCCCGGACCGGGGCACGAACCCGTGTCCCCTGCATCGGCAGGCGGACTCGCAACCACTGTGCCACCAGGGAAGCCCCCAGATGTCATAGTCTTGACTTCCATATTTTGGTCTATGACAGAGTTGATTAAGGTAAACCTAAGGCAGCTGGCAAAAAAATTTATAGGTAGTTAGAAAATGTAGGTTTGCAGTGTGGAACTTAAGTTACTTTGGAACCATTTACAGTGAGTGAGTTATAATGAAGGTCAGGTGTATCATGGAATGTGTGAAATTTTTGACTTCTAACAGGTGTTTAAATATTTGGATTAAGTTGTAGAGAAGGTCCAGAAAGAACTCCAGAGATTACACATGACCAGCCTTGCTCTGGCAGAGTTGGACTTGATTCCTTTTTAGAAGTGAAAGGCAAGGTGAATGTAGAGGTTATTAAACTCTTAAGATGCTGTTGATAGTTTTCTTTTCCTGAGGAATAATGGCAGTATTATCATTGGGGAAAAATAAGATCCTAGAGATCTTGGTTCTCTTAGGGCTTGTGCTTGGATTTTGGAAAAGTCACTTAAGCTTTCTGGCTTTGTTTGTTTTGGGTTTGGGTTTTTGGTTTTTGTTTTTCTTTTTGCCTCTCATTTCACTGTTAATGATCATGGAGGAATTTTAAAGATTGGGTGAAGTGCTTGAAGGCAACGTGTAGGCAAACAGTTTTTTTGTTTTGTGTTTTTTTTTTTCCCCTAAGGACGAAAAGGTGGATCCGCAAATTACAGAGCTTGATGTCCCCACCCTGCCTGACCCCATTTTTTAAAATTTCAAAGTATACAGAAAAATATAATGAATAATATAGAAGTGTTCCCCCTAGATTTTCATATTTACTTCCAGTCTTTTCATTTTTAATAAATGAAACATGGCAGATTTCCCTAAAATCTTTCACTCATTTTTCATCTCTGCCCCCTGCCTTGACTGAGGCAAACCATATCATGTCTGTGTGCTCTTCTAAGTCCACTTTTTTTTTTTTTTTTTTTTTTTTTTTTTGCGGTACGCGGGCCTCTCACTGTTGTGGCCTCTCCCGTTGCGGAGCACAGGCTCCGGACGCGCAGGCTCAGCGGCCATGGCTCACGGGCCCAGCCGCTCCGCGGCACGTGGGATCTTCCCAGACCAGGGCACGAACCTGTATCCCCTGCATCGGCAGGCGGACTCTCAACCACTGCGCCGCTAGGGAGGCCCTCTAAGTCCACTTTTTATACATTGATTTATGTATATAAGTATCCACAAATTGTAGGTATGTACGTATGTACATGTATATATCATTTTTTGTGTTTTAAAACATTTAAATAAATCATATTGTGCTCTGTTACAACAGTACTATGCAAGTATTATTCTACATGTATAACAACATCTTGTCTTTTTTTTAAAAATAAATTTATTTATTTATTTATTTTTGGCTGCTTTGGGTCTTTGTTACTGCACACAGGCTTTCTCTAGCTGCAGAGAGCGGAGGCCACTTTTTGATGTGGTGTGCGGGCTTCTCATTGCGGTGGCTTCTCTTTGTTGTTGAGCACGAGCTCTAGGTGTGCGGGCTTCAGTAGTTGCAGCACGCAGGCTCAGTAGTTGTGGCTCACGGGCTCTAGAGCGCAGGCTCAGTAGTTGTGGCTCGCGGGCTCTAGAGCGCAGGCTCAGTAGCTGTGGCGCACAGGCTTAGTTGCTCAGCAGCATGTGGGATCTTCCCGGACCAGGGCTCGAACCCGTGTCCCCTGCATTGGCAGGCGGATTCTTAAACACTGTGCCACCAGGGAAGTCCCTTGTCTTTTTTTTTTTAATCACATCATTTCAGTGTTTCTGAGGTCCCTCCACATCCTGGAGGTCCCTACTCCATCATTTTCTCAGTTGTCACTCTATGGCCACTTTTTACACCATTCTGTTCTTAGCAAGATTGGTCAAGTTCTTCTAACCTGGCTGTATAACATTTTCATTCTTGTTCATTCAGCAGCTTGCCTTTTAGGGTTCAGGTCACAGCATGATCAACGTTACTCTTTTGTCCCTGCATACATGGTAGATAATGTTTAGGACACGGTATCAGAACCTCTGTACTATTAATTTTATCAGTCCCTTCAACGTGCACGTTGTAGTCTTCATTTTTAGTGTTTGAGTACGCTTAGTGCTGGGCTCTGAGTCATAGAAATTTTATAGCTAGTCGATTTTCACTAAGGTCAGACTGTTCCAGGGTCACGTATCAGTTGTATGACTATAGATAATATTTTTAATGGACATCATTTATTTCCTCAACAGTTAAGGTGATCATATAATTTATTGTCCAGACTGGGGCACTAGAGAACAATTATGGTTACTAGTAACAGTTAGGCTGGGATAACAGTTGTAATCTGGAACTGTCCCTAAGCAAAAGTAAGTTTGTAGTCAGCCTATTAAAGAAGGGAAGGACAGTGGTAGAAAATGACTGGCCATGTTAAGGACAGAACAGGGAAACTGATTTACTCGTGATGGGAAGTGAAGCTCTCAGCGACCAGAATCATTAAGAGCCTGTGTGCCTGAGAGTGTGTGATCCGGGGTACTAATCAAACACCAGGTGGAACCAGCCCAGGGCTGCAGTTAATTCCTTAAGAAGGAAGTGTAAACAGGGAGGAGGGGGAAATCGTTCCCCAGGTGGTGGCAAGCTTCTGCTGAAGCAGTAATGAAAGGAAGTTACCTTTTAGTGCGTTGATTGTGATCTAGAAGGTTAATCAACCCTCTTCTCAAGGGAAATAAGCATTGCCCTTTCTGACCTGATTGGATGAAAGAGTAAAGAGAACTTGGGTTTCCTTATCAGAAAACTAAGAGATAAGGTAGAAATAGTACACTGCAGACATCCCCCTGTCACCTTCCTTAAGGGAAGTTCCTTCCTGCGTGTGGACTATGCCTCTTGTGTTCTTTTGATAAACTGGCCAGAAGTTAATATGCAAACTCTAGGGGAGTAATTGAACAAGGCCGCCACCCCCACCCCGTGAGTCTTAACTGCTTACACTGCTTGGTGATGAATTCTATCTTGAAGGAAATGTACTAACCCCAGTGATAGGATATTGGTGCTTTATTGCCATGGTGCTCTTTGGTTTGTAAGTAGCTTTCTTCAGATTGCTCCTTTTTCTCTCTTCAGCTCAGTTAATTTATTCATTCACGTTATGCTTATTGAGCATGTACAAGGAACTGTTCCACGAGGCACTGGCAGTATAGTGGTCAACAAGGTAGGTGGCATCCTTGCTGTCATGGGCCTGTCACTGTTGTGGCCTCTCGCCTTGCGGAGCACAGGCTCTGGACGCGCAGGCTCAGCGGCCATGGCTCACAGGCCCAGCTGCTCCGCGGCATGTGGGATCCTCCCGGACCGGGGCACGGACCCATGTCCCCTGCATCGGCAGGCGGACTCTCAACCACTGCGCCACCAGGGAAGCCCCCATAGAGCCTATTTATCCAGATCTTCAGTGGGGAGGGGAGTTACACAGTAATAGCTGAGCAACTGAACAGCCTAGATGATTTAATGAATATTGACAGTAAAACACGCTAATGCGATGGGCAGTGACAGAAGGGGGAATGAGGGCTGTTTAGATACAGGTAGTCAGAGAAGGCCTCTCGGAGGAGGTGACAGTTGAATGGAGGCCTAAGTGATAAGAAACCAGAGAAGTAGGGCCAGAAGTAGAAACAGGAAGTACAAAAGTCAAGGGTGAGCTCTTTCAAAAGACATGTTGAAAGAGCATAAGGAAGAATCAGTGTGGGTGAAGCATAGTGAGAGGAAGGGGGTGTCGGGAGTATGGTAGAGATGGTGTCGTGAGTTCTGTGATAAATGCGAGGTGCTCAGGCCAGACGTAGAAATGTGCGTGTTGTTGGCATATTGAGGAAACTGAGAGTCATGGGAATGGACGAGAAAACTTAGAGGGCTGAGCCCTGTCACACTCCATCACTGAGGTCAAGTGGAGGAGGAGAAGCCGTGAAGTAGGAGGAATATAGGGAATTGTTATGCTGAAGAATCACTTGAGGGAAGTGTTCGCCGATGGAGGAAAGTTGTCAGTCGTATGAAATGACGCTGAGAGGTTGTGTAAGGTGAGGACAGACCGATTTTATGTACAATTTTTAAGTTTCTCATCCTGACATCTCAGGGGTCTCCAGGATCTAGCTCATCTTCATCTTTTGAGTTATCACTATCCGAGTACTTAATATTAACCGAAAATTGTTGGCCTTCTTTACTCTTGCGGATGTTCCTCTCCTACTCCTCTTTGCCACAGCTTTATCTGTTCCATAGGTTCTGGCTTAAATGACTCAGCAGTCCAACAATCTCTAGCTGTCCCCTTGACCCTCATGGCACCTCCCTGCCAGTGTGTCAACTCATGACCTGATCTCAGAACTCAGTACAGAAGTGCCCTCAGCCTCCTGGCAGTGTCTCCCAGGGCGTGGCATCTTGGTACCTCTCTACTCTCCTCTTCCCAATGCGCTCAGTTCCCCCTGAGTTCCACCATCATGACTTTTTCATGTTTGTTTCTTCTGGTCCCCCTGTGAAGCAGAGTGGATCTTCGAGTTCTGTTTCCTAGGCGCTTCAATTAAAGCAGTATTATTGCTATATGTTTATGTGTTGTGTGCTTTTAAATTAAGTAAAAATTTTTATTAAAGTAAAATATGCTCATAGTTAGAAAAAGTTTTTTGATAACACTGAAAGGTGATATTGAAAGAATAACATCCAGCTTCATCTCTTTGTACTCTCCTAGTCTCCGGTCCCAAAAGGAGCTATATTCAGTTCTTTTGGCTGTTCTTTTTGGCATTTCCATATTTATAAATTTTATGTGTGTATGTATACTACTCTTCCTTGATTTTGTTTTCACTTTTAGACATCATCTATGGACTTCCTCTT
This sequence comes from Physeter macrocephalus, assembly GCF_002837175.3. Classification (NCBI taxonomy): domain Eukaryota; kingdom Metazoa; phylum Chordata; class Mammalia; order Artiodactyla; family Physeteridae; genus Physeter; species Physeter macrocephalus. The sequence goes on along the minus strand of NC_041225.1, from coordinate 17,052,497 downwards.
GTAGATGAAAATTTAGCTCTTATTTCCTGTTTCCTTCTCATTCTTCCAATATAATAGTTACATCACAATTTTTAGCTAAATCATGACTCCATATTTACATTATTGTTATTGAGTGAATACATCTTACTTTTGAGCCAAGTATTGTTCTTGTATCTTTCCTTTATTGTACAACTTTTTGTTTCCCTGGTATTAACAGTTCTCATTCTGGTATAATTTTCTGCGTGCCTGTTTTATTCCGGTTCGTTCTCTATGCCATATGTCTATTAGAAGTTCTCTCCAAATGCTTTCATACGCCAGATAACTTATCAGTTTTATTTTCTTCCCAGCTGTTTCCTTCCTGAAGCTCTGTGTCCTTCTCCGATCTGGCCTGGTTACACCCTAGGCCTCTGCAGAGCTGTCTTCTGGGTCTGTTGTTGCCATTAGCTCGGGAGTTCCCTTTGTCTCCCTCTTGGGAGTGTTTTCCAGATCCCAGGTTTTTCTCTTTCTTGGCTTTTTTCCTTTGCGTGTTCTCCAGCAGCTTCCTGAATAGGTACATGTTTGAATATTTTAAAATCCTAGTTTTGGGACTTCCCTGGCAGTCCAGTGGTTAAAACTTTGCCTTCCAGTGCAGGGGCTGCAGGGGTATGATCCCTGGTCAGAGAGCTAAGATCCCACATGCCTTGTGACCAAAAAGCCAAAACATAAAACAGAAGCAATATTATAACAAATTCAATGAAGACTTTAAAAATGGTCCACCTCAAAAAAAATCTTCAAAAAAAAAAATCCTAGTTTCACACTTCACTAATGGCTGGGTAAAGAATTTTAAGTTGAAAATTATGTTTCTTCTGAATTTTTAAGAAATGCTTTCACTGTCTTCTAGCAGCCAGTGTGGCTATTCAGTTCTGTATTCTTGATATAATACCTGTTCCCTCTACCCCTTTAGAAACCTTTAAAATGTATTTTATCTTCCTCTCTTTCTCCCTTTCCTCCTCTCCCTCCCTTCCTCCCCCTCCCCATCCGCCTCCCCTCCTTTTTCTTTACTGTACTGGCTAGAAACTCCAGTGTAACATCAAATAAAAATGACCTGAGTGGACATCCTTGCTTTGTTCCCATTAAGTATATGATGTGAATTATAGAGCTTTTAAAATCATAAACGAGTTGGATTTTGTCAAGTGCTTTTTAATGCATCTATTGAAAATCATGTTTTTTAATCCTTTATTCTATTAATATGGTATATTAATCGATTTATGATGTTGAACCAGCCATGCATTCATTACCATCTGAGCCTGGGTTTTTTTCTTTGGGAGGATTTTTGAAAAGAACTAACTTTTGGCTTTATTGATTTTTTTTTTTCCTTATGGTTTAAGTTGGGGAGAACTGACATCATGAAATACCTGTTTAGATCTTCTTTGATTTCTTTCAGCAGAGTTTTGTAGTTTTCTGTATATAGATCTTGGACATATTTTGTTAGGTTTATACCTAGGTATTTTATTTTGGGGAGTGCTAATGTACATGGTATTGTGTTCTCAATTTTAAGTTCCAGTTGTTGCTGGTATATAAGAAAGCAGTTGGTTTCTGTATATTAACCTTGTACCTTGAAACCTCTCTGTAACCACTTATTAGTTCCAGGAGTTTTTTTATTGACCTTTGGGATCTTCTACATAGACAGTTGTCATCTGCAAACAAAGACAGTTTCCTTTCTTTCTTCTCGATCTGTATATGTAATTTTAACTTCCTTTTCCTGTTTTATTTCAGTATGATGTTGATAGGAGTGGTGAGAGCAGACATCTTTGCCTTTTTCCTGATCTTAGTGGGAAGGCATCTAGTGTCTCACCGTTAAGTGCAGTGTTAGCTGTAGATTTTTTGTAGACGTTCTTGCTCAAGTTGAGGAAGTTCCCCTCTATTCCTAGTCTGTGGAAAGCCATTGATTTTTTCCACGTATTTTCTCTCTCCTCTCCCTCTGGGTGTAGTTGGTGATGGCTTATACTGTAAGGCGCTGTTCAGTTTTCTTCAATCTTTTTTTCTTTCTGTTCTTCAGATTGGATAATTTCTACTCCTCTAACTTCAAGTTCACTGATTCTTTCTTTTGCCACCAGAAATCTGCTGTTGAGCCCCTATCGTGAATTTTTCATTTTAGTTACTGTTCAGCTCTAGACTTTCCATTTTGTTTTATAATTTATAAATTTATAATTTATATTCATTGCATCAGTTTCATCACAGTGTCCTTTAATTCATCAAATGTGGTTTTATTTAGCTCTTTGATAGTAGCTGTTTTGAAATCTTCATCTCTCTCCTAAATCCAACAATTGGGAACGCTCAGAGACGTTGCCATTGACTGCTTGTAAATTTTTTTCCCCTGAAGTACGGGTCACGCTTTCTTTTTCCTTCGCATGTCTTGTAAATTTTTGTTGACTACTATATATTTTAGATAGTATAGTGATGCAACTCTAGATTCTTACTTCTTACCCTTGAAGGTGTGGTGGTGGTTTTGTTGGCTCATTTGTTTAGGAACTTGACTGAATCTCTGGAGTCTGTCTCTCCCACAGCGTGTGACTACTGATGCCCTACACTTTTGGTTTGTTTTTATTTTTAAGCCTGGTTTCCTCGAGGGGTTGCACCTGTGTCTGCACAGCATCGTGCTCAGCCACAGGTTGGTCAGAGGTTGTAGTTAAGCCCTTGGAGCAGTAAGGCTCCCTTCCCTGCTGGTGATGCATGTGGACAGTGGCGCAGTCGTGCTTGAGGCTTTCCTCTCCTCTGGCCTCGTTCGGTTCCTCTTTGTGAGGGCTTGGGTTCTGTCGGCCAGGCATCTGTGGGTGGCCTGGGCCCTCTCTGGTCTCTGCTGTGCCTGCTCATAGCTCCCAGTCAACCTGGGAGATGTGAAGAGCCTTTGAAGCCCCTGTAGCTGTCTGAGTCTCTGGAACTCCCTGTTAAGTCTCTGGCTAGTCTGCAATGCCCAAGTCCATCGCTCGCCCCAAACAGAACAGCATCCTCAGGCTCGCATAGCTGCCAGCCCTCCCTGTGCGTTTGCCTCTGGATTGCACTTTGCCCAGCGGTGCTCCAAATCAAATGAGTCCCCCTCCGAGAATCTGCTGGTGTCGAGGCCTGTCTCTGCCTTGTTGAATGTCTGAAATGGTGGAGCTGGGGAGGCAAGAGGGCAGCTACTGGCAAGAAAGTCACAGACTACCCTGTTCTTACCCGAAGTGCAGCTGTTTTCATGAATAAACACTTCTCAGTTTGCTGTATGTCTTTGGTTGATTTCCAGAGCACTGAAATGGTGGGTTTTTTTTTTTTTCCCCTCTTTTGTCCAGCTTTATAGTTGCTTTTCAGGGAAAGGATTTGTGGGCCTCCTCAAACGTTTAGGCCAGTAGTTAGAAGTTCCCTGAGCAGTTTTTTTTTTTGTTTGTTTTGTTTTTTTTGTGGTATGCGGGCTTCCCTCTGCTGTGGCCTCTCCCGTTGCGGAGGACAGGCTCCGGACGCGCAGGCTCAGCGGCCATGGCTCACGGGCCCAGCCGCTCCGCGGCACGTGGGATCCTCCCAGACCGGGGCGCGAACCCGGTTCCCCTGCATCGGCAGGCGGACGCGCAACCGCTGCGCCACCAGGGAAGCCCCCTGAGCAGTTTTAAAATGTTCCCTCAGGTGATTCTGATACTCAGCCAGCATTGAGAACCACTACACCTAGGATTCTTCAAGCTCTAAATACATACACATAAAATCATAGCATAGCAAAGTCTTTACCATATTGAATTTCTAAAAGAAGAAAGTCTTTAATATCTGAGGTTTTATAAATAAAGGCCTAATTTTAATATAGTACCTAAAGAGGGGCTACAGTATAAACCTATTTTCTGCCAAGTTGGCCAGCAGCCTCTCCTGTTTTATATATTGAAGTTGGTAGATTTGGCCCTTGGACTTGCTATGCTATTATTTTATGTTCAGCTTCATTGGCCAGCATCCATTTCCTAAAACAGTTTCCTAATCTAATTTTTCCAGGTTGGAAAGCTTCTTAAGCAGTACATGTGCTCTGCTCAGAGAGGGTCTGGAATCTGTGCTTGATGTATTCTTAACTCTGAAAGGATATTATTCATGGCTGACATATTAGCGGAGACGAAATTGAGAACATTAGCTAACTGAATTTTTTGTGCTGCTTTAGAAATACTGCCAGTCAGATTTTAGGTATATGAGTAATTGTCCAGCCCTAGACTCCATTGTTTAATGAAGTACATGGATAAAGGTGCACTGGACCCTTTAACCAGTAGTGGAAAAGAATAGCATAAAAAAAGATTAGTAGATTAGTCTTACTTAATAAAATGTAAATGCATGGAAATCTTAAAGTGCTAATCAATGGCATCTAGCAGTTAGAGCAATGTTAACATTTTTGGTTATTTTCTTTCATTTTTCTGGACTACTGGTTCTCAAAGTTTGGTCCGTGAGGATTCCTGAGACCCTTTCGGGAGGTTCATAAAGTTAAGACTGTTTCTATAATAATACTGATATGTTATTTGGTTATTTCCCTTTTTCACTCTTGTAAGAAATAACAGAACCAGATTTGAGAATTCAGCAGTATTATTAAGCCAGACATTTCATTAAGCCAGCAAATTTCACTCTATTAAATTTTTTGTTTTAGAAAATAAAGTTATTTTTGATAAAATGTGTTTTTTATGTTAATCTGTAATGGGTTATAATTCACATAAACAAAAGATCTTTAGGGTCCTTTAATTGTGAAGGGGTTCTGAGACCAAAAAGTTTGAGAACTACTGTATTAAATATAAATAAAACGTAATTGACAGATTGTGCATGCTGTATAATGTACATTTTTGCTTAATATACCACAGATGTTTCCCATGTCCTGATTTTTAGTGGGTCCATAATATTCCATTGTATAATTAGCATCTTTAGCTTAATCTTAAATAATGCTGTGACAAATTTTGTACACATCATTGATAAGTTTCTTATGAGTTTTTTTTTTTTTAATTTAAGAGGATTTGCCTTAATTCAAAGGCATCACTACTAATTACCTGGCATTCTACAAGGCATTGGCAGTTAGAGGAAAATACCTAAATAGGATTCCTGCTGTAAAGAAAAGAGTTAACAACAGATCTGAGATTGCTTATCATTAGAAAGGTATGCTTGCAAGGTTGACCCTTGGCTGGCTTCTGGGAACTTGGCTGGTAAACACTGACCTAAAACTTTCCCATGACAGAAGTGGCTCACTGTGCTTAAACTATGTGTACAAGCTGTTTGGTCTGGAATTTTGGTATGTGCTAGGCAGAGGCTGCCTGCATGACCACCTCCCAGTGACATCCGTGGGCACTGAGTCTCTAAGGAGCTTCTCTGGTGACAGCACTTTGCGTGTGTTGTCATAACTCATCGCTGGAGGAATTAGGTGTGTCCTGGACCGCTCCACTGGGAGAAGACTTGGAAGTTTGTGCCTGGTTTCCTCCAGACTTAAACCCATGTGTCTTTTCCCTTTGCTGATAACTGTATACTGAGTCCCCTGTGTCCTTCCAGTGAATCACTGAACCTGGGTGTGGTCTCGGGAATTTCTGGCACACCTGCTATCATGGAACTCACACTTTAGAAGGGAAAAGGAGACACGTATGTCATTGTAGTGCAGTGCAGTAGATGCAAAATGGGAGTGTAATTAAGATAAAGTGTAAGATAAAGAGGAGCTAAAAGTAGGACAGACGTCAGAGAGAGCTTCAAAGGGAAGACAACCAAAGAGTATTTTGAAGGATGAATGGAATTTTATCAAATGAAGAAAGAGAAAGATGGCTCTGATAAGCAGACTGCCTGAGCTATGAGGGATGAAACTTCTTAGTGTGTTTGGAGAACTCCAAGCAGCATGGGAATGTTGAAGCAAGACATGATCCTGGGCAATATTAAGAGATAACATTGGAGAGTTAAGCAGGGAGCCATTTAAGGGTTTCCAGTTTAGAAAGTAAGCTATGTGATAGTCCAGGGGATAGAGGGGATGCAAGATGGCATGGAGGACAGTTAAGTTCGGATCCAGGTGCGTGTTTAAAATGAGGGCTTACAGTAGCATGTGTGTGAACAAGAGAGGATAGATGAGCACCAAGGTAAGCAATTACCTTGTGATGCAATTTTCAGGGTGTATGAACAGCTTCAACATTCAGAAGGGTGCATGGGTAGGGCCCAAGGATGTGTGTATTTTTTGTAGTAACTGCAGCCTCTGCTGTCTCTATGAGGAGGGCCATCCTCTCCATCCCCCTTACCTCACCAGATAAAGGAGATGTCGCATTGGCTTAACTGTGTAGATGACCTTGTAGGAACTATTAGAGTGGACTGAATCATGAGATGTTTGGTGAGCTCACTGGTCCTTTCTGTCTTATGCAGCATGATTCTGAAGACTAGAACCCCTACCCATCGAGGTTTTCTCTAGATAGTGTGGGAAGAGGTGAATTGTGGATGGAAGGAAGTGGTCGTTTCCCTAAACTCAGTCTAAAAGCCCTCGTTATATCAGGAAAAATAGACATCAGTGTTTACTGTCTGGGTCCAGTGGACACCTTTTATTTATTTTTATTGTAAGTGATTTTACAAATAATACAGAAATAAGAATAAAGGGACAGTGAAAAACAACTCTGTTGTAAATTTTAACAAGAAATTAAACATAGTAAAGCCAAATTTTTATCCTCGTATTTCTGGTTTGGTAGGTATATAAACTGAAATGGGCAACGTCCTTTGAATACAACTAACTGTTCACTAACTGTCGTGCGTGAACCTGGGACACATCCTTCTTGTAAATTCTAATTCCAGATTTCAAACACATGTCTAATGGGTTCTAGTTCATCATTACTTCTAGTTCTTCTGCACCTCTATCATCAAAACACAAAACTTTTGAAAACGTTTGTAGTTCATAATTTTGTTGAAGAGAGGATGGCCATCTTCTTTGCTCCTTGATTGAAAAACATTTTCATTATTAAATTTAGAATGATCAATCCAATGAAGTTTTTTCATTTCTGAATCCTCTCTTTCTAATCACTTTTGTATGCACACAAGCCTTTATCATTTGTCTACTTATGAACCTATCCAGTATATCCTGTTGAACAAATACATCATAGACAAAAGAATAGTGTTACCCATCCTTTTAGCAAAACAGGATGTTCTAGGTTCTTATGGTTCATTGTGATGAGGTCCTTCCAGTTAAATGACTAACTTGATGAAAATGCTGTTTCCTTTTTGTCTTTAGAAATGATCATTCATTGATTCTTGTTTTGCTTGTTTAAAAAATCATCAGTTCTTTTTTGTTTTGCTTTTTAAAAACTATTTAAAAGAATTATGGAATTACGGGAAGCTGCAAAGATAATAGAGAGAGATACAATGTAACTTTCACTCATTTTCCCCCAATGGTTACTTCTTTTTTTTGTTTGTTTGTTTTGTTTTTTAACATCTTTATTGGAGTGTAACTGCTTTACAATGGTGTGTTAGTTTCTGCTTTATAACAGAGTGAATCAGTTATACATTATACATATATCCCCATATCTCTTCCCTCTTGCGTCTCCCTCCCTCCTGCCCTCCCTATCCTACCCCTCTAGGTGGTCACAGAGCACCGAGCTGATCTACCTGTGCTATGCGGCTGCTTCCCAGTAGCTATCTGTTTTACATTTGGTAGTGTGTATATGTACATGCCACTCTCTCATTTTGTCCCAGCTTACCCTTCCTCCTCCCCATATCCTCAAGTCCATTCTCTAATAGGTCGGTGTCTTTATTCCTGTCTTGCCCCTAGGTTCTTCATGACCTTTTTTTTTTTTTTTTTTTTTTAGATCTATATATATGTGTTAGCATACAGTATTTGTTTTTCTCGTTCTGACTTACTTCACTCTGTATGACAGACTCTAGGTCCATCCACCTCACTACAGATAA
>NC_041225.1:17044416-17044620 GCF_002837175.3 Physeter macrocephalus | reverse complement strand
TAATTTCGTTTCTTTTTATGTCTGAGTAATATTCCATTGTATATATTTGCCACATCTTTAGCCATTCATCTGTTGATGGACGCTTAGGTTGCTTCCATGTCCTGGCTATTGTAAATAGAGCTGCAATGAACATTGTGGTACATGACTCTTTTTGAATTATGGTTTTCTCAGGGTACATGCCCAGTAGTGGGATTGCTGGGTCAT
>NC_041225.1:17033765-17044373 GCF_002837175.3 Physeter macrocephalus | reverse complement strand
CTCCATACTGTTCTCCATAGTGGCTGTATCAATTTACATTATTCCCACCAGCAGTGCAAGAGGGTTCCCTTTTCTCCACACCCTCTCCAGCATTTATTGTTTCTAGAGTTTTTGATGATGGCCAATCTGACCGGTGTGAGATGATATCTCATTGTCGTTTTGATTTGCATTTCTCTAATGATTAATGATGTTGAGCATTCTTTCATGTGTTTGTTGGCGATCTGTATATCTTCTTTGGAGAAATGTCTATTTAGTTCTTCTGCCCATTTTTGGATTGGGTTGTTTGTTTTTTTGTTATTGAGCTGCAAGAGTTGCTTATAAATTTTGGATATTAGTCCTTTGTCAGTTGCTTCGTTTGCAAATATTTTCTCCCATTCTGAGGGTTGTCTTTTGGTCTTGTTTATGGTATCCTTTGCTGTGCAAAAGCTTTTAAGTTTCATTAGGTCCCATTTGTTTATTTTTGTTTTTATTTCCATTTCTCTAGGAGATGGGTCAAAAAGGATCTTGCTGTGTTGTATGTCATAGAGTGTTCTGCCTATTTTTTCCTCTAAGAGTTTGATAGTGTCTGGCCTTACATTTAGGTCTTTAATCCATTTTGAGTTTATTTTTGTGTATGGTGTTAGGGAGTGTTCTAATTTCATTCTTTTACATGTAGCTGTCCAGTTTTCCCAGCACCATTTATTGAAGAGGCTGTCTTTTCTCCACTGTATATTCTTGCCTCCTTTATCAAAGATAAGGTGACCATATGTGCGTGGGTTTATCTCTGGGCTTTCTATCCTGTTCCCCCAATGGTTACTTCTTGTGATAAGTTATGTATATATAATGTACGATGTCAAAATCAGGAAGTTGACATTGATACCATGGGTGCGTATAATTCTATGCTATATTATCACACGTGCAGATTCTTGTAACCACCACCCCATCACTATAACTTTGTCATTTTGGAACTGTTACATAAATGGAATCATACAGTATGTGACCAGGTGAAATTGACATTTTTCACTCAGCATAATTGAGGTCCATGCAAGTTGTTGGCTGTTTCAATAGTTTGTTCCTTTTTATTGCTGAATAAGATTCCATGCTATGGACGTCAGTCTTGTGGACAGCGTGTAATGGGATCATGTATTTTAATCTACTTTACCAATCTCTTTTAATTTAGACTATTTACATTTAATGTGATTAGTGATGTTAGGTTTAATATAGTCTGTCATTTTATTTTTGTTCACTATTTGTTCCCTCTATTTTTTGTTTTTGTCGTCTTTTTCCTGACTTCTTATGGGTTACTTGAACATTAAAAAAATTCCATTATTATTTATTTATAGTGTTTTTGAAGTATCCTTTTGTATAGATATTTTAGTGGTTGCTCTAGGTATTATAATACACACACATAACTTATCATAGTCTACTGCCATTGGCATTTTATCAGTTTGAGTAAAATATAGAAACCTTATCCCCTTTAAAAGCTCTTTTTCCCCTCACCAGTTTATAATTGTTTTAACTGTTTCTTCCACATTGAGAACCAAATCAGATGTATTATATGTTTTGCTTCAATCATCAAACATAATTAAGAAAACTCAAAAAAGAGAAGGAATGTCTATTGTGTTTACCCATTTTTTTGCTCTTTTAGTTCCTTCTTCCTTCTTGATATTCCAAGATTCCTTCTTTTATCATTTCCTTTCTGTTTCAAGAACTTCCTCTTGCCATCATGTTAGGGTAGGTTTGCTGATGACAAATTCCACTAGTGTCTGAGAATATCTTGATTCCCCTTCATTCCTTAAGGATAATTTTGCCAGATATGGAATTTGGGGTTGATATATATATTTTTCAGTACAGATGATCCCCAGCTTATGATGGTTTTGCCTAATGGTGGTTCTACCTAATGACGTTACAATGGTACAAAAGCTATACACATTCAGTAGAAACCGTGCTTTGAATTTTGAACTTTTCCTGGGCTAGGACTGTGTGGTATAATACTTTCTTGTGATGCTGGGCAGTGGCAGAGCAGTGAGCTGCAGCTCCCAGTCAGCCACGCCATCACGAGCGTAAACAATCGATACACCTACTACCATGCTGTACCCATACAAACATTCTGTTTTTCACTTTCAGTACAGTATTCAACAAATTACATGAAATATTCAACACTTTATTATAAAATAGGCTTTGTGTTAGATGACTTTGCCCAACTGTAGGCTAATGTAAGTGTTATGAGCATCCTTAAGGTAGGCTAGACTAAGCTATGATGTTCAGTAGGTGAGGTGTATTAAATACATTTTCTACTTATGATATTTTCAACTTACAATGGATTTATTGGAACGTAATTCCATTAAAAGTCCAGGAAGATCTGTGCTTGAAAAATGTAGTGCCAGTTCCTTCTGACTGTCATGGTTTTTGATGAGAAATCTGCAGTTATTCAAATTATTTTTTTTCTTAATGGGTAATGTGTCGTTTCTCTCTGGCTGCTTTCAAGACTTTTTCTTTGTCTCTAGTTTTTTGACATTTATTTGTGATGTTTTTTTGGCATGGGTTTCTTCAGGTTTATCCTGTTTGGAACTTTCTCAGCTTCTTGAATCTTTATGGAGGTTTATGTCTTCTGCCAAATTTGGGAATTGAAATTCGCCATCATTTCTTCTGCCATCATTTCTTCTAATACTTTCTTCACCCCGCCCTCTCTCTTTTCTTCTGGGGCTCTGATGACAGGAATGTAAGATTTTAGATCTTTTGATTTAGTTCCAAAGGTTTATGAGGCTCTGTTAATTTTTTTTTCCAGTTTGTTTTCTCTTTGTTGTTCAGATTGGGTTATTTTCTCAAGATTCACTGATATTTTCTTAGGTCCTCTCCATTCTGCTATTGAGCTCATCCATTAAGTTTTTTGTTTCAACTATTGTATTTTCTGTTCTAAAATATTCATTTGTTTTTATAATTTATATCTTCTATTTAACTGCTTAGGGTTTCTGTTTTTTTCCATTTGTTTAGTTTGCCTGTTGAAGCACTTTTATGATGGCTACTTTAAGATCCTTATCAGATAATTCCAACATCTGTGTCATCTTGATGTTGGCATATATTGACTGCCTTTTCTCATTCTACTTGAGATTTTCCTGGTTCTTAGTATAATAAATGACTTCAGTTGTATCCAGGACATTTTGGGTATTATGAGAAGCTGGGTCTTATTTAGTTTGTCTGTCTTAGCTGACCCTTTCTGATACCATACTGGGAGGGGAAAGGGGAATGTTACCTCGTTACCACCAGGTGAGGATAGAAGTCCAGTCTCCTCACTTGGCCTCTTCTGATACCCTCTGGCTGGCAGTGGGGGAGGTGCCCCGTTACTGCTTTCCATGTAGCCTCCATTGACACCTCACCTTACTGCTCATTACTGCTGCAGTAGTAAAAGTCCTGACCCTCACTCTTCTCTGATACCACCCCAGTGTGTGTGTGTGTGTGTGTGTGTGTGTGTGTGTGTGTGTGTGTGTGTGTGTGTCCTTGTTACAGTTAGGCAGGAGTGGAAGTCTAGACTCCTTGCTTGGGTTTTGCCAATGGGGTGGAAGTGGGACCATGGTTTTTTTCATGGTCTTTGGCTAGAATAGAGCAATTATTGTATAAAAATTTTCTGTCTTGCTAGGTCACCCATCCTTAGTGCTTTGGCTAGACAGAGAGGGCTTTTCTTGGGGCATTTTTGTGTGTTCCTGTTGGTGTTTTTAGAATGCTGGCTTCTCTAGTACCCAGTCTGGAATATATGAAGCAAAAAGAAAACTCAGAGGACTCACTGTCGTGTCATTTCTTGGGTCAGGGATCTCTCTGTCTGCCTTCTTCTCTCTACTGTTCAGAGTTTTCTGTATGTTTGTTTAATATGTAATGTCCAGGGTTTTCATTGTACTTAGCATGAAGAATAGGGAGAAATGTGTCTACTCTGTTTTGGTCTGTAATTGGAAGTCCTGATCTTGAACCTGAGAAGACTCATTTAGGATATTGTCATCTGAAGACTCATAGTCTGAGATTTCACTTTTATGATCAATTTTACCAACATTGTTAGAGTTCAGACTGATACTGTCTCTCCACATTCATTTCCTGATTCATCTTAATAATTATGAAATATTTTCCTCTCACAGTTTCCTTTCTTTGCCATTATGGGTACAAGAAGCAAAAATCCTAAATTTTCAATTGTTTTCATTGAAGGTTACAAAAAACTACAAAGTTAGGGTCTCCAGGCAGGTAGACTGTTTACATCAGTTGGAGAATAAAGTCCTTGGTAGGGGCTTCCTTGGTGGTGCAATTGTTAAGAATCTACCTGCCAATGCAGGGGACACAGGTTCAAGCCCTGGTCTGGGAAGATGCCACATGCTGCGGAGCAACTAAGCTTGTGTGCCACAGCTACTGAGCCTGTGCTCTAGAGCCCACGTGCCACAACTATTGAAGCCCACGTGCCTAGAGCCCGTGCTCCACAACAAGAGAAGCCACTGCAGTGAGAGGCCCACGCACCACCATGAAGAGTAGCCCCTGCTCAATGCAAATAAAGAAAGCCTGTGTGTAGCAACGAAGACCCAACACAGCCATAAATTTAAAAAAAAAGTCCTCAGTAATTTGAAACATAGACAACAGAGAAGATGGGGATATTGTGAGGTGGATGGAGGAGACTGAATATGAAAGAAGGAAAGACGTGAGAGATGTGAAGCTTGTGGTTGAAAATGAAAAGTCCAGAAAGAAACACAGAAGAAGAATTTGAAAAGGGTTTTGCAGAAGTATATGATGGGAGAAAGGTGGAAAATAAGGAAAAGAGGAAAGTGAGGAGAGGGAAGAAGAAATCGTGAAATTAGTCATAAAAGGAGTAACCATGTCCAGCTAGGGAGATACATTAAGAGGACACCACCTTCATTGGTAGAGCTAGTCCACAGTGTAGAATTGATTAATTACCAGTATCCTTCTTTTTAAGTAAAGATTATTGTAATGCAGAATAAAATGCTCTGACTTGAGGGATTCTTCATAGAAACATAAAGACCATTATATCTTTTAGAATACAAATAGTTTTTTTTTTCTTTTGGGAACAAAGCAACACCTTTATAGAAAATGTCTGCCAATAAGTTTAAGTACTTAAGGAAAATTAGTTTATAACCATTTGGTGATTTTTACTCCAAGCTCCTTATGGCTTGTTGAATTTCAAAAACCCAGATTGCATAAACTCATTATTTATATTTTTTAGAAGTAAAAAACTGTTGTTATGGCTAAGTTTACTTTAATGAACATTATCCTAGGTTATGCAAATTATTGTTTTTTATTCTCATTTCACAATGGTAATAGATTTTGGGACTTAATGATAAAATTACTAAAAGTAGATTACCCTGTCTTCAAGGGAAATCAAGGAAAATGATTGCAACTATTTAGATGGAGAAAATATTTCTAAGAAAGTGTGTGTTATAGGTATATGCAGCATCATTTTATATCTTAAGGTTTTGTGCTTTATAAGGTCAGTGGATGGATTTTAACTTCTTAAACCTCAACCTGGAAGTTTGTTTGGAATGACAACATTAATGATTATATTGCTTATGGGACAACTCAGAAATAGTGATCGTGTCCCAGAAAACTTTTCAACCATAGCATATCTGATATTCACTACTTAGGGTCCTGTTTTGTAAGCATAGTGAAAACATTATGTAAGGAAACAAATAGAATTATATTCTTTGTTTTAATGTAAATAAAATATATGATTCTCTATATCTGTGAGCCCCATTTTCCCTTTTGAGTTTAGAAGGGTTCAGGTCTTTTCATAATCCGTGGGTCCTGACTGAAATACTCCAAAAATAGGGATTGATCTTGTTAATTCCTATAACTCTTAAAAGACACCTTGGAAATAGGTGTCCACTGGATATTTTGAAACCCTCTCTGCCCCAAGTGTTATCCTGAGGATTATGGACCTGAAATTTTTGATAAACCCCTCCTGTCCCTGGAGCTCTTAACATCTAGTCCAAAGGAGAGAAAGAGGTAAAAGAGCAGAACAGCATAGATTTCCAGGCTGCTAGAGACTAGACCTACATCGAGCACAGTATAGTCTCCCTTAGAGCTACTCACTCAGTGGCCCAGCATCACCTTGGAGCTTGTTAGAAATTCTCAGGCCCCATGTCAGACCTGTGGAATCAGCATCTTTGGAGATAGGGTCCAGAATTTTGTGTTTTAACAAGCTCTTCCTGGTGGTTCTTATGCACAATAAAGTTAAAGAAACAATGAGAGACCCAGTCTTGTTTGTAATTTTTAGCTAACCATTTTTAGCTCATTAGAATTGTCTGTTCAAATTCTGGTCTTTTAACCTATTTCATTTGGACTCCTGTCTTTTGGTTTTTCTAGGCTTTAGCTCTCCTAAACTACCTTCTGAATCCAGTTCTTTAATTTTTTCTGTAAGAGATTTGTAAGTATTAAATTGTCCATAATTTCATGTTAAGCCTTCTCCTTTCTATTTAAAAATGGTTGTATAAGAATGGCGAATGTGAAATAAAACGTTTTCAAAGGCAGTGACTTCCTGAAGTATACAACTTGGTAAGTTTTGGAATCTGTTACTCAGGGAGTTTTTCAAAAAATTTTTATCTGTATAAAATAGTTCAGGGTAGTACTAAAGAACAGAGGGATGGACCAGATGACTTGTCAACATTCTTTCCAGTGCCAGAATTTTATTATTTAATAAATATTAAAATTAAATTATTTTAAAAAGTGGGTTTAATTTTTGGTAATTTTAATTTCAACATAAAAAGCCAGTTTTTAAATGTTAGCTCGTAGAATTAAGTAGTATCCTCCGAGTCTTGGTAATAACAAGGTACTATTTGAAAAATGAACTTTTCTGTTCTGTTTTTATGTATCAGGTTAGTTATTTGTGCATCTTTGTGTTAATTTTTCATCTGTACTATTTATAGATTTTTAAATTGTTGAATCTAAGACTTATTTAATTTGCTGAACTATATGAAATTGCTATTTTTTTGTCAAAAGTGGTCAAATATCAGCAGTTTCATATGGTTCAACCAGTAATTCTTTGAAAGCCTAAAGGTACCCTTTTCACTGGAAAACTGATTTGATTACTTGATTTGAAGGAATTAAAGTGGTTTCTTTAGAAATTTTCTATGTTTCAGATTCTTACGTTCACGGAATGTGATTTGTACTTAGATTTGTCTAATCTGGGTATGTGCTTTTCTACAATTAAAAAAAGTTAGATTCAGTCTTCAGTAAAAACAAAATGGTAAACAAAACCAGGGACTTCCAGTAAGATGATAGTGTGAAAGTTTCCTCATGGGTTCCTGCCAGGTTCCTGCATAGAAACTGATTGAAATGATTCAGAGAAACGCAAAAATAAGAATTTTGATACTGATATTGAAAACAGGAAATTGTCAAACACGTATCACTAATTTGAAGGAGTTTTTTGTCTATTATGTTAAAGTTTGAACTTTTTCTGAGAGCTGGTAAGCCACTCTCCCCAAGAGAGCAAGGGAGTACTATGGGAAATATGAATGGAGAAAATTCTGTAGGTCACTAGTAACGCTATGTTTGTGTGGACTGTGGAGGATACGCTGCGAGGGAGGGTTGTAGAAAGACCATGTGTGACTGCTCTCCACTTAGAAGACCCAACAGTGTCCCGTGGAATTCCTAGCAGGACTAGCTGAGAGCTTTACTGCATAGTCTTGGCTTTCTAGGTAGAGTGTGGACTTGCTCTGATGTCACGGAGAGAACACTTTTATTTTTTATTATGTTTTAAAATTTGTTTTATTGAAGTATAGTTGGTTTACAATGTTGTGTTAGTTTCGGGTGTCCAGAAAAGTGATTCAGTTTTACACATATAAATATTCTTTTTTCACATTCTTTTCCATTATGGTTTCTTACAGGATACTGAATAGAGTTCGTGTGGTATACAGTAGGACCTTGTTGTTTTTCCATTCTATATGTAATAGTTTGCATCTGCTAACCCCAAACTCCCAAGAGAGAACACTTTTAATACGGAAGGGTGGTGTTAGACGCAAAGGATGGATGCGAGCGAGATGGGAAGTGACCCCATGCTGAGCCCTTTCACAGCTGTGGGCTCTGGAATGAGAGCAGTAGTCACATCTGGACCTGAAAGAAAATACGTGTGACTTTATCCAGCGGTCCATGGGCCCCAGGGATCTTTTCAAAAGCATGGCCAGTTCACCTCAAAGCAGGGGGGCAGTTTGGAATTTGGAGTGGGAGTATTTGTCCGCTGCTGCTGGCTACTCTCCTTACTTGGTGAGGCTGGCCTTTGGGAAGGTGGTTCCCAAAAGTACCAAGAAAATGCATGTAGGGCAGAGACTGCACCCAGATCCGTATCCCTCCCACCACTCAAGAGCTGCTAAATGAACCTGTATGCCATCCCATCCTCCTGCTTACTTCTTAAAAACTTTTAATTTTTAAAAAAGTTTCAAATGAAGCAATGAAGAGTTATAAGGATGGTACAAACAACTTCTCTATGCATTTCACGTATTGTGAACATCTTGCCTCTATCATTTTTCTATGTATCTATAGATATTTGTTTCTTTTCAGGACCATTTGAGAGTAAATTACAGAAATTGTGCCTTTTTACTCCTAAATAATTTTATTTCCAACAACAGGGAATTCTCTTACATTACAACAGTTCAGGTGTCAAATTTAGGAAATGTATCATTGGCACAGTGTTACATACTCTTTGGCACAATGTTACATACTCTGTCGTCTATCTTCTGTTACTTTGTTCTAATAATGTTCTTTATAGCATTTTTTTTTTCTGGTCCAGTATCCCATCCAGGATTGTAGTTTGTATGTAGTTGTCTTGTCCCCTCTAGTCTCTTGTCTGGGGCAGTTCCTAAGCCTCTGTCTTCGATGACCTTGACATTTTTTATAGCAGAAGCTTTTTGTTTTGTGCATTGTTGCTCACTTTGGATGTGTCTGATGTTTCCTTGAGATTAGGTTCAGATGATGCATTTTTGGCAAGAATACCACATAAATGAGATGTGTCCTCTGTGCATCACGGCAGAGGGCACGTGATGTCTGGTCCGTTACTGCTGATGTGAACTTTGATCATGTGATTGAGATGATATCTGCCAGGTTTCTCCAAGATAAAGGTAGCGTTTTTCCTTTTGTAAATTAATACCTACTCTGTGGGAAGATACTTTGAGATGATATACATATTCTGTTCCTCATTAAACTTTCACCTACCGGTTTTGGCATCCTTTATTTTTTTTTGATTAAAAATTTAAAAAAAATTTGACACAATTTTTAAAAGTTACTTCTCATTTACAATTATTATAAAATATTGGCTATATTAGCCATGTTGTACAATACATTCTGGAACCTATCTTATACCCAGTAGTTTGTATCTCCCACTCCCCGTCCCCTGTCTGGCCCCTCCCCTCTTCCCTTTCCCCACTGGTAACCACTAGTCTGTTCACTATATGTGTGAGTCTGCTTCTTTTTTGTTATATTCACTAATTTGCTGTATTTTTTAGATTCCACATATAGGTGATATCATACAGCATTTGTCTTTCTCTAGCATCCATTTTTGATTTTTGCCCAACTCAGTTATTGCTTGGACAGTTGCAAAGGGATGATTTTCTAACATTCATCCTTCTTTCATCATTTATAAGCTGGCATTCCAGTATAAGAAACATTTTCTCTCATCTGTTAATTGTTATTTATTAATATGGACTCACAGATTCTTACTTTATTTAATAAGTTATAATTCAATACCATCAGTATTTGTTTTGGTACTTAAATTGCAGTGAATTTAGCCAGGGGGAGCACCTCTAGTTGCTTCTGTGCCCTTATGACATGTCCTATCTTTTGTTTTTTTTTTTTTGACTTCTGTCCTCAAGGAATTTATTTTTATTTATTTATTTATTTTTAACATCTTTATTGGAGTATAATTGCTTTGCAATGGCTTGATACTTTCTTCATTATAACAAAGTGAGTCAGCTATACATATACCTATATCCCCATATCTCCTCCCTCTTGCGTCTCCCTCCCACCCTCCCTATCCCACCCCTCTAGGTGGTCACAAAGCACTGAGCTGATGTCTCTGTGCTATGTGGCTGCTTCCCGCTAGCTATTTTACATTTGGTAGTGTATATATGTCCATGCCACGCTCTCACTTCGTCCCAGCTAACACTTCCTCCTCCCCATGTCCTCAAGTCCATTCTCTACGTCTGCGTCTTTATTCCTGTCCTGCCCCTAGGTTCTTCAGAATTTTTTTTTTTTAGAGTCCATATATATGTGTTATCATACGGTATTTGTTTTTCTCTTTCTAACTTACTTCACTCTATGACAGACTCTAGGTCCATCCACCTCACTACAAATAACTCAATTTCGTTTCTTTATATGGCTAAGTAATATTCCATTGTATATATTTGTCACATCTTCTTTATCCATTCATCTGTCAGTGGACACTTAGGTTGCTTCCATGTCCTGGCTATTGTAAGTAGAGCTGCAATGAACATTGTGGTACGTGACTCTTTTTGAATTATGGTTTTCTCAGGGTATAGGCCCAGTAGTGGGATTGCTGGGTCATATTGTAGTTCTATTTTTAGTTCTTTAAGGAACCTTCATACTGTTCTCCATAGTGGCTGTATCAATTTACATTCCCACCAACAATGCAGG
>NC_041225.1:17030108-17033439 GCF_002837175.3 Physeter macrocephalus | reverse complement strand
TGCTGATTTCACCCTTTTACATGTAGCTGTCCAATTTTCCCAGCAACACTTATTGAAGAGGCAGTCTTTTCTCTATCGTATACTCTTGCCTCCTTTATCAAAAATAAGGTGACCATATGTACATGGGTTTATCTCTGGGCTTTCTATCCTGTTCCATTGATCTATATTTCTGTTTTTTGTGCCAGTACCATACTGTCTTGATTACTGTAGCTCTGTAGTATAGTCTGAGATCAGGGAGCCTGATTCCTTCAGCTCTGTTTTTCTTTCTCAAGATTGCTTTGGCTGTTCGGAGTCTATTGTGTTTCCTTAAAAATTGTGAAATTTTTTGTTCTAGTTCTGTGAAAAATGCCATTGGTAGTTTGATAGGGCTTGCATTGAATCTGTAGATTGCTTTGGGTAGTATAGTCATTTTCACAATATTGATACTTCCAATCCAAGAATATGGTATATCTCTCCATCTGTTTGTATCATCTTTAATTTCTTTCATCAGTGTCTTATACTTTTCTGCATACAGATCTTTTGTCTCCTTAGGTAGGCTTATTCCTAGGTACTTTATTCTTTTTGTTGCAATGGTAGATGGGAGTGTTTCCTTAATTTCTCTCTCAGATTTTTCATCATTAATGTATAGCAGTGCAAGAGACTTCTATGCATTAATTTTCTTTCCTGATACTCTACCTAATTCATTGATTAGCTCTAGTAGTTTTCTGGTAGTGTCTTTAGGGTTCTCTGTGTATAGTATCATGTCATCTGCAAACAGTGACACTTCTGCATCTCTTGAGATGATGATATGGTTTTTATCCTTCAGTTTGTTAATATGGTGTATCACATTGGTTGATTTGCATATATTGAAGAATCCTTGCATTCCTGGGATAAACCCCACTTGATGATGGTGTATGATCCTTTTTTATGTGCTGTTGGATTCTGTTTGCTAGTATTTTGTTGAGGTTTTTTTGCATCTATGTTCATCAGTGATATCGGCCTGTAGTTTTCTTTTTTGTGACATCATTGTCAGGTTTTGGTATCAGGGTGGTGATGGCCTCATAGAATGAGTTTGGGAGTGTTCCTCCCTCTGCTATATTTTGGAAGAGTTTGAGAAAGACAGGTGTTAGCTATTCTCTAAATGTTTGGTAGAATTTGCCTGTGAAGCCATCTGGTCCTGGGCTTTTGTTTGTTGGAAGATTTTTAATCACAGTCACAATTTCAGTGTTTGTGATTGGTCTGTTTATATTTTCTATTTCTTCCTGGTTCAGTCTCGGAGGGTTGTGGTTTTCTTAGAATTTATCCATTTCTTCTAGGTTGTCCATTTTATTGGCATAGAGTTGCTTGTAGTAATCTCTCATGATCCTTTGTATTTCTGCAGTGTCAGTTGTTACTTCTTTTACATTTCTAATTCGATTGATTTGAGTCTTCTTTTTTTCTTGATGAATCTGGCTAATGGTTTATCAAGTTTGTTTATCTTCTCAAAGAACCAGCTTTTAGTTTTATTGATCTTTGCTACTGTTTCCTTCATTTCTTTTTCATTTATTTCTGATCTGATCTTTATGATTTCTTACCTTCTGCTATCTTAGGGGTTTTTTTGTTCTTCGTTCTCTAATTGCTTTAGGTATAAGGTTAGGTTGTTTATTTGAGATTTTTCTGTGACATCATTGTCAGGTTTTGGTATCAGGGTGGTGATGGCCTCATAGAATGAGTTTGGGAGTGTTCCTCCTTCTTCAAGACTTTAGAATAGTTTGAGAAGGATATATATATTAACCCTTCTTTAAATGGTTGGTAGAATTCACCTCTGAAGCTGTCTAGTCCTGGATTTTTGTTTTGGGGAAATTTTAAAACTACTGATTCTATTCCATTACTGTTGATTGCGATTGATTTGAGTCTTCTTTTTTTCTTGATGAATCTGGCTAATGGTTTATCAAGTTTGTTTATCTTCTCAAAGAACCAGCTTTTAGTTTTATTGATCTTTGCTACTGTTTCCTTCATTTCTTTTTCATTTATTTCTGATCTGATCTTTATGATTTCTTACCTTCTGCTATCTTAGGGGTTTTTTTGTTCTTCGTTCTCTAATTGCTTTAGGTATAAGGTTAGGTTGTTTATTTGAGATTTTTCTTGTTTCTTGAGGTAAGATTGTATTGCTGTAAACGTCCCTCTTAGAACTGTTTTTGCTGCATCCCATAGGTTTTGGGTCGTTGTGTTTTCATTATCATTTGATTCTAGGTATTTTTTGATTTCTTCTTTGATTTCTTCAGTGATCTCTTGGTTATTTAGTAGTATATTGTTTAGCCTCCATGTGTTTGTATTTTTTACAGATTTTTTCCTGTAATTGATATGTAGTCTCATAGCATTGTGGTCGGAAAAGATACTTGATGTGATTTCAATTTTCTTAAATTTACCAAGGCTTGATTTGTGACCCAAGATATGATCTATCCTGGAGAATGTTCCATGAGCACTTGAGTAAAAAGTGTATTCTGTTGTTATTGGATGGAATGTCCTATAAATATCAATTAAGTCCATCTTGTTTAATGTATCATTTAACACTTGTGTTTCCTTATTTATTTTCATTTTGGATGATCTGTCCATTGGTGAAAGTGGGGTTTTACAGTCCCCTACTATGATTGTGTTACTGTAGATTTCCCCTTTTATGCCTCTTAGCATTTGCCTTATATATTGAGGTGCTCCTTTGTTGGGTGCATAAATATTTAAAATGGTTATATATTTTTCTTGGATTGATCCCTTGATTATTATTTAGTGTCCTTCTTTGTGTCTTGTAATAGTCTTTATTTTAAAATCTATTTTGTCTCTTATGAGAATTGCTACTCCAGCTTTCTCTTGATTTCCCTTTGCATGGAATATCTTTTTCCATCCCCTCACTTTCAGTCTGTATGTGTCCCTAGGTCTGAAGTAGGTCTCTTGTATACTGCACATATATGGGTCTTGCTTTTGTATCCATTCCGTCAGTCTATGTCTTTTGGTTGGAGCATTTAATCCATTTACATTTAAGGTAATTATTGATATGTATGTTCCTATTACCATTTTCTTCATTGTTTTGGGTTGGTTTTTGTAGGTCCTTTTCTTCTCTTGTGTTTCCCACTTAGAGAAGTTCCTTTAGCATTTGTTGTAGAGCTGGTTTGGTGGTGCTGAATTCTCTTAGCTTTTGCTTGTCTGTAAAGGTTTTCATTTCTCTGTCAAATCTGAATGAGATCCTTGCTGGGTAGAGTAATCTTGGTTGTAGGTTCTTCCCTTTCATCACTTTAAATATGTCCTGCCACTCCCTTCTGGCTTGCAAAGTTTCTGCTGAAAGATCAGCTGTTAACCTTATGGGGATTCCCTTGTGTGT
>NC_041225.1:16948469-17030065 GCF_002837175.3 Physeter macrocephalus | reverse complement strand
TTTGTTGTTTTTCCCTTGCTGCTTTTAATATGTTTTCTTTGTATTTAATTTTTGACAGTTTCATTAATATGTGTCTTGGCGTGTTTCTCCTTGGATTTATCCTGTATGGGACTCTCTGCACTTCCTGGACTTGATTAACTATTTCCTTTCCCATATTAGGGAAGGTTTCAACTATTATCTCTTCAAATATTTTCTCATCCCTTTCTTTTTCTCTTCTTCTGGGAACCCTATAATTCGAATGTTGGTGCGTTTA
This sequence comes from Physeter macrocephalus, assembly GCF_002837175.3. Classification (NCBI taxonomy): domain Eukaryota; kingdom Metazoa; phylum Chordata; class Mammalia; order Artiodactyla; family Physeteridae; genus Physeter; species Physeter macrocephalus. Next base: position 17,029,812 of record NC_041225.1, on the reverse strand, counting down.
ATATTGTCCCACATGTCTCTGAGACTGTCCTCAATTCTTTTCAGTCTTTTTTTTTTTTTAATTCTGCTCTGCAGTAGTTATTTCTACTATTTTATCTTCAGGTCACTTATCCGTTTTTCTGCCTCAGTTATTCTGCTATTGATTCCTTCTAGAGAATATTTAGTTTCATATATTGTGGTGTTCATCATTGTTTGTTTGCTCTTTAATTCTTCTAGGTCCCTGTTAAATGTTTCTTGTAATTTCTGCATTCTATATCCAAGAGTTTGGATCATCTTTACTATCATTACTCTGAATTCTTTTTCAGATTGACTGCCTATTTCCTTTTCATTTGTTTGGTCTGATGGGTTTTTACCTTGCTCCTTCATCTGCTGTGTGTTTCTCTGTCTTCTCATTTCGCTTAACTTACTGTGTTTGGGGTCTCCTTTTCACAGGCTGCAGGTTCGTAATTCCCGTTGTTTTTGGTGTCTGACCCCAGTGTCTAAGGCTGGTTCAAGGGGTTGTGTAGGCTTCCTGGTGTAGGGGACTAGTGCCTGTGTTCGGGTTGATGGGGCTGGATCTTGTCTTTCTGGTGGTCAGGTCCGTGTCCGGTGGTGTGTTTTGGGGTGTCTGTGACATTATTATGATTTTAGGCAGCCTCTCTGCTAATGCGTGCAGTTGTGTTCCTGGCTTGCTGGTTGTTTGTCATAGGGTGGGCAGCACTGCAGCTTGATGGTCGTTGAGTGGAGCTGGGTATTTGCGTTGAGATGGACGTCTCTGGGAGAGCTTTCGCTGTTTGATATTTTATGTGTAGCTGGGAGCCCTCTGGTGACCAGTGTCCCGAACTTGGCTCTCCCACCTCAGAGGCACAGGCCTGACACCTGGCCGGAGCACCAAGACCCTGTCAGCCTCACGGCTCAGAAGAAAAGGGAGAAAAAAAGAAAGAAAAAAATATTAAATTTATTAAAATAAAAAATAATTATTAAAAATAAAAGAAATTGAAAAGTAATAAAAAAGGAAAAAGAAAAAGAAAGAAAGAAAGAAGAGAGCAACCAAACCAAAAAACAAATCCACCAATGATAACAAGCACTAAAAAGTATACTAAAAAAAACCCAAAAAATAAACCCCCCAAAACCAGACAGACAGAACCCTAGGACAAATGGTAACAGCAAAGCTATACAGACAAAATCGCACAAAGAAGCATACAAATACACATTCACAAAAAGAGAAAAAGGAATAAAAAATATATATCATTGCTCCCAAAGTCTACTGCCTCAATTTTGGGATGATTCGTTGTCTATTCAGGTATTCCACAGATGCAGGGTACATCAAGTTGATTTTGGAGATTTAATCCGCTGCTTCTGAAGCTGCTGGGAGAGATTTCCCTTTCTCTTCTTTGTGCGCACCGCTCCTGGGGTTCAGCTTTGGATTTGGCCTCGCCTCTGTGTGTAGGTCTCCTGAGGGCGTCTGTTCCCGTCCAAAGAGGATGGGGTTAAGGTAGCAGCTGATTAGGGGGCTCTGGCTCACTCAGGCCGGGGAGAGGGAGTGGTATGGAATGCGGGGCCAGCCTGTGGCAGCAGAGGCCGGCATGACGTTGCAACAGCCTGAGGCACGCCATTTGTTCTGGGAAGTTGTCCCTGGATCACAGGACCCTGGCATTGGCGGGCTGCACAGGCTCCCTGGAGGGGAGGTGTGGATAGGACCTGTGCTTGTATGCATGCTTCTTGGTGGCTGCAGCAGCAGCCTCAGCATTTCATGCCCGTTTCTGGTGTCTGCGCTGATAGCCGCAGCTCACGCCCATCGCTGGAGCTCATTTAGGCGGTGCTCTGAATCCCCTCTCCTCGCACACCCCAAAACAATGGCTTCTTGCCTCTTAGGCAGTTCCAGACTTTTTCCCAGGCTCCCTCCCTGATAGCTGTGGTACACTAGCCCGCTTAAGCCTGTGTTTATGCAGCCAACCCCAGTCCTCTCCCTGGGGATTTGACCTCCGAAGCCCGAGCCTCAGCTCCCAGCCCCCACCTGCCCAGGTGCGTGAGCAGACAAGCCTCTCAGGCTGGTGAGTGCTGGTTGGCACCGATCCTCTGTGCAGGAATCTCTCCGCTCTGCCCTCTGCACCCCTGTTGCTGTGCTCTCCTCTGTGGCTCCGAAGCTTCCCCCCCGCCACCCACTGTCTCCACCAGGGAAGGGGCTTCCTATGGTGGGGAAACTTTTCCTCCTTAAAGCTCGCTCCCAGTGGTGCAGATCCTGTCTCTATTCTTTTCTCTGTGTTTTTTCTTTTTTCTTTGCCCTACCCAGGTACGTGAGGAGTTCCTTGCCTTTAGGGAGGTCTGAGGTCTTCCGCAAGCATTCAGTAGGTGTTCTGTAGGAGTTTTTCCACATGTAGATGTATTCCTGATGTATTTGTGGGTAGGAGGGTGATGTCCACGTCTTACTTTTCCACCATCTTGAACTTCTCGCTTTTATTATTTTTTTTAAATTTAATTTTTTAAAATTGCAGTCCATGTCCTTTTTTTAAAATAACATTTTCTTAGACTTTAAAATAAAGACTGTTACAAGAGACAAGGACACTACATAATGATCAAGGGATCAATCCAAGAAGAAGATATAACAATTATAAATATTTATGCGCGCAACATAGGAGCACCTCAGTACATAAGGCAAATGCTAACAGCCATAAAAGGAGATATTGAATGTAACACAATCATAGTAGGGGAGTTTAACACCCCACTTTCACCAATGGACAGATCATCCAAAATGAAAACAAATAAGGAAACACAAACTTTAAATGATATATTAAACAAGATGGACTTAATTGATATTTATAGGACATTCCATCCAAAAACAACAGAATACACTTTTTTCTCAAGTGCTCATGGAACATTCTACAGGATAGACCATATCTTGCATAACAAATCAAGCTTTGGTAAATTTAAGCAAACTGAAATCGTATCAAGTATCTTTTCCGACCACAATGCTATGAGACTAGGTATCGATTACAGGAAAAAAAAACTAAAAAATACAAACACATGGAGGCTAAACAATAAGCTACTAAATAGCCAAGAGATCACTGAAGAAATCAAAGAGGAAATCAAAAAATACCTAGAAACAAATGACAATGAAAACACTTTAACCCAAAACCTATGGGATGCAGCAAAAACAGTTCTAAGAGGGAAGTTTATAGCAATACAGTCCTACCTCAAGAAACAAGGAAAATCTAAAATAAACAGCCTAACTTTGCACCTAAAGCAATTAGAGAAAGAAGAAGAAGAACAACAAAAAAACCCAAAGTTAGCAGAAGGAAAGAAATCATAAAGATCAGATTAGAAATAAGTGAAAAAGAAGTGAAGAAAACAGTAACAAAGATCAATAAAACTAAAAGCTGGTTCTTTGAGAAAATAAACAAACTTGATAAACCATTAGCCAGACTTATCAAGAAAAAAAAGGGAGAAGACTCACATCAACAGAATTACAAATGAAAAAGGAGAAAGAAGTAACAACTGACACTGCAGAAACACAGAGGATCATGGGAGATTACTATAAGCAACTCTATGCCAATAAAATGGACAACCTGGAAGAAATGGACAAATTCTTAGAAAAGCACAACCTTCTGAGACTGAACCAGGAAGAAATAGAAAATATAAAGAGACCAGTCACAAGCACTGAAATTGAAACTGTGATTAAAAATCTTCCAACAAACAAAAGCCCAGGACCAGATGGCTTCAAAGGAGAATTCTATCAAACATTTAGAGAAGCGCTAACACCTACCATTCTCAAACTCTTCCAAAATATAGCAGAGGGAGGAACACTCCTAAACTCATTCTATGAGGCCATCACCACCCTGATACGAAAACCATACAGAGATGTCACAAAAAAAGAAAACTACAGGCTAACATCACTGATGCACATAGATACAAAAATCCTCAACAAAATACTAGCAAATAGAATCCAACAGCACATTAAAAGGATCATACACCATGATCAAGTGGGGTTTATCTCAGGAATGCAAGGATTCTTCAATGTATGAAATCAGTCAATTTGATACACCATATTAACAAATTGAAGGATAAAAACTATATGATAAACTTAATAGATGCAGAAAAAGCTTTCGACAAAATTCAACACCCATTTATGATAAAAACTCTCCAGAAAGTAGGCATAGAGGGAACCTACCTCAACATAATAAAAGCCATGTATGACAAACCCACAACCAACATCGTTCTCAATGGTGAAAAAACTGGAAGCATTTCCTCTAAGATCAGGAACAAGACAAGGTTGCCCACTCTCACCACTGTTATTCAACATAGTTTTGGAAATTTTAGCCACAGGAATCAGGGAAGAAAAAGAAATAAAAGGAATCCAAATCAGAAGAGAAGTAAAAAGGTCACTGTTTGCAGATGACATGTTACTATACATAGAGAAGCCTAAAGATGCTACCAGAAAACTACTAGAGCTAATCAGTGTATTTCGTAGAGTAGCAGGATACAAAATTAATGCACAGAAATCTCTTGCATTCCTATACACAGGTAATGAAAAATCTGAAAGAGAATTTCAGGAAACACTCCCATTTACCATTGCAACAAAAAGGATAGAATACCTAGGAATAAACCTACCTACGGAGACAAAAGTCCTGTATGCAGAAAAGTATAAGACACTGGTGAAAGAAATTAAAGGTGATACAAACAGATGGAGAGATATACCATGTTCTTGGATTGGAAGAATCAATATTGTGAAAATGACTATACTGCCCAAAGCAATCTACAGATTCAATGCAATCCCCATCAAACTACCAATGGCATTTTTTTTTTAAGATGTTGGGGGTAGGAGTTTATTTATTTATTTATGCTGTGTTGGGTCTTTGTTTCTGTGCGAGGGCTTTCTCTAGTTGTGGCAAGCGGGGACCACTCTGCATCGTGGTGCGCGGGCCTCTCACTATCGCGGACTCTCATTGCGGAGCACAGGCTCCAGACGCGCAGGCTCAGTAGTTGCGGCTCACAGGCCTAGTTGCTCCATGGCATGTGGGATCCTCCCAGACCAGGGCTCGAATCCATGTCTCCTGCATTACAGGCAGATTCTCAACCACTGTGCCACCAGGGAAGCCCCCAATGGCATATTTCACAGAACTAGAACAAAAAATGTCACAATTTGTATGGAAACACAAACGACCCCAATAGCCAAAGCAATCTAAAAAAGAAAAATGGAGCTGGAAGAATCAGGTTCCCAGACTTCAGACTATACTACAAAGCTACAGTAATCAAGACAATATGGTAATGACACAAAAACAGAAATATAGATCAATGGAATAGGATAGAAAGCCCAGAGAGAACCCACACACACATGGTCACCTTATGTTTGATAAAGGAGGCAAGAGTATACAGTGGAGAAAAGGCAGCCTCTTCAATAAGTGGTGCTGGGAAAGCTGGACAGCTGCATGTAAAAGAATGAAATTAGAACACTTCCTAACACCATACACAAAAATAAACTCAAAAAGGATTAAAGACCAAATGTAAGGCCAGACACTGTCAAACTCTTAGAGGAAAACGTAGGCAGAACACTCTATGACATAAATCACAGCAAGATCCTTTTTGACCCACCTCCTAGAGAAATGGAAATAAAAACAAACAAAAAAAAGGGACCTAATGAAACTTAAAAGATTTTGCACAGCAAAGGAAACCATAAACAAAATGAAAAGACCACCCTTAGAATGCGAGAAAATATTTGCAAACGAGGCAACTGACAAACGATTAATGTCCGAAATACACAAGCAGCTCATGCAGCTCAATCTCAAAAAAGCAAACAACCCGATCCATAAATGGGTAGAAGACTGAAGTAGATATTTCTCCAAAGAAGATATACAGATTGCCAACAAACACATGAAAAGATGCTCAACATCACTAATCATTAGAGGAATGCAAGTCAAAACTGCAATGAGTTATCACCTCAAACCAGTCAGAATGGCCATTATCAAAAAATCTACAAACAGTAAACGCTGGAGAGGGTGTGGAGAAAAGGAACCCTCCTGCACTGTTGGTGGGAGTGTTAATTGATACAGCCTCTATGGAGAACAGTATGGAGGTTCATTAAAGAACTAAAAGTAAAACTACCGTATGACCCTGTAATCCCACTACTGGGCATATACCCTGAGAAAACCATAATTCAAGAAGAGTCATGTACCACAATGTTCATTGAAGCTTTATTTACAATAGCTAGGACATGGAAGCAACCTAAGTGTTCATTGACAGGTGAGTGGATAAAGAAGATCATATATACAATGGAATATTAGCCATAAAAAAATGAAATTGAGTTATTTGTAGTGAGGTGGATGGACCTAGAGTCTGTCATACAGAGTGAAGTAAGTCAGAATGAGTAAAACAAATATTGTATGCTACACATATATATGGAATCTAAGAAAAAAAATAAAGGTTCTGATTAACCTAAGGGCAGGACAGAAATAAAGACAGAGACGTAGAGAATGGACTTGAGGACATGGGGAGGGGGAAGGGTAAGCTGGGATGAAGTGAGAGTAGCACTGACATATATACACTATAAAATGTAAGATAGCTAGTGGGAAGCAGCTGCATAGCACAGGGAGAGCAGCTCGGTGCTTTGTGACCACCTAGAGGAGTGGGATAGGGAGGGAGGGAGGGAGACACAAGAGGGAGGGGATATGGGGATATATGTATGCATATAGCTGATTCACTTTGTTATCCAGCAGAAACTAACACACCATTGTAAAGCAGTTATACTCCAATAAAGATGCTAAAATAAAATAAAATAACATTACATTCTCTTACTTGACTCAAGAATGCCCCAGGTTCATCTTAAAGTTATTTTTCCAAAGGGTTCTAATTCTTTTTTAGTGGCAGATGTCTAGAATACACTATCTTGGCACCATGTAAGTGGTAAGAGGTAAAGGGGGAAGAAATCACAGGACAGTTCACTCATGCTCGTTTTGGACACAATCTGCTTGGCGTGAATGGCCCTTGTCCCTACTATTTAGACTTTGCATTTAACACGGTTTTCATTTCTATAGCCTTATAGTATGTTCTGATTTCAGAGCAAGTTACCTATTATTATTTCTAGATTTTTTTGACCTTTTAAAAACATTCTGTTTTTTACATGAATTTTAGAATCACATGTCAAAATTCAAGTTCCAAAAAAATTTCGTTGATGTTTTAAAAAGTGTTGCATTTATTATTAGTTTAGGGTAGGATTTATCTTTTTTTGGGGCAAGATTGGGATTAATAAATGACTTCATTTTTTTCTTCCATTACAGGCTTCAGGAAAAAGCTTATAGTTTTTATCACATAACTCTTGTGTGCCTCTTGTTATAATTGTTATAGTATAATTGTTTATAGTTTTGTGTTTATGAAGAGTATCTTTTTAACATTTCTTCTATTGTCAATTAACACATATGGAAAAGTGCCTAAACCATGGATGTATAGTAATGAATTTTATTTAACCAGTAACCAGGTCAATAAATAGAACCTTGATGGCACCCTGAGGCTCCCCTGTATGCCCTTTCCTAATCACAACCCCCCTCCCTTCCTTTCCTCCTAAAGCCAGCAAATTATGGAAACTAGAGCTGCTTATTAATACATTGTTCAGTACAGGGAAATATGACAGTTAAGCAGGGGAGACTTTCTTCCCTGCCACAGAATTCTTCAGAGGTATTTACTCTGTGGTCCTTTATGTAAGGGCCAAAGAATAATATAATTGACTATTTTTAAGGCTAGCTTTATGAGACAGGCAGACTTATATTTCTTAATTCTGTTTTGTACAGAACGATTCCATCCTTGATTGAGTAAAGCAGAGATTACAATATAAATTAAAAACAGTCTTTCCAAGGTTTGTCTTGTTTAGATGTCAAAATAGTAGCCTTAGATTATCTAGCTTGATAGAGAAGCTGAAACGGTTGTTGATTTTTCTTAGTTTTATGAGGTTGTGGAAATTGCTCGGACCATTTACCAGCCTCAGCTCCCTTCCAGTGCTGCTGATCAAGATAAATGCATGGTTTCCTTTCTGCCTCTCTTAGATTTTGGTGTCCAGTTCTGTCTTGGGGCCTCTTCTCACTGTGTACTTTGTATCTGAGCTGTCTCATACTATTGCTTCAATGCCTACGTTTATCCTCATAAAATCCACTTTTATTTCCCAGACCAGGCTTTCCTGACTTGTGATTCTCTTAAATTCAAATAATTGACTTTTAGGGTCATCTTAACATCTACCTGATTGAGTTGTTAGGGATCAGGAATTTGACCAAAGTCTGGCCTAGGGAAGTTTTTGCAGAATAGGAAGTACAGAGGAAACAGCCTATGGAAATGAGTGGTTATGCTATAAAATATGTTATATTCATTATATTATTAGATATATTATCATTAGTTTCAATGTTTCATCTCTATCTTCATACAAATAGGGTCTTTATAGTTGTTTGTACCTTTTGAGAAGTGATGTTGGTATTATGCTTGAAGTGTTAATTCCAAAAACTTTGTCTTTTTCTCCCTATCTTTAACTTTCTGAAGTGCTAATTAGAAAGCGCCCATATTCTTAGAGATAGTAATAGCACTAAGTTAGTGGTGGCTTTGCCACCACTTTGTTAGTTGGGGCTCTTTTTTATTTTCAATTTGTCTCAATGAATTCATAAATGAATATCTGTTTCTGAAAAATGCAACTTTAAAATCCATAATGTTACAATTCTGTTTTGATTATAGTGGGTTTTTTTTTTAAGAAATATACTAATAACTTTTGGTTTTGCTTCTAGAAAAACTGATTGCTTATCAACGAGAATTTCTTGCTTTAAAAGAACGTCTCCGAATAGCTGAACACAGAATCTCTCAGCGGTCTTCCGAACTCAGTGCCATTGTACAGCAGTTCAAGCGTGTAGGAGCAGAAACAAACAGAAGTAAGGATACGGTGAATAAATTTTCAGGTACAGACGATATTTTTGGTTTTATGAAAAGATTTCATTTTCAACGGGTTATGTGAAATACTCTCTTTGAAAGTTGTCTAGAGTCGCTTATCAGCCAACATTTGTTACCCTCTACAGAGAGAAAAATCACCATACAAAACTTTTTCTATTGTGGTTAATTATAATTATAAAATTTAAAAAGTTTATTAATTGCTAAATTTGATTTAAAGAGAGTAATATTAAGTTTCAGTTGTATAAATTTCATTGCCAATAGTGAAGAACCAGCACCTTTTAAAAAAAACATTGAGAATGAGACTAAAATTTAACTTGGTGTTTATGCATGTTTCTGTTGTGACTTGTGTGGACTTCAGATGGACTCTGGGGAACCTTTGAGCTATTTGAAGCAATTAGTGCTCTCAGATATGACTTATAAGAAATAAAAAGATATAGTTTTATAATGGGTACTTTTGGGGGTACCTCACCTGTTCCCTCTCCGAGAAATTCTGGTCTGAGTGAAATGAATATCAACCATCTTCTGTTTCTTTCTTATTCTTATTCTAATGACTAAATTGATATATGTATATAATCAATTGACTCCAAATCTGCATAATCTTCCAAGAATAATATACTTTTTCATTTAGCATTATATGTTATAATCTTTCACCATTAATTCCTCTCATCTGGAGATTCACTACCTTACCTTATTTTTAGAGATTCATGCCCGTTTCTTCCCCTCCTGATTATAAAATTTGTATTATGGCACAGTAACATTTACAATTATGGAATGGTTAACATTCTTTGTTTTCTTCTAGTCTTTTTTCCATGTATATTTTTCTTCAAAATTGTAATTGTGTGTTTTATGGCCTTATTTTTGCTCTTGAAATTATGCTATTAGCATTTTACTATGGCATTGAATATTCTTTTAAAATACCATTTTTGATGACATATATATCAGGTAATCATATACTATAACATATTAAATATTTTTCTACAAATAGGCAAATAGGATTTTTCTGGGTTGTTTTTGTCCCTGAATTTATAACTCTGTGAAGAACATCTCTGTATATAAATCAATTACTTTTATGGTAGGCCTTAAGTTATTTTCATTAGATTATGACTTTCTTAAAAACAGAATCTGTGTTTTTGATGACTGTTGATTTCCAAACACATGCCACTGTGGCTGGAACAAAACCGATAATTCACTAAATATTTATTGATTGCATAAAAGTTAAATTCCTAAAAGGGAAATTACTGAATAATAGGGCAGGAATGTTTTAAGGGTTTTGATGCTATTCTTAATAGCTGAAACATTTATCACATTATCACCACAATTTAATATTACTGTTTAATCTGCTAACTTAATTTGATGGGTAGATATTGTTGTCTTGTAATTTGTAGTTGTTGCTTTTACATGAGGTTAAACTTTAATTTCACGTGTGATAGTTTCATTTCTTTTGTGAACTTTTGGTTCTGAATATTCAGAATATTTTAAGGGAATTTTCATATTGCTCTGTATAAAATTGTTATTGAGACTGCAAGTCCTTACTGCTAACTTATTTAAAAGGTTAAGTTCTAGTTCCATGGAATTTTAAAACAATATTGATTATCCTATCAAGGTTTTATTTTCTATTATATTAAATGGTTCATTGGTTCCTCTCATAAAAACTGAAAAATGATTTGAAAGTTATGAACTGTACCAAACATTCTCAACTTGTGCTGTTTAAATTAGTGTACTTGAACTAAAAAAAAATTTTCCATGTGAAATTTTGGTCAAATGTAATAGCATAAAAAAGTGAAAGTGGGGCTTCCCTGATGGTGCAGTGGTTGAGAGTCCGCCTGCCAATGCAGGGGACACGGGTTCGTGCCCCAGTCTGGGAAGATCCTACATGCCGCGGAGCGGCTAGGCCCATGAGCCACGGCTGCTGAGCCTGCGCGTCCAGAGCCTGTGCTCCGCAACGGGAGAGGCCACAACAGTGAGAGGCCCGCGTACCGGGGGAAAAAAAAAAAAAAAAAGTGAAAGTTACTGGTGGTCGTTGTACTTATTATTTTTACATTTTCATGAATGGATAGCGTGTTTACAGTCTGTCCCCCAGAGCTTGAGTTCTGACACATTATAAAGGTGAGTGGTTCACATTCTATCTTCTCGTGGTACTCTGGCTAACCTTTTTAGCTTCATTCAGACTGTTCTCATCATCATGACTCTGTGAGACTCTGGTTGCCTAAGTGTCCATAGAAATCTCATTGACCAAAGTATGAAATTAGGATAGAAAATTCTTTTAATTCTCATAAATTTTTACCACTATCTTTGTAACATCAGCAACTTCTATAAGTAAGGTATTACCGTGGATTGATTATACTTATGTATTTCAGATGGTACCCTAAAGCTCTTGAGGGAGTTAACAAGCAAAAAATCTCTTCAAGTGCCAAGTATTTATTATCATTTGCCTCATTTATTACAAAATGAAGGAAGCCTTCAACCTGTTGTGCAGATTGGTAACGGAAGAACAGGAGGTATGTTTGTTTTGTTTCCTATTGTATTTGCACTGCTGGTCTTAATTATATCTTGGAGTATTATGTTGACCATTAGAAGTCAGGCAGGTCAGGAGTCAAGATGGCGAACTAGGAGGATGCAGAATTCGCATCTCTGCACAACTAGGGCACCTACCAGGCACCGGTGGGGGACCATGGACACCTAAGGGGCAGGAGGAACCCCCAGTGATGGGGTAGGACGTGGGGAGTGGGGGGAGTGAAGGGAGAGGAGAAGTGGAGGAGGGACGGGACTGGCGTCTCTGAGGGGCGGCTGGGGGAGGGGAAGGGATCCCATGTCAAAGCGGGAAATTGGGGAACCACTGGGAGAGCAGAGGATCAAAAGGGAGCGTGGCCAGGTTTCCCCTGCCCACTTGGGCCCCGGGGAGCCTGCTGATATCCCAGGCCTGCTCCTCTGCCCACCGAGGCCCCCTCCAGCCACGCGGGTCCTGAGGGAGTGGGAAGGAGGGAAGGGGAGCAAAAATAAAGGCCAGACCTCCGGGTCCAGCACCCCTGAGGGGTGGCTGGGAGAGGGGAGGAGTTCCTACACCCAGCGGGACCCACCCACGGTTAGGGGTCCAGTGGCGATGGGGGAGACCCTGGGGGAGACGGTGGGGGAGGGGCGTGGAGGAACAAAAGGGAACGTGGCCAGCGCTTACCCTGTCCACTTAGGCACTGGGGAGCCTGTTGGGCTTCTGGGCCTAATCCTCTACCCTTGGAGCCTCTCTCTTGCAGAGCAGAGCCCAAGGCCCGACCCTACACCCCCACCTCTACACTCAGAGACCCCCTGCAATGCACTGGGCCTAAACCCCACCCACACACCCTCACTCAGGGCCTTACCTCCAAACTCCGGAACTCCGCACTCCAGAGGCCCTCCTTTGGACGTGCTGCTTCTCCCCTTCCATGCAGGTCCTAAGCAGAGGCCCCTCCCCATGCTTTAACGTCACCCTGCCTAGGCCCTGCCCCCAAAGCTTTTTCTGGCTGTGTGCGTCTTGAGCCTAGGACCCGCCGCATGCTCAAACGTCACCCCCCACCCGCCTTGTTACCCCGCACCCTAAACCCCACCCCTGCCTAAGTTCCACCCCTGCCTAAACTCCGCCCCCATAGCCAAGGCTTTTTTTTTTCCCTTTTTTCTTCTTTTAGATGGGTTGTTTTACCTTGTTGATTCATTTATATTCTTATTTTTCCTAATCTTTTATTTTTCTAATTTTATTTTATTCCTTATCCTTTGTTTTTGTTCTCTCCTTTTGGCTTGTTCACCCCCCTTTTTTTTCTTTTTTATGTTGTGGTTTTATTTTACCTTGTTGCAGTTGTTTCAATTATATTTCTATTTTTCCTAATATATTTTTTATTTTTCTAATTTTATTTTGTTTTTTATTCTTTGATATTGTACTGCTCCTTTTTTCTTTCTTTCTTTCTTTTTCTTTTGCCACGCCATGCAGCTTGCGGGATCTTGGTTCCCAGGCCAGAGGTTGGGCCAAAGTTCCTGTGGTGGGAGCCTCCAATTCCTAACCGCTGGACTAACAGAGAACCTCAGACCCCAGGGAATATTAATCAGAGTGAGGCCTCCTGGAGGTTCTCATCTCAGCATCAAGACCTGGCTCTGTCCAACTGCCTGCAAACTCCAGTGCTGGACACCTCAGGCCAAACAACAAGTAAGATAGGAATATAGCCTCACCCATCAAAAAAAAAAAAAAGAAATGACAAAAAATGTGTTACAGATGAAGGAGCAAGATAAAAACCTACAAGACCAAATAAATGAAGACGAAATAGGCAGCCTACCTGAAAAAGAATTCAGAGTAATGACAGTAAAGATGACCCCAAATCTTGGAATCCAAATGGAGAAAATACAAGAAACATTTAACAAGGATCTAGAAGAACTAAAGAGCAAAGAAACAGTGATGAGCACAATAACTGAAATTAAAAATACTCTAGAAGGAATCAATAGCAGAATAACAGAGGCAGAAGAATGGGTAAGTGACCTGGAAGATAAAATGGTGGAAATAACTGCCAGGGAGCAGAATAAAGAAAAAGAATGAAAAGAATTAAGGACAATCTCAGAGACCTGAGACAACATTAAATGCAGCAACATTCGAATTACAGGGACCCCAGAGGAAGAAGAGAAAAAGAAAGGGTCTGAGAAAATATTTGAAGAGATTGTAGTCAAAAACTTCCCTAACATGGAAACGGAAATAGTCGATCAAGTCCAGGAAGTGCAGAGTCCCATGCAGGATAAACCCAAAGAGAAACATGCCGAGACACATATTATTCAAACTATCAAAAATTAAATACAAAGAAAAAATATTAAAAGTAGCAAGTGAAAAACAACAAATAATATACACGGGAATCCCCATAAGGTTAACAGCTGATCTTTCAGCAGAAACTCTGCAAGCCAGAAGGGAGTGGCAGGGCATATTTAAAGTGATGAAAGGGAAGAACCTACAACCAAGATTACTCTACCCAGCAAGGATCTCATTCAGCTTTGACAGAGAAATGAAAACCTTTACAGACAAGCAAAAGCTAAGAGAATTCAGCACCACCAAACTAGCTCTACAACAAATGCTAAAGGAACTTCTCTAAGTGGGAAATACAAGAGAAGAAAAGAACCTACAAAACCAAAACCAAAACAATGAAGAAAATGGTAGTAGGAACATACATATTGAAAATTATCTTAAATGTAAATGGATTAAATGCTCCAACCAAAAGACATAGACTGATGGAATGGATACAAAAACAAGACCCATATATGTGCTGTATACAAGAGACCCACTTCAGACCTAGGGACACACAGACTGAAAGTGAGGGGATGGAAAAAGATATTCCATGCAAATGGAAATCAAAAGAAAGCTGGAGTAGCAATTCTCATATCAGACAAAATAGACTTAAAGATTGTTACAAGAGACAAAGAAGGACACTAAATAATAAGGGATCAATCCAAGAAAAATATATAACCATTTTAAATATTTATGCACCCAACATAGGAGTACCTCAATACATAAGGCAAATGCTAACAGCCATAGAAGAGGAAATCTACAGTAACACAATCATAGTAGGGGACTTTAACACGCCACTTACACCAATGGACACTTTAACACCTCACTTACACCAATGGACAGATCATCCAAAATGAAAATAAATAAGGAAACATAAGCTTTAAATGACACATTAAACAAGATGAACTTAATTGATATTTATAGGACATTACATCCAAAAACAAGAGAATACATTTTCTTCTCAAGTGCTCGTGGAACATTCTCCAGGATAGACCATATCTTGGGTCACAAGTCAAGCCTTGGTAAATTTAAGCAAATTGAAATCGTTATCAAGTATCTTTTCTGACCACCGTTCTATGAGACTAGACATCAGTTACGGGAAAAAAAAATGTAAAATATACAAACACATGGAGGCTAAACAATACAGTACTAAATAACCAAGAGATCACTGAAGAAATCAAAGAAGAAATCAAAAAATACCTAGAAACAAATGACAATGAAAACACAGTGACTGAAAACCTGTGGGATGTGACAAGAGCAGTTCTAAGAGGGAAGTTTATAGCAATACAATCCCACCTCAAAGAACAAGAAACATCTCAAATAAACAACCTAACCTTATACCTAAAGCAATTAGAAATGAAGAACAAAAAAACCCCCAAAGTTAGCAGAAGGAAAGAAATCAATAAACCATTAGCCAGACTCATCAAGAAAAAAAGGGAGAAGACTCAAACCAACAGAATAAGAAATGAAAAAGGAGAAGTAACCAGTGACACTGCAGAAATACAAAGGATCATGTGAGATTACTACAAGCAACTCTATGTTAAGGTCAGAAATAAATGAAAAAGAAATGAAGGAAACAATAGTAAAGAACAGTACAACTAAAATCTGGTTCTTTGAGAAGATAAACAAAATTGATAAACCATTAGCCAGACTCATCAAGAAAAAAAGGGAGAAGACTCAAACCAACATAGATGCAGAAAAAGCTTCTGACAAAATTCAACACCTATTTATGATAAAAACCCTCCAGAAAGTAGGCATAGAGGGATCTTTCCTCAACATAATAAAGGCCATATATGACAAACCCACAGCCAACATTGTTCTCAATGGTGAAACACTGAAAGCATTTTCTCTAAGATCAGGAACAAGACAAGGTTGCCCACTCTCACCACTGTTTTTCAACATAGTTTTGGAAGTTTTAGCCACAGCAATCAGGGAAGAAAAAGAAATTAAATGCATCCAAATTGGAACAGAAGAAGTAAAACTGTCACTGCTTGCAGGTGACATGAGACTATACATAGAGGATCCTAAAGATGCTACCAGAAAACTGCTGGAGCTAATCAGTGAATTTGGTAGAGTAGCAGGATACAAAATTAATGCACAGAAATCTCTTGCATTCCTATACACCAATGATGAAAAATCTGAAAGATAAATTAAGGAAATATTCCCATTTACCATTGCAACCAAAAGGATAAAATACCTAGGTATAAACCTACCTAAGGAGACAAAAGACCTGTATGCAGAAAACTATAAGACATTGATGATAGAAATTAAAGATGATACAAACAGATGGAGAGAGAGAGCATGTTCTCAGATTGGAAGCATTGGCATTGTGAAAACGATTCTATTACCCAAAGCAATCTACAAATTCAATGCAATCCCTATCAAATTACCAGTGGCGTTTTTCACAGAACTAGAACAAAATATTTCACAATTTGTATGGAAACACAAAAGACCCCGAATAGCCAAAGCAATCTTGAGAAAGAAAAACGGAGCTGGAGGAATCAGGCTCCTGGACTTCAGACTGTACTACAAAACTACAGTAATCAAGACAGTATGGTACTGGCACAAAAACAGAAATATAGATCAATGGAATAGGATAGAAAGCCCAGAGATAAACCCATGCACATATGGTCACCTTATCTTTGATAAAGGTGGCAAGAGAATATGATGGCGAAAAGACAACCTCTTCAGTAAGTGGTGCTGGGAAAACTGGACAGTTGCATGTAAAAGAATGAAATTAGAACACTTCCTAACACCATACACAAAAATAAACTCAAAATGGATTAAAGACCTAAATTAAGGCCAGACACTATAAAACTCTTAGACGAAAACATAGGCAGAACACTTTGTGAATATTTGCAAACAAACCAACTGACAAAGGATTAATCTCCAAAATATACAAGCAGCTCATGCAGCGCAATCTCAAAAAAACAAACAATCCAAACAAAAATGGGCAGAAAACCTAAGTAGACATTTCTGCAAAGAAGATATACAGATTGCCAACAAACACATGAAAAGATGCTCAACATCAGTAATCATTAGAGAAAACCATATCAAAACCACAGTGAGGTATCACCTCACACTGGTCAGAGTGGCCATCATCAAAAATTCTATAAACAATAAATACTGAAGACAGTGTGAAGAAAAGGGAACCCTCTTGCACTGTTGGTGGGAATGTAAATTGATACAGCCACTATGGAGAACAGTATGGAGGTTCCTTAAAAAACTAAAAATGGAACTACCGTATGACCCAGCAATCACACTATTAGGCATATACCCTGAGTGAACCATAATTCAAAAAGAGTCATGTACCACAATGTTCATTGCAGCACTATTTACAATAGCCTGGAAGCAACCTAAGTGCCCACCAACAGATGAATGGATAAAGAAGATGTGGCACATATATACAATGGAATATTACTCAGACATAAAAAGAAACAAAATTGAGTTATTTGTAGTGAGGTGGATGGGCCTAGAATCTGTCATACAGAGTGAAGTAAGTCATAAAGAGAAAAGCAAATACCGTATGCTAACACATATATATGGAATCTTAAAAAAAAAAAACAACGAAAAAAACGGTTTTGATGAACCTAGGGGCAGGAGAGAAATAAAGACGCAGACATAGAGAATGGGCTTGAGGATTCGGGGAGGGTAAAGGGTAAGGTGGGACGAAGTGAGAGAGTAGCATTGACATATATGCACAACCAAATGTAAAATAGGTAGCTAGTGGGAAGCAGCTGCATAGTGCAGGGAGATCAGCTCGGTGCTTTGTGACCACCTAGAGGAGTGGGATAGGGAGGGTGGGAGGGAGACGCAAGAGGGAGGGGATATGGGGATATATGTACGCATATAGTTGATTCACTTTGTTGTACAGCAGAAACTAACACAACATTGTAAAGCAATTATAGTCCAATAAAGATGTTAAAAATAAATAAATTTTTAAAAAGGCAGGTCAAAGAATAAAAAGTTTGTGTAAACTTTTGAAACTTTTCTATTTTAAAAATTTGAGAGGTAAAAAATAACTTTTTTTCTTGTATCTTATTTCAACATTAATAGCTCTTACAGTCATGTCAAGAAAGTTTTTCATATGTCTGCCCGTACTTTTCTTACAGAAATATAAGTATATAGTCACTTGTATTTAACCTTTCATGCAATAATAGAAATAATTTGGTTTGCATCTTTTTCCCAAAATACCTGAAAGATAATCTATATCATTTTTTTCTCCTCTTGTTAGAGTCACCAGAGCTTCTTGAGTTTTCCTTGTGAGACTTACATATGATTCTTTTATACTTTTTATTTCTCCATTTTGACTTTGTTAATCTTTTCTTTGTAGATTTAAGGATGTAGAGACAAAAATATTATTTTGCTCCTAAGTCTTTAACAAATGACAAAATCATTACTTTTTAGGTATTGAAATGCATCTTTATGATAATGTTTTTGAAAAGCTTATTCAATCTGCATTTGATTCAATAGTATTCTTAGGTATTTTACTGGTTTTCGATATTCTAAGTTTAAGTTTTCACATTCATTATTTTTTAGTTCTGCCATCTTTCTATTTTATGAATCATTTAAAATTATACACTTTTCCTATGGAGGTGATAACTCTTAAATTATGTTCAGACTAACTCATTCTTCCATGTCTTTATTGAATCAAGAAATATTTATTTTTATGGTACATACTGGATTACAAAGACTAATAAGGTATGTAGTATGTTCTATATTATGTTCTTTAAAACATTGATCATTAATTATTTCTGAAGTTGATAGTTTGTCTCTTCCTTTAATAATCACTGTTTGGGTAAGTTGCCTTAGCCATTTCATGCATTTTTTGGTTTAGACTATTTCCTCATGAATAAGAAGCAAATGAAAAGAAAGTAGAAGTATTTTTAAAGTTATTTAAAACTTCCAAGGTCTCTAGTAAGTTCTTTTATAGTCAGCTCTTCTTATTTTATGAATGTGACATTCTCTTTCTTTTTTGAAGATGCTTATTCTAGCCCATTTGTTTATGACTTTATCCATAATAAATATAATACAGTCTTGGTCGCCCAGCTTTTCAGTGGTTAACATTCTTATTAAGTTGAAACTGTTTTTTAAAGGTAGAAAAAGCAGACAACTTGGGGGAAAAAAACCAGACAACCCACAGAGTTACATTAAAAATCTTTCAGCAATGGTTCTTAATATTTTTAGAGTAATAGAACCCTTTGGCTATCTTAGGAAAGTTATCAACCTTCTACTTAGAAAAATACACATAGAAAAAGTAATTTTGTATGTAATTTCTGGGGTTTTGTGGAGCCCTAAAACCTATCTAGGCACTTTATATTAAGAACTTCAGTTTTTTAGATCAGAGAAAAGCGTTTTTTGCTAAGAATTGTGTTCTTCAGCAGTCAGGCTGATTAAGGATCAGCACTCAGACCAGCTAAGCCTTCCTAAGGGTAAGGAGGGAGAATTGTGCTGGAGGCAGCTACTGACCCGCTCAGCAGAGGGGTTGGAATTCTCACATCCAGAACAAAAAACTCCCACCCACACCACGTCCAGATGCTCCCACAGATTTACAGAGGCAGGCTGCAGTAAACAGACACAACAACTACAGATGGGTAAAGGGCCATCTTATACAACTAGGGTTCCCAAACACTTAAGAAGACCAACATCATGAATGACTCAATGACTTGTAGAGCACACAGAATATAATATAAAAATAAAACATAAAATATTTTCAGAGGGATGAGAAAGGACAACTCATAAGTGACTATTATAAAAGGATCAGTTAGAAATCTTTGTGTTTTTATGTCAATAATTATATTTTAATTTTCCATATAAATGGTCAGATAAGCAGAATAGACACAGCTGAAGATCGAATTAGTGATCAGAAAGATTGAGCTGTGTAGTTCTTCCAGAATGCAACATAAAGGGCACAAAGAATTGGGATAGACAAACATTCTAACATCTACCTAATAGGAATTTCAGAAGAAGAGAACAGAGTGAAGGGGAGAAATAATCAAACGAATAATAGAGGAAAATTTGTTTCAGTCGCAGAAACACGCATGTCTTCAGATGAAGGGTCCATTCTGAGCAGGATGGCTGAGAAAAGACCCTCCACAGGTTACCTACCAAAATGGCACTTACTGATTAGTAGAGGACAGCAGGTAGTTCTTTAAGTATTTGCTGAAGTTAAAAAAAAAAAATCCTTGGGCACTTTTGTGAGCTTTGTTACACAAGATTGGACATGATTCCTAGTCTTGTGAGCTTCATTCTACTAAAGGAGAATGCATTAGTCAATCAATTATATAAATAATTGTACAGTTACAATATTAGTGATATAAAGGATGATTTGAGAGTGAATAGAAGGGCTACTAATTAAGGAGTTTAGGGAAGTCTTGAAAAATACATTTGACCTGAGATCAGAGGAATAAGTGGTTTACTGGTAAAGATGGGTGTATTAGTTTCCTGTTGCTGCTGTGTGGCACCTTACCACAAACCCAGTGACTCGAGACAATACAAACTTATCATCTTACAGTTTTGGAGGTCAGAAGTCCTAAAATCAGTGTGTCAACAGGAGCGTGTTCCTTCTGGAAGCTCTAGGGGAGAGTCCATTTCCTTGCCTTTTCCAGCTCCTGGGGGCCACCTACGTTCTTTAGTTTGTGGCCCCTTCTTTCATCTTCAGAGCATAGCATCTTCAAATCTCCCTCTGACTCTGACCCTCTTGCTTCATTGTCACATCTTCTCTCACTCTGACTCTCCTGCTTTCCTCTCCTAAGGACCCTGTGAGTACATTGGGCTCGCTTGGATAAGCCAGGATAGTCTTCCATCTCAAGAGCCTTTATCACATCTGCAGAGTCATTTTGGCATATAAGGTAATATAGTCACAAGTTCCAGGAATTAGGGTTTTGGCATCTTTGGGGGGTCATTATGCTGTCTCCCACATGGGAGAAAAGAGTATTTCAGAAAAGGAGAAGAGCAGCACAAAAACCTTGTGATGGAAGGGATCATGGAATATTCTAGAAAATGAAAGAAGGCCACTGTCATTGACGTGTAGATTGAGGGGAAGCATGAAACAAGATGAGGCTAGAGATGTGTCAGGGCAAGTCAAGGCAAGGCTTTGCAGGCCATTTATAGGATTTGGGCTTTTCTCCTAAGAGCAGAAAGAAGCCAATGAAGGGTATTAAGCAGGACTTAGTAAGGATGACTGTATATGATTTAAATTGTGCAGGGATCACATTTGCTGCAATGGGAAGAATGAGGATGTGTGAAGAACAGGTGGAAAGGACCTGATGAGAGACTTGCAGTGATCCACTTGAGGATAAGCTTGGACTAGGGTGTACTGATGGTAGAGATGAAGAATTGGATTTCGAGTCGTTTGCAATGCATGGGGACATGCATGGAAGGACATAGTGAGGGACTGGATTTGTGGACTGAGGTA
This sequence comes from Physeter macrocephalus, assembly GCF_002837175.3. Taxonomy (NCBI): domain Eukaryota; kingdom Metazoa; phylum Chordata; class Mammalia; order Artiodactyla; family Physeteridae; genus Physeter; species Physeter macrocephalus. The sequence continues at coordinate 17,008,718 of NC_041225.1, read as the reverse complement.
GAGGGAGTGGTCAAGGATAAGTCCTAGGCTTCTGAATCGTGTAACTGGACGGATGGTGAGTGCTTTTCATTGAGATGGGGACAACAGAAAATGATTTGCAGAATTGGTTTGCAAGAGGGGATCATCAATTTGGATGTGTTAAGGTAGGAGGTGATCTTGAGTTATTGTAGTGGAAGATAGGTAGTGGGATATAGATCTGGAACTCAAAAGAGACATCTGAATTAGATTTAATTTTATGAGTCATTGCTTGCAAGTGACAGGTTGTTGAGGATACAGAGATGGATGAAGTCACCTAGGGCCCGGGACTTAGCCTTCAAGGTTCTCTAGCCATTCATTTCAGGAAAGAGAAAGGTGAAGACAGAGACAGAGAAGGTGCAACTAAGCAGCAGGAGAAAAAAAAAATTGCCATAGGACATAAGGGAAGAAATGAGGAATGATTGACTAAAACCATAAGGAAGCATGATAGGCTAAAATATTTGGCTAGCAATAAATATTTAAAAAGGAAAGTAATTTAGTTTTAACTGAAGGTAGACTGAGGAATTGAAGATCAAGAATGCCAAATTAAGATTGTTCCTAAATTTTTCTTGATTTTAAAGGAAATAAGTACTAGAATTTGAAAACTTCCTGAGAAAGTTGAAAAAAACTGATACAACAGATGATAGCTCTGTCAAATTATAAACTCCATGAGGCAGTGGCCTTACCTTTCTTATGACTGTTTTAGATTGTCTGGTACATAACAGATGTATTACAGATGCACAGTTAATACTTGAATAGGAAGTATTGGACAGTGAATCAGTGAAACAAAGTACTCTGTCCAGCCCTTGGGCTCTGTTTCTGTTTGGATCCTCAATCCACCTTGCTCCTTTAAAGGATGACGTGGCCCCATTGTTCATGTTGCTAACATTTTTTCTTCTGAACTCTGACCCCTTAGAATACATTTCGTTTTCTGCATTATAAACCATAGAAGAACAATTGTATCAAACAGGACAGGCTGGGTTATGAGGTGGTAACTAACAACCCCCAAATCTCAGGAATTTAAGTAATTTAAGGTTTATTTATTTATTTATTTATGCTAAAGTACACATTCATCAGGGTTAGCAGGGAGCCTTGTACATCACTGACCACTCACGAGATCCAGGCTGATGGCGCATTTGCCGTATGGAGTGTTCCCAGTGGCTCTACTGAGCAGGAAGGATTTCACACTGCAGGTACATGTGTTCAGCAGTGAGTTACACATGGGGGTGACTCATTGTCTGTTACTAGTCACATCCCCTTCCCCCAGCTCCCCAACCTAAGGGGACCTTGCAACATGCCCAGAAGGCAGGAAAAGCTGTCTTTTTTTTGTGGTATTCTGTGAATTACCCCTAGCATGGATACTCTAATTCTGTAGATTTAGCCGAAATTAGTACTTTCCTTTTTAGTGCTTTTGGAGTCCTTGAGTGCCTTGGTTTAAACTAAAGAATTTAAATTTCAGCTCCAAAACAGTCTATTTGGGAGAAGTGGCTTCTTCTCTAAACATGCCATCTAAACTTACAACAGAAACAGAACAACTTAAGACTGGTAGGGAATAGAGAATTTGCATTATTACTTTATGCCATTTTTCTTTGCCTACACTAGAGTCAGTATGGATTTTGCTTTTTCTGTGAACAAAGTTTCTGAACTTCATAGGCGTTAACATTTCATAGAAATGCTTCATAGCATAGTTTATACTCTTTTAATGTATATTCTAAATATTTTAAAATTCTGAGGTAGATTAAAGTATATGGAAATTTGCTTCCGGGGTAACTCATCCTGTCTCTAGGCATCTCAGAGTAACATGGTCAGAACAGAAATCTTGACTGGGAGCCCTTTCCCCCTCAGGTGTGTTATTCTCAGTAAGAGACCCCATGTCCACTTACTCAGGTCATCCTCGACCCTCCCCTTCCCTTATCTCTGTCAGCCATAAGCCCCATTGGTGAGGGTCTCCGCAGTGGATCACAGATCTCTGTTCACTCATCTCCAACTTCAAACATCCTAATTCAAACCACCATCTTTTCCTTAAATTACTGCACTACCTTCCTAACTGATCTCTCCAAAATACTTTTATACTTGTTAACACTTTTATACTTGTTAACACTTTTATGTCTATTCTCTATAAAATTTGGTAATCTTTTAAAATTACAAATTGGATGTTGTCACTCCCCTGCTTACAACCTTACAGTGGCTTTCTCTTGCCCTCAGAATTAAAACTAAATTTAAGGGTATATGTGATCAGATCCCTAACTGATTCCTCTGAATCTAGGCTGATTCTGCTTTAGAGACATTCTATTCTTGCTATTGCTTGACTGTTCAGATCATCCTCTCTTCAGCGCCTAGCTGTTTCCTCATCTTCTTTCTCTTCTCTTTCTCATTATTAAGTACCAGCTTAGTTGATATCAGAGAGTCTTTCCATGACTGCACTATCTGTAGAGGTACTTCCTCCCCCCCACCCACTCTTTCTAATATTGCCATGTTTTTTTTTGTTTTTTGTTTTTTTTTTTTTTGCTGTACGCGGGCCTCTCACTGTCGCGGCCCCTCCCATTGCGGAGCACAGGCTCCGGGCGCGCAGGCTCAGCGGCCATGGCTCACGAGCCCAGCCGCTCCGCGGCATGTGGGATCTTCCCATACCAGGGCGCGAACCCCGTTCCCCTGCATCGGCAGGCGGACGCGCAACCACTGCGCCACCAGGGAAGCCTCGTCATGTTTTAATTCATATACTACATATCACCCTCTAAAATTATTTATCTTTTTCCCCCTTGTAGAATGTAAGAAAGGTCCCATGACGGCAGGGACCTTATCTATGCTGTTATATTCCTAACACCTAAAATAATGCCTTGCATTTAATAAGTGTTCAATGCACATGTTCAGAACAAATATAGCAAATCTTTTTTTTGAGCCCTTGGAAACTCTTCATCCCAAAATGGAAGAGAGGAATGTGGTATGCAAACTTGGGGGACTCCCTTAAGCTATTTAGACCTTAGAACTTCAGAATCATGGTGGTAGAATCATGGATCCATGATCTTTACACTTCCTTCTAATTTTAGAATTCTATGACCTCTAAGTGTTTTGTATTATCTCCAATAAATTGTTACGTAATTAAGACTTAATTTTAACTTTTGCAAAATACTTCTTTACTGATCTGTGGCACTTAGGATACTAAGACTTTATTATTTTATGTTTTTATTTAAAAAATTTTTTGGCCATGCTGCGCAGCATGTGGGATCTTAGTTCCCCGACCAGGGATTGAACCCGTGCCTCGTGCAGTGGAAGCACGGAGTCTCAACCACTGTACCACCAGGGGAGTCCCTAAGACTTTTAAAGATATTACATTTAAAAACTAACTGTGAAGTACTCTAATATAACATATGTGTTCCCAAATATTACTGTGCTATGCAAAATTGTACAATAAAAGGATAAAAATGGGGTTAGGAACACAACACTCAAAAGCTTTGTCAGTTACACATAAAGAAAAGATAAGCTAATAAAAGCAGTGGCACAATTTTGCACATATTAAATGATGGAGAAATGCATAAATACTACAATAAATACGGTACTCTACCTTGAAAAAGACTTGAGGTTTGCTTGTTAAAGTGGGCTTCAGAAGGTCTGCAACTTGGAAGCTTTTTGTGAAGTGGTGCAAAGCGGATTGACTGAAATCTGGCAGAAAGTTGTAACACCAGGTGTAGACAGCTGTGGTTCACAGCATGCAGTGAACTGAGGCAGCTGTGCATTTTGGGTATTTCTACATGGCTTGGTTCAGTATTCTGAACTCAGTTCAAATGGGTACCATTTTCTATGTTCACCTAGTAAGTGTTTGTCCCAGGGGAGAAATTGCATAAAAGCAGATGTGAAATTGACTTCATGCTCAAATTGTTCTCTAATGTATTAATCATGTAGAAACAATTTGCATTTCAGAGCAAGCATTATAGTAGAACTGACTGTAATTTTAGACTTAAAAAATGTTGCATGAATAGTACACAGTTTCCATATACCTCACCCAGTTTCCGTAAATGTTCACAACTTATATAGCTATTGTACAATGATCAAAACCAGGAAATTAACATTGATGCTATGCTGTTAACCTTAGATCTTAGTTTGTCATTTTATTATTATTATTATTTAATCTGTTCCAGGATCTGACTCAGGATCCCATATTTCATGTAATTGTCATGTCCCCTTAGTCTTCTCCAGTCGGGGACAGTTCCTCATCCTTTCTCTGTCTTTCCTGATCTTTGGAGAGTGTCCCCCTAATTTGGATTTGTCTGACATTTCTTCATGGTTAGATTGAGGTTATGAATTGGGGAAGAAAACCACAGAAGTGATGTTGTGTCCTCCTTAGGACATCTTATACATGACATGTGAGACTTTAATTTTTAAGATGTGTTTAATGTTTCTAAGTTTTAGTTGTATAATAAAATCTGTTGTTTATACTTTACCATCGTTCATTTTTAACGTGTGGTTTAATGTCTTTCATCTTTATCAGTTCTTTGACATTATTTCTTTTCTTATGGAGAAGCCATGTTGTAAAGAATTACTGTATAATAGGTGTGCCCCATATTCTTTGATTATTTTTCTTTCTTTCAATGTAGTATATTTTGATCCCCCAATTATTTCTATCAATTTGAGAGGGTATAATACTAGTAAAACAGTGGTGTTTTTCTGCATTGTCTTTGCAAAATCTTTTAATATAATTACTATCATTATTTTGTTTCAGTTTCAATAGTAATGGGAGTTCCCACAGTGAAGAGAGAAGTTAAATCTTACCTCATAGAAACTCTACATTCCCTTATTGATAACCTGTATCCTGAAGAGAAGTTGGACTGTGTTATAGTAGTCTTCATAGGAGAGGTAATTATTTAATTGTTGCTCTTTTTTTTACCACATAAAATCTGTAAGAGTTGAAACCATATTTTGAATAATGCTTTTATAAACATTTTTTATAAAATGTGATGAGTAAAGCTTAGGTAGTATATTCCATCTGATAGTTAAATGTAAGTTTAACTTGTGTTTGCCTTAACTTCTCTTGTGCAGTTACAATCCAGGAATGGTAATGTCTTGTTAATAGGATAATATTATATTCATAGATTTTTATGTACAGTGAGTCCCTATTTCTGGCTCTAGGACCTGAATTTGGAGATTTGCATTGATGTTCTTTGGGAGTTTTGAAACCTGAGAAAGGTTTAGTGTAGGCTGGGGTTTTATCATCTCTTTATTCTCTCTACCCCTTCTCTGTACTCTCAAGATGCAGCCACATTATTATTTAAAAAGTCAAATATCATGTTAATTATAATTATTATATTGCTTATATTTTAGTATCCTCAAAAGATACGGGGAAAGAATAAATCTTGAGGAGGTTTTTTTTTAATGATGAACAAGCACCCTAGAGTAAATATTTCCTTAATTATTATATAGAATTTCAGAATGTGAGATGATTTATAACCTCATCTGGTTCTGGCCCACTGATTCCCAACTTTTCAGTGTTTCCTGTCTTTTTTTTTTTTTTTTAATGAAAATGTTCTTGTGTCTTCTTTAATACAAAAAGTAAACACATGTATATTGTTCAAAACAATTACAGAAATGTATATTGAAAAATTACCTGTAATTCCTCCATGTAGATATAACTATTATTGCTATTCTGAAATACATACATCTTAAGAAATTTTTCCTATGGCTGTATTCATATATATAAATGGAATTGTTCTGTATATTTCTTAATATCATGGACATTTTCCCATGGTAAAGTGAATAGCTATCACACCATCATTGTTATGGCTATATTGCATTCCATTGTATGGTTTTATCATACTTTAATTTCTGATTGACAGACCAATTGAGACTGTTTCCACACTTTTGCTATTCTTTTCAGCATTGTATTGAACATTACTGTAAATAAATGGTTGTGCACTTGTCTGGTTACTGATGTCCTTTTAGGAATTTCACATTTTGTGAAACAGCAAGGAGAGGCGTGTGTGGCTGGAGCAGAAAAGGTGAGGGGCTTAGCAGTAGGAGGTCGTCAGAGGAGGCGTAGGTTGGACCAGATCACTGAGGACACTGCAGGCCATAGTGAGAACTTTGCTTTTACCCTCAGTCAGGGAACTGTGGCAAAGTTTTTTTGTAAAGGGCCACATGACAAATATTTTAGGCTTTGCAGGCCACACAGTCTCTGTTGCAACTGTTCAACTCTGCTGTTGTAGCCCCGAAAACACCAGAAACAATATGTAAATGAAAGGATGGGGTTGTGTTCCAGTAAAATTTTACTTTATGAAAACAGGGAGTGGGTCTGTCTTGTGAACTGCTAATCCAGCAGTTTGAGGGTTTCAAGTAGAGAAGACACTTGACTTAACGTTTTTTTTTTACTTTGAAGGCACTTTAAAAAACTTTATTTTGAAATAACTTAGATTTACAGAAAAGTTGCAGAAGTAATGCAGAGTATTCCCTTCACTGCTCTAATGTTAACAACTTATGTAGCCAAATAATCAAGACCAGGGAATGAACATTGGTATAATACTATTAGCCAAGCTGTAGACATTATTCACATTCCACGTTTTTCCACCTAACATCATTTGTCTGTTCCAGTGTACAATCCAAAATATCACTATGCATTTAGTTGTTTGAATTTCTTAATTTCCTCCTTTTTAAAAAAAATTTATTTATTTATTTTTGGCTGTGTTGGGTCTTCGTTGCTGCGCACGGGCTTTCTCTAGTTGTGGCGAGCGGGGGCTACTCTTTGTTGCGGTGCGCGGGCTTCTCATTGCAGTGGCTTCTCTTGTTGCGGAGCACAGGTTCTAGGCGTGCGGGCTTCAGTAGTTGCGGCACGTGGGCTCAGTAGTTGTGGCGTGGGCTCTAGAGCGCAGGCTCAGTAGTTGTGGTGCGTGGGCTTAGTTGCTCCGCGGCATGTGGGATCGTCCCAGACCGGGGCTCAAACCTGTGTCCCCTGCATTGGCAGGCGGATTCTTAACCATTATGCCACCAGGAAGTCCAATTTCCTCCTATCTTTGACAGTTCCTCAGTCTTTTCTTGTGTTTCATGAACTCGGAGACTTTTCATGAGTACTAGTCAGTTATTTTTAGAATGTCTCAATTTGGGTCTGTCTGATGTTTTCTCATGATTAGATTGCAGTTGTGCATTTTTGGTATAACTCACCTTTTAAAAGGATCACAGTGGATGCTTTGGAAAGGGCAGAAGCGAGGAGGCTACTTAGAAAACTTGTAATAATCCAGGCTGGGCTTGGAGGTGGTGAGAAGTCATCAAACTAGGAACATATTTTGAACTGAATGGGTTCTGATCATAAAAGTTTGAGAAGTGTTGCTATAGCATCAGCTGACTGTTGGGAGAAGGAAAAGAAGAAAGGCTATGAGAGATACATTGAAAATGAAGAAGTAAGTTTCTTTTTTTCTCTTGTGTATCCTTTTTAAAAAATATTTTTAATTTATTCCAAATTTTTAAAGTCGTTAATATACTTTTATTTATTTTTATTTTTGGCTGTGTTGGGTCTTCGTGTCTGTGCGAGGGCTTTCTCTAGTTGTGGCAAGCGGGGGCCACTCTTCATCGCGGTGCGCGGGCCTCTCACTGTCGCGGCCTCTCTTGTTCCGGAGCACAGGCTCCAGACGCGCAGGCTCAGTAGTTGTGGCTCACGGGCCTAGTTGCTCCGCGGCATGTGGGATCTTCCCAGACCAGGGCTCGAACCCGTGTCCCCTGCATTAGCAGGCAGATTCTCACCCACTGTGCCACCAGGGAAGCCCTTCTTGTGTATCCTTTTAACTTCTGCTTTCTTACTCTTATCTTTGAACAGCTTGACTATTTTAGAAACTTCAAGCTAACTGGTATTTGTTAGCCTTTGTTGGTGCATCTGCACATCTGAATTTAAAGAACCTTAAAACCAAGCACTAGGTGTATAGGAATAGCTTTTCCTTGGACCCCTAGGGAAACAAAATTTATTATGAGCTGCCAGCCCCATTCTGGCACAGGCCTGTCATTTTAGTCCTTTTGATTTGTCACTTGTACACATTATCTTTCTGGAATTCTTATTGGTTCTTTATTATATAAAAATGACGTCTGCTTCCAGCCATGATGGAGTTTATAAGGACCGGACTTACCTTCGTGCTATAAGCAACTAAAAAGCTAGACAAAATATACAATCCGGTTTTTCTCAGACAGTGGACAGCAGGCTGTGCGGGATGTGATTCCCTGAGAGAGAGAAATGAGCACCACGATTGTCCCAGCTTTCTGCCTGGAGATGTTTCCAGATCACGTTGCAGGAAGGGGAGTCCCGAAGAGAGCAGCTGGAAATGGCAGCACAGAGTTCCAGAGCAGACACGCTGAACGGAAAATGATGGTGCCTTTGAGGCTTTGTTGGATGGGGACCCACATACGCAGGGTGAAGCTCCACAGGTTTGGAAAAAGGATGATCAGGGAGCTGTAACCTGATCATATCCTGTTGTTCACGTAGGATGAGGTTGACCAGCCAGAACGGTAAGCCCCTGGTGATAACCCAGGGCGTTCAGTGGAGACGCCAAAGGAAGTGGTCATCCTTGAAGTGGTTATTCTCAACCCACCCCAGCAAAGCTTAGAGGCCTTTAAGGGTCAACTGATCCACAAATAACTGCCTGCTGGAATAAAGCTCAGTGCTTTCTAAAAGAAGACGGCAAAATCAAGACACTCAACAGTGTCCATTTGTAATGTCAGGTATCAAATAAAAAATAGTTATTGTTAATCAGTATGCCAAGGAGCCCAAAAAAAGTGACCCAGAACTAGAAGAAAATTTGGCCACTAGGACAAAGGATAGGGAAGACTTGGAACAGAGCTATCAACTGAGTGATATAAAGCCATCAGAGGTTATTTAGAAGATAACCAGCAAAGGTGGTGGATATCATCCATATTTTTAGGCCTATTTCCAGTGACCACTTGGTGGCCTGTTTGGCTAATTCAACCTTCCTGTCTCACCAGGACTTGTCTTTTCCGGTACAGCAGTGCAAGCCCAGCTTTCCTGCTCAGCATCGCATTGAGCGGCACCCCCCGGTCTGTACATGTGTATAATAATAGCATATTATCATACCCTCTAAAATATATACAAAACAGAAAATTTTACGCTATGATCTATTCCAGTGGATTATCTTGCACGTACCCTGTCTAAGGGCAGAGGCAAAGCCCTAATTAACATATCAGTTAATTTACAATATTCCTTTTAGTAGTTTCTGTTTATTTTTGTCAATGTGAATAGAAATATGTATCAGATTTGGGCTCAGATGTCAAATCTTCAGACTTTCTTTGACTATCCTGTTTAAATAGGTTGCTTCCTTTTCTCTATTATTGCATACTAGTTATATAGCACTTAATATTCAGTTTATGTATATATATATATAATTTTGGTTCTCTTTAGGGACTGCACCTTCCACAAATTTTAAATTTCACAGGGCAGAGATCTTGTCTATTTTATTTGTTAATCTAAACTCAGAGCTTGATGATATGGCTACGATATGGATATAAATAGCCCCAGTTATGGTGTAGACACCAAGTAAATATTTGTGGAATGAAATGATTGGAAAGAAGATAGTAAATTTACATATAAAGGACATTTTTAAAAATCACTTTTTACCTTCAAGTTATTTAAAATTCAGTCCTTTTAATTTTATGTTCTTTTTTGATCTAGTGCTTAAAATTTCTTCCTTCTTTTTCATCTGGGTAACTGTTTTACAACTGGTAACTGTTTAAAGTTTCTGACATTTGTAACATTTGTTTATCTTTCATAGGAGGTTGCCTCTAACATTCTGTTTTATTCTTTGGGCCATTAGAAATAAATTTCTATAATTTATTTCTAAAAGTATCTTTTCACTCAGATTTCTATTTCACATATTTGTTCTTTGCAGTATTACTGAACACAACAGCTGTAGCATATTCAAAAGTGATGTGTTATTTTATATATTGATTTTAATTGAAAGTTTCCCTGAAATCATATGACTTTGTTACAGTTTCCTGACTGCCGTGACATTTGGCAAAGAATTATTTCTTTTCCAGTTGGACTTTATAAATTATTGATTTAGAGTAAAGATTGGAATTTATTACTGTCATTTCATCTAATTTATACACTACTGGTAAAATTGATTCTTAAACCAAGTGTATATGCTGATGAATTGGTGTATTAGTGACTTACTTGAACCTGCTTTTATGCTTCTTAAACTTTTCCTTATACATCCCTAAGAGAAGCTGCTTGGCCCATAGGTCTGTATGCACAATCTGAAATACTTTATTTTTTACATTTAACTTTTTTCTATCTCTTAGTTTTTGTGTTTTTGATTATTTATTTATTTATTTTTTGGAATTCACATAACATACAGCTCACCTATTTAAAGCCAGAGTTCTGTAGCCATCATCTTAATCAATTTCTGGAAGATTTTCATCACCTCAAAGAGGAATTTCTGCACCCCTTAGCCATTACCCATTAATACTGCTCTCCCCCCAGCCCTAGACAACCACTAATCTACTTTCTGTCTCTATAGATATTTTAAAAATACTGGACATTTTATATAAGTACAGTTATAAAATGTGTGGTCCTTTGTGACTGGCTTCTTTCACTTAGCATAGTGTTTTCAAGGTTCATCCATGTTGCAGTATGTATTAATACATCCTTTAGTTTTAATTTTAAAAATTTAATTTTACTTAACCATGAAGAAGACTTGATTTCACTGGGGGTGGGGGGAATGCTCTTTCTTCTTTTGCTATGTATGTCTACTCTTTTTCCCACCTGTCCCAATCATTATCACTCACATACCCTAAGAATATACATATCTCATTTATAGGTTCACGGATATGTTCTCAGAATTGGAGGACAATATTACCTTTTTTTTTTTTTAAACATCTTTATTGGAGTATAACTGCTTTACAATGGTGTGTTAGTTTCTGCTTTATAACAAAGTGAATCAGCTATACGTATACTTATATCCCCATATCTCTTCCCTCTTGCGTCTGCCTCCCACCCTCCCTACTCCACCCCTCTAGGTGGTCACAAAGCACCGAGCTGATCTCCCTGTGCCATGCGGCTGCTTCCCACTAGCTATCTGTTTTACATTTGGTAGTATATATAAGTCCATGCCACGCTCTCACTTCGTCCTAGTTTACCCTTCCCCATCCCCGTGTCCTCAAGTCCATTCTCTACGTCTGCATCTTTATTCCTGTCTTGCCCCTAGGTTATTCAGAACCATTTTTTTTAGATTCCATATATTAACAATTAATTAATATTAATTAAAGAAAACCAGATGTCTCAAATTAAGGAATTTAGCACTTTTCCATGTATGGGAAGATGCAAGAGTCTGAAATCATTCCTTTCATATGCACCTCACCTATCTGGGGCCAGTGTACTCTGTTCTCTCATCTCAGGATGCACTCTCAGGGGAGGCTGCAGCAGCTGACTGCTAGATGGCGGGCATTCTGTCTCCATCCTGAGTTCCCTCAGGGCTCATTGTGGGGTGGTTGTAATGTGATGGCTTGATGGCTGCAGCATCCTTTGTTTACTGATATGGCAGGCAATGTCATAGTTAATTCATAGAAAGTAAGATATGTGAGTGATGAATTTTGATATTTAGTTGAGGAGATTCCTAAGCATTCATAGTAGAATGTGAGAGGAGAGAGATAAATTGAAGAAGAAATTGTTAAGCAAAAAGCAAAAAGGAACCAGAATTTGAGATCTGGAAAATTCTCAACCTATCCATATTGCAAAACACAAGAAAGTGTGTTCTGGAGAGAACAGCAGGACGGGCCTAGCTGCTCCGCGGCATGTGGGATCTTCCTGGACCAGGGCACGAACCCGTATCCCCTGCATCGGCAGGCGGACCCTCAACCACTGCGCCATCAGGGAAGCCCTTTTAGTTTTGATTTGCATTTCTCTAATGGTTGAGCATCCTTTCATGTGTTTGTTGGCAATCTGTATGTCTTCTTTGGAGAAATGTCTGTTTAGGTCTTCTGCCCATTTTTGGCTTGGGTTGTTTGTTATTTTTGATATTGAGCTGCATGAGCTGCTTGTGTATTTTGGAGATTAATCCTTTGTCAGTTGCTTCATTTGAAAATATTTTCTCCCATTCTGAGGGTTGTCTTTTCGTCTCGTTTATGGTTTCTTTTGCTGTGCAAAAGCTTTTAAGTTTCATTAGGTCCCATTGTTTATTTTTGTGGTGCTGGGAAAACTGGACAGCTACACGTAAAAGAATGAAATTAGAACACTCCCTAACACCATACACAAAAGATAAACTCCAAATGGATTAAAGACCTAAATGTAAGGCCAGACACTGTCAAACTCCTAGAGGAAAACATAGGCAGAACACTCTAGGACATACATCACAGCAAGATCCTTTTTGACCCACCTCCTAGAGAAATGGAAGTAAAAACAAAAATAGTACCTTTTAAAAAGTCTCCACAGACCTTTAAAAAAGATTTCAGGAAAAAGTGTTCTTTTAATTTAAAGCAGTAAAGCCCCCAACATCTCAGAGAATGCCTGTCTTATGTCCAACATTTAAGAGTTGGGGAGAGGCAAGTAGAGGCCCGAATGGGGACAAAGACTGGCCTGGCTGTGTGTTTCTAGGCCAGTTATATGTTTACTTTCTTCAGAGGAGCCCCACGACCACTCCCTTGGCTGATACCGGGTAGGATCGCTTCTGGTATATAATGGTGACACCAGTTACCGTCGCTTAAGTGAATCGTTTGCTAGTTGTGTCAGTTAACATGCAACATAAGGATTATGTGTAGTTTTAGATATGGATCACTTGCATTTCGTAAATTTTATTATACATTCCATAATAGATCTATGTTCGCATAAGCTTATTCTTCTTGGCCGCCCTCTTGGATAGCTCACTGTACAGGGAGCTGGACTTGTTCATCTGTATTCCTGTTTCCTTGGCTAGGCAAATCACTGGCTCTCAGTAAATGCTTATCAAATTGAATTTCAGGTATTACTAAACTCATTAAAGGTTATATAAACCAGACTTGATTATGTTCTCTAAAATCATAGCCTGATGAATGGTAGGATGTGTTTGGATTTACGTAGGGGAAGGACGGGGGGTTTTGAGCTGTGTGCTAGTTGTGTTTCCATAGTTCTTGAAGAGTTTGAAGGATATGGTCTTAATAAGTTGTCTCACTCCTACATCTTTAACAATAAAAATAGGAATTACTTGCTCCTCTAAAACAACTTTTTATAATTCAGTAGATTTGTAGTTTCCAATGTTAAAACAAACCAGAAAGATAAAACTTATCTTCCTCAAGTATTAAGTGTTTTGGCAGTCTTTATAACATAGATTGTACTAGAGATATCGTTGATTCCTTCTAACAGTTGAGCATTTTAAGTTGTCACTGTAGTTAAAATTGGTCGGGAGTATTGGCTCTCCACTTGTGTATATAATTTAGAAGTTAACAGGTTTGATAAATGTTTTTTTCTGACTATTAAAGTACTCTTGACTTGGGTTCTCATTATCAGCTTAATAATAAAATAATAACAATAATACAGAATCACACTGCTTTTTATTACATAGCTTTATCATGTAATGTCATGGTGTCTGAGGTATTATTTCCTCCCACCCCACCCCCCTTTTTCTTTAAATAGGATAGGAAACTGAGGCTCAGAGAGTGACTTTCTTTAGATTGTACAGGCCAGTGGCTAGAGAGGCAAATCTGGAACCTGGATTTTATGATTCCAAGTGGAAAAATCTTTCCCTATAGCGTTTGCATCTGTTATTTATTCACTACTTAGAGTTTGGATGTTGCAGAAGAAGTAGAAATAGTTTCTGTGCTCACTTTTTTCTACTGAATTGAACATAGACAATTGAAAACAATAAAAACTTAAAAATCTGCTTATTGTATTGGTTAGTACTCAGCAATATATAGCAGTGCAATACAGTAGAATACAGAAGTGCAGATCCCATAAGCTGTCTGAGAATTTCATGTTTTCAATGAATGTTTTAATCATTTATTTAATTTTGAGTTCAGAATTAGAAGCTAAATAAAATATAAAGGTGAAAATATAAAAACATGAATGTTGGTATAATTGTTTTTTTCTCTCCCAGACAGATATTGATTATGTAAATGGTGTTGTAGCCAACCTGGAGAAAGAGTAAGTTCTTCTTAATTATGGAAATGAAAATATTCTATTTACTATTAATTCTTGGCTTTTTGCTAAAAGAAAACACCTTCTTTTACAGTTCATTTTTTCTATGAAGTTCAGTGTTCACTGGACCACCTATCATTGATCTTTTATATTATCATAAAGTATGTGTATATATATATCAAGTTATCTGATGGGATACATTGGTGTATTTCATTTTGGAAAAGACTTGAACGTCATATATATGTAACACTATCAAACAACAATTTTTAATCTTGAAGACAGTGAATAGAGAGTCATATGAGATCACTTAAATCTTTCACCCTCTGTTTAGCAAGAAAAAAAATTTCTGCTGTCAGGGCAGCTAGTCAGGTAGCAGTTTCAAACCTCAGTGCTAAACTATGTCTAAAAATCTGCAAAGGTTTATTAACAGTTTATTGTGAGTGGGGCACATAGCAGGTAACAGATGGACAGCTTAGTAAGTTGCAGATACCATTAGTTTTTATAATATTGCCTTTGTAATTTTAAGAGCAGTATCATGAAATTAGTCCTGATACGGGTTTCTTCATTGAAATGTATCTCTTGTTGCCCCCAAAAGACATATCTTTTACTTTAAAAGGAAAGACAAAAGAGAAGCAAAGGTCCTTGTTTAATATCTTGTGGCTCTACCTTTGTCTATCAATATGCTAAAAGCAGATATTTTTTTAATGTATTTTTATGTTATACATATAAGTTGATCGTTAAGATATAAAATCCCACAGAACTTAAATAACTCAGCCAACTTTTCTCATGATAGATTTTCTAAAGAAATCAGTTCTGGCTTGGTGGAAATAATATCCCCCCCTGAAAGCTATTATCCTGACTTGACAAACTTAAAGGAGACATTTGGAGATTCTAAAGAAAGAATAAGGTAAGCCTGTGCACCCTTGTGAGTATAATAGGTAATAAATGTCATCCTTGTTTATCGAAGCTTAACTCATTTTAGGCTTGAGCTAATTAGTTGAGAGCTAATGACTTTTTGATTATTTTATTGGAAATCCTGTGGAGTTTCTGTTGAGAGGTTGAATTTGGTAAACCTAATGAATTTTATAACCGTGCTGCTCTGTGTTGTTATAACTTTTCTTAAGAGTATATTGAGTATAACTCAAAAGTTAGTCCAGATAGAAATCTCATGTCTGTATTTAACATAAATGAGAACAGATCCAATAAAAGTGATAAAAACAATAATACTCTTGTGCAGAATTGTATTGCAATAAAATGATTAGTCAATTGAATTTATTTATCTCTGAATCTCTAAAATTGAAAGAGTTAGAAACTTTCCTTGTGTTGTTACTAAAGACAAAGTAAGCTAAGAGATATTGGCATTATTTTGGGATTGCCTATAACCAGAAAAAAGGACACAAACACTGTGTTGGGAAGAGATTTATTGGATTTCTTGAGTTGTTAATTTGTCACAAAAACAGGTGTGTCCCTATAATTGGTTAATTATCTCTCAATAAATATAATGTTATTTTAAAAATTTAGGATTGAATTTGTTTGAAAAAAAACTCTAGATAGACTCATGAATTAAATTCATATCAGCTTGTAAGGTATTTTCTGGAGAAGTTTACTTAGTGGTTCAAAGCTTTTATTTTACTGTGTGGTTTTTTTTTTCTTTCGGTACGCGGGCCTCTCACTGTTGTGGCCTCTCCCGTTGCGGAGCACAGGCTCCGGATGCGCAGGCTCAGCGGCCATGGCTCACGGGCCCAGCCGCTCCGCGGCATGTGGGATCTTCCCGGACCGGGGCACGAACCCGTGTCCCGTGCATCGGCAGGCGGACTCTCAACCACTGCACCGCCAGGGAAGCCCTGTGTGCTTTTTTTTTTTTTTTAACTGTCTTTTAGAAAGACCACTTCACTTTTTCACATTGGTCAGTGTGTTTCTGTAGACTGCCAAGAATTCACCAAAAGGACCTAATATTGTAAATTTTAATACGATGTTTTGGGTTTTTAAAGCATTTTTACCTGTATGTGAAGCACTAGTTCCTAGAGACATTAAGATATTACTGGAAAAGGGGGCTGTGGTCAAGAAAATTTGGAAAATATTGGATTAAAAACTTTTTTTCAACAAATGTATTTACTGCTGAATGTTTATATGCCTCTAATATACTAATATGTCTCTAGAAGAGGAATATGTGTCCTTCCCAAACTTACTTGACATTAGACTCCTTTTTTCCTCAGGACACCTTGAGGATTAGTGTTTTTGAGAATATATTTCAATAAAGCCTTCATTAGAGAAGAGTGATTTCTCATTCACTCTCTCCTAAGTGGATATATCCTGTATGTGTGGTGTCCATCCATCTATTTGTCTATCTACCTATCTATCTAATACATAACTATACATTGTGTATATATATAATATCGTATATACAATATGTGATGTATATGTTGCATATATGTATATATTATAAAATATTTTATATATTATAAAATATTATACATCTAACCTTATTTTGCTAACTTTGAGTCTGATTCCTAACTTACTTTTATATTTTTTTTTTGGCTGCATTGGGTCTTCGTTGCTGCGCACAGACTTTCTCTAGTTGTGGCGAGCGGGGGCTACTCTTCATTGCGGTGCGCGATCTTCTCATTGCATTGGCTTCTCTTGTTGCGGAGCACGAGCTCTAGGCGTGTGGGCCTCAGTAGTTATGGCACGCAGGCTCAGTAGTTGTGGCTCTCGGGCTCTAGAGCGTAGGCTCAGTAGTTGTGGCACACGGGCTTAGTTGCTCAGCTTCATATGGGATCTTCACGGGCCAGGGATAAAACCTGTGTCCCCTGCGTTGGCAGGCGGATTCTTAACCACTGTGCCACCAGGGAAGTCCCTAACTTTTTTTGAAAATTTTTATTTCAGATGGAGAACAAAGCAAAACCTCGATTATTGTTTTCTAATGATGTATGCTCAGGAAAAGGGCACATATTACATCCAGGTAAGTGTGTGTTTGTTTTTTTTTTTCACACTTTTAAAGAAAAAGTAATATGAAGGGTATATTTTCATTAAAATGAAGTTTTGAAAGCATAAACCCTCTAAAATATATAAGATCATAACAGTATGCCAGAGCAGAAGGGATGATCACGTCACTGAGAACATGGGCTCTGCAGCTCCACTCGCTGGTTTAGCTCATAATTATTTTGGTGGTCTTATGGTAAATAGTTGTTTTGTGCACTTCAGTACATTTTCATTTGTACTGAAGATAGTAAAGCTGACATTTAGTTCTAATGGTGCAACTTTTAGCAGCATGGCTAAAACAGTAAGTCCATCATGATAAGGGTTTTAAGTTAGCCAGGTAGGCAACAACTTAAATAATTCTAGGAAGCTCTTATTTCTTTCAAACCTCATTCTCCATTTAATACTTAAGCTTAAATTTCACCACTGGAATTTCACTTCTTTAACCAAACGTCTTTATCCCTTGTTCAAAATGCAAATACCCCTGAGAGGTATATGGCACACGAAGCCTGTCAGTTATTTTTTTTTCCAGTATAAAAAGTTTATTAGATCCTCTCCTGGGTGGATGTTTGGATGAGAGTGGCAAGAAGCAGCCCTGGTCCCTGAACAGGAAGGACATGATTAAGCACCTGTTGGCAGGGGCTGGGGAGGGAAAGAAGGAAGAAAAGAGGCTGGCATCGCATGGGAAGGTGGACTTCTTGAGGGCAGACTTTGTCTCCTTTGACATTGTACCTCGGGCCAGCTGCATTCAAATGTGCGTGAACCCTTCCTTGGTTCACAGGATGGAAAATGGAAATGATGATAGAGTGCGACATTGTCTATAACAGGATACAACAGCTGTGCATATTAAAAAACACAGTATCCTAGATATAGGTAGTGTATTTCCTCTAAATACATTAGAGAAGTCTGATTTTAGTTTTAAGATAATAATTTCACAGCATTTTATTTTAATGTATACCAAATATTATGGTAGTTGAACCTTGCTCTTTGTTCTAGGGCCAATATATAAATATTTACATTATGGTCAAGAACTTTATAGAGAGAATTTAAAAGTGTAGCTATATCACTTTTAAAATTTGTTTCCAATTTTCCTCCAAGGGAAGAATTAATGGAACCTTAAAGCTTTTGGGGGGAATGTAGGAAAAGTTAATATTTAAAAATTGAGGAAAGGATGGAGGTTAAGAAAGAGGATGGTAAGGAAAACTTCCCCTAACAAGGGTCAATATATGATATATTATAACAATAACAGCTGCTATGAACTAACATTTATTGCATACTTACCATGTGTCAGGCATTGTTCTTTAAAATTTATGTTTTTCACATATTAACACATTTAATACAACCCTTTTATAACAGGAGTGTACTGTACATACTGTCTTAAAGCCTGTTTTGCTGTCATTTAACATACTGTAGACACCTTTATATGCCAGTAATTATAGATTGGTATAATTTTTAATTGCTTCTTGAAGTACCATTATTCAGCTAACACGATGATCTTATTGTTGGTCATTAAGATTGCTACCAGCTTTTCAGCTCTTTCACATATGGATCCACTGAACATTCTTAAAATTACCCTATTTGCCCAAAAATTATGCCTCAGAAAAGAGGGAGTTGCTTTACCTTCAGGTCTTTACATAATGTATAGAATTCTCTCAGTGAGTTCATTATGATGTACAAAGTATTGTAATCCAGACTTCATAATTATCCCAGGGATATGACTTCAAGATTGCATATGTTGGGGATGTATCCTACCCAAGACTTTTTATTTTAAATTTATTTTATTTATTTATTTATTTATTTTGGCTGTGTTGGGTCTTTGTTGCTGCATGCGGGCTTTCTCTAGTTGTGGTGAGCAGGGGCTACTCTTCGTTGCGGTGCACTGGCTTCTCATTGCGGTGGCTTCTCTTGTCACGGAGCACGGGCTCTAGGTGCACATGCTTCAGTAGTTGTGGCATGAGGGCTCAGTAGTTGCAGCTCACGGGCTCTAGAGCACAGGCTCAGTAGTTGTGGCGTGTGGGCTTAGTTGCTCTGCGGCATGTGGAATCTTCCCGGACCAGGGCTCGAACCCGTGTCCCCTGCATTGGCAGGCGGATTCTTAACCACTCTAACACCAGGGAAGTCCCCTACCCAAGACTTTTAAAGAGTACTTTAAAAAAAGGCAATAGATGGGCTTCCCTGGTGGCGCAGTGGTTGAGAATCCGCCTGTCGATGCAGGGTACACGGGTTCGTACCCGGATCCAGGAAGATCCCACATGCCGCGGAGCGGCTAGGCCCGTGAGCTATGGTCTCTGAGCCTGCGCGTCTGGAGCCTGTGCTCCGCAACTGGAGAGGCCACAACAGTGAGAGGCCCGCGTACCACAAAAAAAAAAAAAAAAAAAAAAGGCAATAGAGGGAATTCCCTGGCAGTCCAGTGGTTACGACTTCATGCTTTCACTGCCGAGGGTGCAGGTTCAATCCCTGGTCGGGGAACTAAGATCCCTCAAGCCAAGCAGCGCGGCCAAAAAAAAAAAAAAAAAAGCCAGTAGAGACAGCGGTTACTCTGTGGTCATCACAGCTGTACATCTAAAGGGAAAAGAAAATGTCAGCTGCCCTAGTGTTTTGCTTGTGGCTTGTAATGAAGTTTCCCGTTACAGCAGCACACCCGGCTCCATAAAGTGCTATATCACAAATGACTTGGACTTGAGGACAGTCTTTTAGAAAACCGTTTGATGATGCAGACACTTCATAGGTGGTACTGCATAGTTCTTCCTTTATAACATAGTGATGCACTTTGTTGTCAGGTTGTCCCACTTTTAGTGTTGCTGAGATTTAATCAGTGGGTGTAGGGTTGTCAGTCTCATCTCTTCTTTGTTAAACAGCTCCCCAGCAGCCATTCCTCCTATGGTTTCAGTTTCCATTGATTATTTTCCCCCAGATTGCTTATTTCATTAGAGGTTGCCAACTGGTAATTTTCTAATTCTAAGAATTGTAATGTTCTTTTAAGTAGAGTTCTTCTATAAAGGACTCTCCCTTCTTAACCATTCGGTTATCTTGAAAAATAGTTCACAAAGGAAGGGAAGAATAAATGCTTGATTCTTTCTCTTTGTTAATTTTTATAGTTGATACCATAGCAATCTCCAGTGGTGATCATTTTTAGAGTATTGTTATGAACTCATGGATTTTTAAAAAGAGAAATGGTTTGCCTCAATCTTTGCAAGCATTATTCATATTGATGCTTGTATTGGTCCATCATAAGCCAGTGGAAATCTCTTCAAATTGGCTCTTGTATTGGCTCTTGTATTGGCTCTCTTTTCATGTAAGTCCAGTAATCTTTGATCACTTCCTTGCTGACTGGCACATCCTGAACATTTCTTATCCCAGATCTAGAACCAGCCATTTCTCTAGGGAGCCCTGTTCTTTTTAGAGGTATATGGTATTCAGGACCATAGTCTCTGTGCTTGAGATGCTCATGGCTATTGTGTCTTTGCTTCTAGGTGTTTTAATAAGGAAAAGAACATTTTATTTCTCAGAAGAAAAAAAATTGCGTTTATATTGATAGTCCCAATTCAAGTGTAAGATTATAGTATTTTTATTTAACTTTTTTGAATTTTACATATATTTCTTTTCTCTTACATTGAAAGTCTCGGTTTTAGTAAAAATTAACTAAATAACATAATTCTTTTACTCTATAGTATACCTAGAATGGTTTCAAAATAACAATGCCAATATCAAATTAGACTACTAAATGCAATTCAAAATTTTTCATCCTTTCTTCCTCCCTAAGAGTAAATCCTGATATGGATATATAGTCAAAATTCTGTGTTTGAAAGTCACTCGACAAAATTCTTCATACCATGTGACCACACTGACAGCCTGATATGAAACTAGGTTCATTTGTTTCCATTTGTATTCAGTTTTTAGGATTTTTTTCCCTTTTTAGTTGTAAAAAACATAACATTCCCAAATCAAAAGTTATATAAAATAAGATATATTTACAGAAGTCTCCTTTTTATCCCTGTCCCCTTCCCGTGTTTTCTCCCTCCCCCATGGGTAACCACCATTAGTTTTTGGCTTCTCCTTGTACGTTTAAAAAATTGGAGCAAAAATGTAAATATAATATTCCACCTCTTTCAGATACTGCAGTTGCATACTGCAAAAGCAATATTTTACAACTTGTATTTTAAGTTCTCTCTATAAACTAGCGACTACTAATGGGATATATGTTAGATTTTTCAAAAAGTGGCTCTTGCCATGATAAAACATTGATGTCAGAGAAGCACATATGTTCACCTAAAGACCTGTATGTGCAGGCTCATAGCAGCATTCATAATAGCAAACCCTGGAAACAACCCATATATTCTTCAGCAGGTGACTGGTTAAACAAACTGTGGTGCATTCATACCGTGGAGTACCAAATAATGAAAAGACATGAACTGTGATACACGACATCTTAGATCTCAGGGGAATTATGCTCAGTTTAAAAAGCCAGTCTTTATATAGCATTCTTTTTTTTTTAAATTTAATTAATTAATTTTATTTTTGGCTGCGTTGGGTCTCCATTGCTGCATCTGGGCTTTCTCTAGTTGCGGCGAGCAGGGGCTACTCTTCATTGTGGTGCACGGGCTTCTCATTGCGGTGACCTCTTGTTGCAGAGCACGGGCTCTAGGCACGCGGGCTTCAGTAGTTGTGGCTCGCAGGCTCTAGAGCGCAGGCTCAGTAGTTGTGGTGTACGAGCTTAGTTGCTCCGGCATGTGGGGTCTTCCTGGACCAGGGCTCGAACCTGTGTTCCCTGCATTGGCAGGCGGATTCTTAACCACTGCGCCACCAGGGAGGTCCCTATATAGCATTCTTGAAATGACAAAATTATGGAGATGGAGAACACTCTTGGTTACCAGAGGCTAGGAAGGGGGAGAGGAGGGAGGTGGCTGAGGATGTAAAGGGTAGCATGAGAGTCCCTGTGACGGAACTGATCTGTGTCCTAGCTCCACTGGTGCCCCTGCACATGTACACGTGTTAAGATTGCATGGAGCTAAACACACAGACACACAGCTACACACAGCTGACTGCATGTAAAACTGGTGAAATTTGAATAACGTGGTTGAATTGTATCAGAGTCAATTTCCTGGTAGTGATATTGTGCTGTAATTATATTGAAGGATATATATTGGGGGTATGTTGGGTCTCTGTATTATTATTATTATTATTTTGTGGTACGCGGGCCTCTCACCGTCGCGGGCCTCTCACCGTCGCGGCCTCTCCCGTTGCGGAGCACAGGCTCCGGACGTGCAGGCTCAGCGGCCATGGCTCACGGGCCCAGCCGCTCCGCGGCATGTGGGATCTTCCCGGACCGGGGCACGAACCCGCGTCCCCTGCATCGGCAGGCGGAGTCTCAACCACTGCGCCACCAGGGAAGCCCTGTACTATCTTTTATACTTGCATATGAATCTACAGTTTCTTTAAAAGTTTTTTAAAAAGTGAAGTTGTTTGATGAGGTGTGAGAGTGGAACAAAGCAATTTTTTAAATTTAATATAAAAAATGTAAATTTTTGGTGGTAACCAAATTTAGTGTACTAAATTTGAAGTAGGCATTTAATTATTTCACCTACACTTCTGTATATTTAAATCAGTCCCAAGCTTGTTTTTGTTTTTTAAATTGGGATATAGTTGCTTTACAATGTTGTGTTAATTTCTGCTATACAACGAAGTGAATCAACTATATGTATACATATATTCCCTCGCTCTTGGACCTCCCCCTCATCCCCCCCATCTAGGTCACCACAGAGCACCGAGCTGAGCTCCCTGTTCTATAGAGCAGGTTCCCACTAGCTGTCTGTTTTACACATGGTGTATATGTCAATCCCAATCTCCCAATTCATCCCCCCTGCCCCCCCCGTGTCCACATGTGTGTTCCCTACATCTGTGTCTCTATTCCAAGCTTGTTTTTTAATCTACTTATTGGAAAAACTTGGAAGTACCTGGTATTGGGGGTCATCTTTCCTTTGGGCGTCCACAGCCAATGTTTGCGTGTGAGTGTGGGCATCTCTTCTTTGGGAAAGCAAGGTCAGGTGCCAGCGGGGCTTTGTGCTTTGTCTGGTTTTCCCTCTGGCTTCCCTACAAGCTCTGAGGGTGTAAAACTTGTCTTTTCTGTTCACTGGTGGGTTCCCAGGGTTTAGTACTGTGTCTGGAACATAATCAAAGCTCAGTAAATATTGGGTGAGTCAAAATCGTACCTTTCCAAATATTGCTACTGTTTCTTCACAGATAGGAAGAAAGCTTATAGGACTTAAACACATGAAAAAATCTAAATACTAAAATAAGTGAAAATTACTTGCAGATAACTAGAAATGATCATGTGTCATTAAGAAAAGGAAGAGGGCTTCCCTGGTGGTGCATTGGTTGGGAGTCCGCCTGCCGATGCAGGGGATACGGGTTCGTGCCCCGGTCCGGGAGGATCCCACGTGCCGCGGAGCGGCTGGGCCCATTAGCCATGGCCGCTGGGCCTGCGCTTCCGGAGCCTGTGCTCCGCGACAGGAGAGGCCACAGCAGTGAGAGGCCTGTGTACCGCAAAAAAAAAAGAAAAAAAGAAAATGAAGAGTTTTCTTATGATATTAAAATCATCAATGGAAAAGAATATTAAAAAATAATGTATATATGTAAAAAAATCATCTTATGACTTTAAAATTTTATGAAAGGAGATTTGGGGAGGAAGTCTTTGCAGATATTCATGATCCCTGGTCTCTGTCAACTCCCTGTTGAACTGGTAAACATTCCAGTAACACAGGTGGTGATGGCAGAGCACATGGGGTTAACTGGCGCTCTGAGTTGCTACAGCTTCTTAAATATTTTGAAGATATCTTTTAAAATATAAAAAGAGAACTTTTGGGCTTCCCTGGTGGCGCAGTGGTTGAGAGTCCGCCTGCCGATGCAGGGTACACGGGTTCGTGCCCCCGGTCCGGGAAGATCCCACGTGCTGCGGAGCGGCTGGGCCCGTGAGCCATGGCCGCTGAGCCTGCGCTTCCGGAGCCTGTGCTCCGCAACGGGAGAGGCCACAACAATGGGGTGCCCGTGTACTGCAAAAAAAAAAAAAAAAAAAAAAAAAGAGAACTTTTAGGAACCCATCCTACAGAAATGAATAGCACTGATATGAAGTGTAAGCATTGTCTGCGTTGACAAAGAATCCTGCGCTCCCGGAGCCTGGGCCCCGCAACGGGAGAGGCCACAACAATGGGGTGCCCGTGTACTGCAAAAAAAAAAAAAAAAAAAAAAAAAGAGAACTTTTAGGAACCCATCCTACAGAAATGAATAGCACTGATATGAAGTGTAAGCATTGTCTGCGTTGACAAAGAATGAGAAACAACCTGGGTGTCCACCTGTGAGCAGGTGAATGATTTGTCCATCAATCCCAGGGAATAGTATGAATCTGCTAGAGAGAATGCTTTAAATATATACCTTTTAACCTGGAAAGATATTCATGATATATTAAGAGAAAAAAGCCAGTTTCATAATGTGATCCCTTTTTAATAAAAATGTAAAGGTGGTAGGAACCTTAAGGTAGGTATGGGTCTACCTGTGCTGTATGCCCATATTGAAGGTGTCCAGTGGGTGCACACCCAACCTTGAACATTGGTCGCTTCTACTAGCAGGGTGGAGGGCAGAGAAGGAGAGCTGCTAGCCTTTTTCTTTTTTTGACTTGTTACATGTATTATGTAAAAAGCAAAAAAAAAAATTAAAAGGCCTATAAAATTCTTTTCCTTTGAAAAGAAAACAGGATAGTGTGAAATCATGTTGGGAGCCATAAAAGGACCAAAAGGAGTAATTCATGGAGTGGTTTTGTTATTTCCCATGGTAAGGGAGTGGTTTTGTTGACTTGCTATGTGCATCTGCCATTTTATTTTCCTTGCTTTCTTTTAATAAAATTTATTTTTATTTTAGTTATTTTTTATAAGTTTTTCTTTTTATTTTATCATTATTATTGTTATTATTATATATTTTTTGGCCACACCACGTGGCATGTGGGATCGTCCCTGAGCAGGGATGGAACCCGTGCCGCCTGCATTGGGAGCATGGAGTCTTAACCACTGGACTGCTAGGAAAGTCCTAAAATTTATTTTTATATTTTCATCATTTTTGACCATTGTTTCCTTGATTGTCATTATAAAAGTGGGCTTGAGTTTTTCCATAGTAAAGAATGTTCTCTTTAAATCTTCCTTCTCTTTCTGATTTATTGATATGATTGTTCAACTTTCTTTAGCTTGAAGATGATATTATTGTCAAACAGAATTACTTTAACACAATAAAAAATTTTGCACTTCAACTTTCTTCTGAGGAATGGATGATACTTGAGTTCTCCCAGCTGGGCTTCATTGGTAAGAAAAGTTTTAGATTTATTTACTTTTCAGAAATAACTGTGACTTAGAATCTTAGACTATTTTTTTTTTTTTTACCTTAAAGTTGTCTTTTTTCCTCTGGAAATGGATTGCTTTTGAGAAAATTTAATTTCGGTAAACTTCTGTGTATAAAATGTTGAAAGTCAACCCAAAATAGTATTTGGAGAGTTCTAAGATGGTAATATTTACTCTGGAGTTCTACAAAGCAGGCCTGCTGGCTTTTCATGTCCACAGAGAGCCAACCACTGTCCTGGGGAGCATGTCTGGTTCCCTCTTCTCGGACACGTTGAGTTCCTGTTTGTTTGTTTGTTTTTTGCGGTACGCGGGCCTCCCACTGTTGTGGCCTCTCCCGTTCCTGAGCACAGGCCTCCGGACACGCAGGCTCAGCGGCCATGGCTCACGGGCCCAGCCGCTCCGCAGCACGTGGTATCTTCCCGGACCGGGGCATGAACCCGCGTCTCCTGCATCGGCAGGCGGACTCCCAACCACTGCGCCACCAGGGAAGCCCCGAGTTCCTGTTTTAAAGCCCAGAGCTTTTGCAAGATTGGGGTTCTTTTAAGAAGAGTCCTGCACTAGTGGTTTTCTAATAGGAATTCCTGGTATTTGACATAGTACATGAAGTTCTTGTTCAGTCATTAATTTGTATTCATGTGTTGCTTTCATGGACTAGTAAGCGTACTTATTTTTAAAGTGTTTTTTCATTAAAATTCCTAAAGTATCCAACTAAAGAGAATATGTTTAAAGTTGAAGGTTGAAGGAAATTTATAGGTCTTAAAAAACACCCCAGAGAGTAACATTTTGCTTCCTCTAATGCTTTAAATCTGTAGTATTAGGGGCTGGGGCTTTGATCTTGTTGATCATTTATCTCAAAACTTAATTTAAGACTCAAAAAACATCTTTATTTGTGAAGGTTTCAGTGAAGACAAAATCAGGAGTCCTTGTTTTTTGCTTTTATTGATTTAGTTAATTTTTTTTTTTTTTACTTAAACCTCTTAAGTTCCTTTTTTATGGGAAGAATTTATTTAATAAGACATGAAGGAAAAATCTCCAGCTTGCTTCTTGAATCCTTTGAGCTAGTAGTTGTATGATAGATTTTGTAATGGAGAAAGTTAGGAGTTCAGTACCTACTTCTGTTTATACTCAGGTAACAACTAAACTTAGCTAAAGCAAGTTTGTTTTTGATAAGACAGGTGGGGAAATTATTGATAATGATTTATAGTAGAAAGCACAGGCTTTAGTGTATTTGTTGTACGGATTTCACTCATTTAAGCTATTTTGATGCTTGGCTTCTTTATTACAGTTACTGATTGGGAATATCTTTTCAGGTAAAATGTTTCAAGCGCCAGACCTCACTCTAATTGTGGAATTCATATTTATGTTCTATAAGGAGAAACCCATTGATTGGCTCTTGGACCATATTCTGTGGGTGAAAGTCTGCAACCCTGAAAAAGATGCAGTAAGTTAATTTCTTATGCAAGTGGAAGAGGCTTCTTTTATGTTTTTAGTGAAAGTGATGACTCTTAGGGAACCAGATGTTGTAAACGAACAGTCAAATAGGTAGCTGAAAGAAGACTGTTTCCACTTATCAGTGTAAGTGCTTGCCTTCTTTCTAGAACTACAAGAAGTTCCTGTTCTGGAGGGACTTTTAAGTCAGGGAAGCACACCTTTCTTTAAATTGCTGATGAATGTTTATTGTGTCTTGAGGCTCTGGTATTTCCTTGCTGTTGGCCATATCTGTCCTGTGTCAGGGAGAAGGGGGGAGTAGTTTTGGTTTTCTTCACATCCTCTGTCAGCTTTCTTTTTTCAAATACTTTGGGGACAATATCGGACCCCAGCACACCTGGATATAAGGAATGGAATGGAAGTCATATTTTATACCAAAACAATGACAAATCAAAAGTGTACCTTTTTTGTATTGTGTTACTTGTAAGAAGCCAGTGTTCATGCTGATAGGCTGACCTTTGGGATGTTGGTGACAGGTAAGTAAGTAAACAATGCTTTTTGCTTGGACTAGTCAAATATTAAGTTACCTCCCTTGAAATCTTATTGTAGAAAGTAAATTAATATGTTTTTCTTGTCTAATTTGAATTGTATCTCTGGAAAATTTTTTTAAATTATTGGCTGTAAGCATAAATAAAATATGAATACACATTCTTAAAAGTGAATGAGTCACTTTGACATGTAATAACAAGGAAATCTGTATTATAAGCATATGTCATTATAGTGTTGACTTATTCTCACAAATAAACATTTAATTTGATTTCATGACCTTATATTCCCTAGAACAGTTTGATCATCCTATCTGCCAGTTAGTTTTTAGGACACCCTCTTCAGGTGTCTGTAAGCTATTGCTCTCTCTTTTAAAAATAGCCACTTTCTTAGAGCAAATCACGGTGTGTAGTGAAATAGCAGAGTACCAGCTTTCCAACGATGACTGAACATATAAATCGATTCGATCAACTCATTTTTATGATATAAGCCCTTACCTGTATTTTCTTTGTGATTTACAGGAATTTTTATTGTAGGACACAGAACAATTCATGTCATCTTTACATTTGTACAATACACTTGCCTTTAATTGGTCCTGTGCAGTTTTATCTAATATGGTGGTTAGGTTCTTAAGTGAGCTTGTGAGGTGAAAATCTCTGAAAGTAAAAATTAAAACCATGAAGACACATTCTTTCACCCTTCTTTCTTGGCCTCTAATGGATGTCACGGAAGCTGTCACCACATACTTGCTGGCTTCAGAATCACATCCTTTTGACAGTGGTCTAGGAGACCCTTCCATTCACACTTATTTCACTGAGCATAATACCCTCAAGGTTCATCCATTTTGTTGCAAATGGCAAGATTTTGTCTTTTATATGTTTGAGTAGTATTCCTGTGTGTGTGTGTGTGTGTGTGTGTGTGTGTGTGTGTGTGTATACACACAGCACATCTTTATCCATTCATCCGTTGATGGGCACTTAGGTTGTTTCCATATCATGGCTATTGTAAATAATGTTGTGATGAACATAGGGGTGCATATGTCTTTTCTGATTAGTGTTTTCATGTTCTTTGGATAAATACCCAGAAGTGGGATTGCTGGGTCATATGGTACTTCCTAGTTTTTTGAGGAATCGCCATACTGTTTTCCACAGTGGCTGTACCGGTTTACATTCCCACCAATAGTACCAAGCAAAAACAAACACGTAGTTACAAAAACAGAGTAGTGGTTACCAGACAGGACGGGGCAGGGGCTGAGTGGCGGGGTGAAATGGGTAAAGGGGGTCAACTGTATGGTGATGGATGGAAACTGACTTGGTGGTGAGAACACTGTAGTGTATACAGAAGTATAATGTTGTGTATTTGAAACTTATATAATGTTATAAACCAATGTTACTTAAAAAAAAAAAAAGCATTCACACATTCTTCCAAAGGTTTATGGACCTGCTTTGACTCTTCGGGCCGGGCCGAATGTGTCATTCCTTGCCTGTGTGTTGAGTGGCAGGCTCGGCTTCAGGCACTGCTGCCTCTCCTCCTCTCTCCCCTCCACCTCCCCACCTCCCCTCTCCTCGCTCCTCCCCTGTCCTCTCCCTCCCTTACCTTCCCTCTCCTTCCACTTGAGTGTTTTATTTGTGTAAATAAAATATACAATTTCACCTCTACTCTCCTGTTAGCAATAATGCTATGAAGTAAACCTCTTGAGAAAAAGTAGGCATTTTAACACCCAGGAAATAATTGGAGGTCTTTCAAAGTGGAAATGTCTTATACATTTGTCTTTTTCAGTATGCTCTTGGCCCAAAACTTATAAAAGTCACTGAAAATGGAAAGGGTTTATAAAAGCATGACAAGGTAGCCATGGCTGTCCTGAAGCACTGAGCTACTGAATGCATGAGAGTCCTGCCAGGGCTGTAGGTCCCACACGCCGTGATCACACGAGAGCAGGTTATAATCGAAAATCTGGGCCATGGGGCACTTAGAGCTGAAACATAGGTGTCCCCCAACTGTGCTGAGTTGGATTTGTCTGTTTTGATGTTGTTTCCTTGCTTGTAGTCCACTTGCTGGCTCACATTTTGAAATTGCTTTCATGCAACAAAATGTGCTTTTTCTTATCTGCAAATTCTTCATTATATTATCCACTTAAAGGTATTTTGTGTATTTGAACCAAACCTCTAGAGTTTGTGCATTTTAACATTAAAAGTCAAATCAATATTGACATATTTTGAAAGGTGGTTGAAATTAAATCCTTAACTCTTCCCTTGGAAGTGCTTATTTTTAATTTCCGCATCGTGTCTGTTTATCAAGTAGGTAGCAAATCTATTAATGCCTCAAAGAGGACCCTAAAAAAACACGACTTGGAATTATGAGATGAAGTTGGATTTTCTTTTCAATATTTACCTTTCTAAAGGGCTTCTCATCTTTCAGAGGAGGACAAGATTTCACTTTATAATGTAACACTAACATTCCCGTTTAATATTTAGAAACATTGTGATCGACAAAAAGCAAATCTGCGGATTCGCTTCAGACCTTCCCTTTTCCAACATGTTGGTCTGCATTCTTCACTAACAGGAAAAATTCAGAAACTCACGGTTGGTGATTTAATTTTATTTTTTCTCATGCACAGACAATTTGTTATCTACTGTATAATCCTTGTTCTTCTTAAGTATAAATGAGCCGTATGTTGTTAATATGTCTTTCCTCCTAGGATAAAGATTACATGAAACCATTACTTCTTAAAATCCATGTAAACCCCCCTGCAGAAGTGTCTACTTCTCTGAAGGTCTACCAAGGACATACACTGGAGAAAACTTATATGGGGGAGGATTTCTTCTGGGCTATAACTCCAGTAGCTGGAGACTACATCCTGTTTAAATTTGACAAGCCAGTCAATGTGGAAAGGTAGGTCATTATTGAAATATAATTTGGTCTTACAATTCAGACCTCTTATTCATAATGTGATTTATGACGGAATTTTTGGTGTATATAGCACATGCGAGCAGTCAATGAGTCCTAAATGTTGGATTATAAAATACATTTTGTGTAACTCAGTAACAGTATGGATATGTTGCTTACAGATATAATACCAGCATTTAGTATGTTTGATAAATTCTATTGGTATTTCTGAATGTATATTTAGTATAGATTTTTAATACTTTTATGTAGAACTCTCCCTCAGAATCCCAAATTAGTTTTCACGTCCTTATCCTAGAATATCCCTTAAGATTTGACTGCGAGCTAGTGGATGGCCCAGCAATTTGGTTGAAATGATAAATTTGACAGACTATGACTATTCCTATTCAGTGCTTTTGCAGGTGCTGGAAGTGCAAGTGCTTTCAGTACACCGTGGAGGAATTTAAAACCCTTTTATGTGTTTCAGCATTTCTATTCACTTTACAAAATTTGGGACTTTTTCTCCCCATTTTTTACTTAACAGTCACAATTCCTTCAATCTTTCCTCAGTTTTGGGTATGTTCCCCAGACTGGCTGTGGCATACTTCCATGTAATCCCCAGAATGTGATGTTCTGTGTTCTCCTTTGAAGGCCATTTGGTTTTTAGAATCTGCCAAAAATAATTTGGAATAATTCTCTTTAAGGTGGTCATAAACAATGCATAGCTACATGTAATGCTATTAATTTTCTTTTGTTACTCTAAACTGATTCTAAAGAGGAATTTAAGTGTAAAAATGTTATAAGCAATGGGAAGATCACGGGCAAGACATATTAGAATACTTTTGAGTAATATTTTGCACTTATATGAGTATATAATATTGGTTTTGTTGTTATTTAATGTTCATTTTTATACTGTGTAGTGGAACTCTGCCCTGTGAGGTATTGTTCACCACACTTGAGTCCTCATAGAATTAGAAATGGCACTCTTCTTTCGCCTCAACAAGAATAGCCTCAAACCACATTTATGGGTTTATTTTTAGGAAATAAAAATAATTCCATGAAAGAATCTGCTAAAGAGCTCATATATTAGAGATCAAACTTAGTAACAACAAATACATTTACAATAAACCTATGTAAAATGATATTTATAATGCCCCTACTGAGGGCACTTTTCTAGCTAAACACAGTTCTTCTAAAATGACAGTATATATGAATTTTCTTGGAGTCCATGCATAGACCCACCCTTCCTAGGACAGAGAAAAGGGATCATTTGATTTTCACCATAACTTATTTGCTGAGAGGGGAAAAAGCAGAAGTTGTGTTTATTAATACAGAAGTGAAGTGTTAGGAAAAAAATTCTCTGTGTAACATATGTATGTGTTCATTATACAAAAATTTTAAGGTGTGAAGAATGAGGAAAAAAATTATAACCCCAAGGATACCATTATGACCATATTGACACTTTTTTTTTTCTTGGTAACTGTGTGCACTTTCTACTTTGAGATTGTGGTCTGCATGTAATTTTATATCATATATTATCCAATATACTCTGTCATAAGTGATTCACAAGCATTTTAATGGCTGCATCAACAGCAACAAAACACTGTCATCTTTTTTTTTTGTCAAGTACATTATCGTTATGCAGCAAACATGCCCCTCTGATAGAGGAGTTATTGCATCCCCCTTAGGTTTTAATTTCCCTGCAACTATTCAGAACATATGATGTGCAGTCACTACAAACTTGAGCGCCGTCGACCTTATTCTGAGGTGAGGCCTCCTTCTGAACCTTTGTCAAGGATAGTCTGACTATATTTTTATTTTTATGTTTGTCTTTTCAGTTATTTGTTCCATAGTGGCAACCAGGAACATCCAGGGGATATTCTGCTCAACACAACTGTAGAAGTTTTGCCTTTGAAGGTATGACTATTTTTTCCCCTAAATTTTCCTTGGGAACTAATATTAATAGACCTGATTTGAGGCTCTTCCTGTTTAAGAAAGAAATTCTCATGATGGCAGGACCTTAGTGGTGAGTAATACCAACTTCTTTTGGCAATATAGAACACCTGGTATATTGTCCCATTTGCCTTCATAGAAAGGGCCTTTATTTTGTTTCCTGTTGGAAAGTAACTTGGACATTTGTACTGGGAAAATAAATGAATCATTATTTTACTTTAATGTTTACTTGCTGTTTGTATTTTGAGTCCCAAAATACCATGCAGTTTTAATGCCTGTTGAATAATGTAGAAAGTTAATTTATTGGTCTCTAAGGAATGCTTAATTTCTTTCAAGTTAACACACAGTTCTTCTGTATATTTTTAATAGAAAACAGCATTCTATTAAATTGATTTAAACTGGAAATTAATTAAAATTAAAAATTTCTAGCCAACAGTATATTATATACAGATTCAGTTGGAGCACTTATACTGATTGATAAACCTTTTAAGGTTCAAGACTGACATGGCATTTTCTTTTTTCAGAAATAGCTGTGCCACAGATGCCACTTTTATATTTATTAAGATATATTAATAACCTAGATTTGTTTTAAATAGAAGTAATTATTTATAAGATGTTTTTGCTCTATTTTAGAGTGAAGGTTTGGAAATCAGCAAAGAAACCAAAGACAAACGATTAGAAGATGGTTATTTCAGAATAGGTAATACCTACTTTAAACTAATAAAATGTCCTTTACTTTTTTGGACTTAGTCCTGAAGTAATTTTAAGTTCTTTTCAGATATTAAGCAGCTTCAGGATTATAAATACCAGTGTACTCTTTTATTCTCTGTGTGCACTTTAGTACATACTTTTATCATTATCTTGACCCAACTAGGGTTTCAGATCAAAGGTTCATTTCCTGGTTCCTCTTTCTCTCTTCATCTGCTGCTTCAGTGTTGTCACTGGTAGATAATCCACCTCCAGCTGCCTTCTGCAGTCTCGTACTGGATGATCTTAGTTGGCTACTCTCATGATCCCAGCAATATCCGTATGCCAGAGTCTGAGCCTTTAGCCCTGCCTCCCTCCTGAGCTTTAGATCTGTACTGAGATGCCAACTGACAAACTACGTGGAGGCCACGTAGCCATCTACCCGGAGCGTCTGTAATATGGACATTTCGTCATTGGTCACCATGGTTTGTGCTGTCACGATTCATCTAGCTGCCCGAGTCTAACCTTGGGAGACACTCTGAAACCCCGCACCCACCTTCACTGTCCATTAGCATAAAATGTCTGTTTGTGTCTGAATGTGCATTCACCCTACTGCAGCGATACTCTGCCTCTGTTTCTGAGCCAGTCCACCGAGCCGCTGTAGCTCCCTTGCCAAAACCTAAATGCTGTATTAACCTGGCTGAAAACCTTAATGACCTTCCGTGATCAGATTCCTTAGCTCCCGCCCACTTTTGTATCTTGTTACTTTCTTCTTATGCTTCATCTCTCCAGTCCTAAGATGTGTTCCTCTAATGCCCTGTGCTCCCAGCCGTGTCTCTGTCCACTTTCCCTGCCTGAAACGATGGACTGGTATTTCTCCTCCTGATGAATGCTTTCTCATCCTTTATTAACAAGTTTAGCTGCCTTCTCCTTGGCTCTTCTTACCACAGTGCATGCACCTGTTCTGTGTAATCACGTTTCGTAGCTCAGTTCTGTGCGCTCACTGTGGAAGGGGGAGGGGGCTTTGTTGCTCAAGCATCTCCTGTGATTAACGTAGGACCTGTCCTTTGATGGACATCAACTCAGTGGATGATTATATATTTTCTTTTACTTAAATTAATGCTTTTCCTAGTGGTAGGCAGAAGAGAGTATTGGGTAATTAATATTGTAGGTATACAGGACAGAGGCATTCTTATAACTCGCTCAAGCAGTTTTACGTTTGGTGAATGTCATTCAGTGTTTGCTACGAGGCCTGTACAATCACCCTGACTAATTTCTGTATAGCTTAGTGGATAGATGAGTTTAATTATTTTCATATTTGGGTTATATTTTAGCCTACCCTAGAAATGTTCATAAGATTAGCTGCGTATACGAGACATTTATTAACCCTATTACCTATGAGTTATTAAATTTCTGAGAATGTTATGTTCTAGGTTATGAAAGTAGCATAGGAAATAGAGACATTTATATGATTGCAGTAATTTGAAGATAATGACCATCTAAAACATCAACTCATACATATTTAGAACTGGAAGAGAACTGATGGGTGGTCAGACCTATAGGACCTTGTGTAACAAAAGCAGCTGATTTTTTTTCAAGTTCATATAAAATCTTCTGCTCCCTTAAGAAGTATGCTTTAGCTGAATGGCGTGTGAGGGGCTCTGCAGACCTTTTTCTAGTGAGACAACCATAACTGGTGAAAGGTATGTTTTTAGAAAAGTACAGCAAATAGAGAAACATTAACTCGTAAAGTCTGTATCTCAGTAACAGCATTAAAAGTCTGTGGCATTGGAGCCCTGACCCGCTCATTACCCACGCTGGCCAAGCTCAGTGACTCAGAAGCTCTACTCTGCATGTCCAGCCAAAAACACGGACTCCCTCTCCCACCAGCCCCCACTCCAGGGCTGCGGTATCTCACCAGGAAGGGCAGGCCACCAGCGTCTGTCACCTCCCCAGCTCCCTGTTGCAGAAGCTCTGTTCCAGACATGAGCAGCTTAGAAATCTGAGGCTCCTTTCCTCCACCTAACTTCCATTCATCAGGTGAACCTTTGCTGCAGGCACGGCAGGGTGAGAATCCTTGGCCCTGATCACCTCCCCCAGCCCACTGGTCCCTGCACACTGGGAGAGGTCAGCCAGGACACGAAGGGCTACTGCTACAACCCAGTGCTCTGCTTGTAAAGCAGGGGTGTCACTTTAGCAGGGAGGTGGGCTGCTGTCCCTGCCAGGGGTCCTGAGCAGTGGTGCAGAGATTTTCTCCAGGGGAGAGGCAGGCCATCAGAGAGCTCTGTAGCGCACCCTAAGGGGACTGCCTTACTTGAAACAGAACTTGGGGAAGTTCAAGCCCAAGGGCGCTGTGGAATATGATGGAGATTTTGGTGGTAAACATGAGGAGACTGGTAGCTACATTCAAGCTAAACTGTAGCCCATCCAGAAGATTGACAGAGAGAACCAGAGAAAGAGGTAGCTAATAAGAGCCCTCTTGGGTGGGACAAGCCACAAAGACTGGCGCTACAAAGGGACCTGGATTCAGTAGGATCAGACTGTGCAGCAACTTATGCCCAAAGGCATTGTTGGAAACAGTAGACAACCAGCTGGCAATTAGTAGAGACCTGATGGGTGAAGGTGGGGTTGGCTGGATGGGTGTGGCATGGTAACTAAGGACAGTCTTGTGAAAGAAATACCAGATTTATTAGTAGGTTAAAATTATGAGACAGCAGCAGAAGAAGAGCCTTTCACAGAGAATCACTGGAAGAAGGAATGGACCACTGTCTGGGTAGCAGAAGGGCGTCCACGGAGGGCAGGACCTTGGAAGTCCCTCCTAATGCCAGGGTTTGGGGATTCCAGTCACTCTTTAGTCATTTCCTCCTTCATTTTCCCCTTCTTTTTTATCTTTTAATGCTTACCTACCAGACCATTGGGTTAAGGACACAAGTTAAATTTGTTGTCTGGAAAGTTAATACATGTACATGGTACCAAATACAAATTTAAGAGGGTAAACTTGTCTCCTTCCCTCTTCTTTCCCCTCCTACCCGGTGCTTCCCAGAGGCAATTGCTATAATGATTTGTATTCTTCTAGAAGTATCTATTCATAAATAAAAATATTTGAGTATATTCTTCAAAAACACACAGTCACATATAAATGGTAACATACTCTACAACCTTGTTCTACGTCTTGTTTTTTCACTGAACAAAATACATATGTGCATATGGAAGATGAACATTTTTTAAAAATTGTAAATATTTCAGATGAACAAAAAGATACAACTAATAATGTAATGAATATCAGTGTACGCAGCTTAAGATTTGCCAGTTCAGTTGCTCTTCCCTAATTATCTTCTTTCCCCACCCACCCAAGGGTAACTACTATCCTAAATTTTGTGGTTACCATTTCCATATATGCTTTTACTACATATGTGTGATATATCCCTGAATAATGCAGTCTTATTTTGCTTGTTTTGAAATTTGGTATGATGACATTCTGTAGTCTACAGTTTGCTTTTTTCTCTCACCATTGTGATAATTCAACCATGTGGATGTGTGTATCTATGGCTTATTCATTTTCATTGCTGTATAGATCTCCATGGATGAATATATTTGCTGTCTGTTTTGTTTGGTCATAAAGTTTGTTTCCATCTTTTTGCTGGCCTGAACACTTAGGCACATGTATGAGAGTTTCTCTACAATGTATTCTTAGGAATGGAAGTAAGTCACAACTGCATTATCTACAACTTTACTTCGTTCTTTCTATTCTTTCTTCAATCTTTAATGGGCTGCCTAATATTCCCTTGTATTAGCATATTGTAATTAAATTAGCCATGGGCATTTAGATTGTTCGCAATTTTTGCTGCAGTATGTATATGCTTTTTGCACATGTGAGAGTTTATCTGCAGCATAAAATTGCTGGGTGAGAGTGTTTTAATGAGGCCAGTTATATAATTCGCTAATTATTTTTCTAATTAAATGAGCTCATCAGGTGACAGATTCAGATACATTATAAGTTAAAATGTTTCAAGTTCCACAGCATTTTTCAGCCCTGAATTCCCTTCCTAACTCAATATTAAATAATACTTTTTTTGTAGCATACATTCCCTACCCCAGTCCAGCACCAAATAAGGACATACTTTTATGAAATAAGTATTAATTTTTTTAAAATAAAAACATTACTTTGGCAGTTCATAAGTTGAATATTTCCTGTACAAATGAAAATGAACTTTCTCCAGCATGGTTTTTCAATTTGAATGTATCTTATCTTACTATGAGCAGCCTAGTCAATATATTTTAAGACTCTAGGGTTGACGCATAATTTAACGGTTAGCTAACGACAGCCCATGGGCCAAATGTGGCCCACTGCTTGTTTTCTAATAGCCTGTAAGCGAAGAATGTAGAAATGTTTTTCATGGTTTATTTTCATTTTTAAACGGTTGAAAAAATAAAAAGAATAGTAATATATTGTGACATGTAAAAGCTAGAAAATATTCAAATTTCAGTGTCCACGAATAGAGTTTCTTTTAACACAGCTCTGCTCAATTGTTTATGTGTTGTCTGTGTGCTTTTATGCTACAACAGCAGAGATAAGTGAGCAGTTGCAAAAGAGATGGTGGTGGTGCTCTCAGTGCTTTGAGTTGCTGCTCAGTGCACTACAGATAGAGCTTTGATGCATTTATAATCTGACAGTGTTTAAAGTGCCACACACGTAACTCTACTGTGGCATTAAAAAAAAAATTACCAGTGATTACCCTTCATGTCAAGACAGGAAGAGAACAGTGGACTTTGAATGTTGTGCTTTTTAACACAGTGGAATATGGGTTGTTCTACAAAATTAGACGGCAGGTTATGTGGTTATTATGCAGTGACACAAGAGCTGTGCTAAGGAGTACATTACCACTACTAAGCACTCACAACAATATCCCCAACTCACAGGAAAGCAATGGTCAGAAAAATTAGAAGATTTAAAATATGATATCTCATCACTGAGAATTTCTTCACAAAAATAAAAGAGTCAAACGACACTGTAACCAGAGTGAGTTTCAAACTGGCTCATGTGTTAGCCAAGCAAGAAAACCATTTACCAATGATGAGTCAATTAAATCATGTTTAACTACAGCAGATATGTGTGCCCAGAAAATAAACTCATTTCGGACCATTAGGCTTTCAGCAATAACTATTACTTGAGGAGTTGGGGGCTTTGGGAACAATATAGTAGTCAAAAAGCAATTCAAATTATTTGAGCAGTTTTCCTTGGCTCTTGGTGAGTTGACAGATATTACTGATACTGCCTAGTTATTTGGAGTCAGTGCCAGGTTTGAAGTGACTGAAGAATTGGTCTCTGTGAATAGTCTGTAGAGAACAAGTACAGGCAAGAATGTTTTCAAACCAGTTGAGGAAACACAAAGTTCGTACAAACTGAAGTGGAATCTGCTAGGATGTTTTACAATGAATGGTGGTGAAAATATGTGTGGAGGAGAAGAAGGCTTATATGGACAGATTTACAAAGCTTGCAACAATGTAAGGTGTTTAAAGCCTATGGTTATGTTATTATTCATCAGCAGGTGCTTTACAGAGAGTATTTGAGTCTGTCGTGTATCATTAATTTATTGAACCAGTAGCGTCGCCAGTGAACTTTACTTACTGTCATTGACTTCATCAACATCAGTTCTGTGAATTTTTGTCAGAAATAGAACTGAATATCCTGACTTGCCGCACCACACAGCAGTTCTGGGGCTTAGCAGTGATAAAATTTTATTGTGGGGGTTTTTTTTTTTTTTTTTTTTTTTTTTGGTTTTGTTTAGTTTTAGCTCTGAAATAAGATTGAAAATTTTCCAAGTGAGAACTGCCCTCAACCACTATTATCTCTTTGAGAATTAGTTTTTGCTTCAGACTTGATAATGTTTCTTAATGAATTCAACCTAAAAGTACAAGACAAAGCAGTGCTTATGTGCAAAACTTATATTGCATTCAGGTCACTTTGATGACTATTAATGTTATTTGAATTGCAAGTAATAATATCAAGCTAATTGAGGAGCTTCCCCCAACCTTTGATTGAAAGTGATTCATCTGCAATGTAATGATGAGGCAGATATCAAAGAGAAGAATCTAGTAGAATTTTACACAGATACCTTCCAAGTCATGGACATGCTCCATTAAAATCATGTGCTTGTGGATTAATAACAGTATTTGCAGTATCTAGGCTGTGTGAAAGGAAGCATTCAAGATGAAATATATCAAATCTCATTATAGATCCACATTAACAGATGAACATTTGCAATCGATTTTGAGAAGGAACACTAACTTTGAATACCAGTTAATTTAAGTATTATCCTCCCATAAGGAATTACATGCTCCTTAGTATTAGCAGAAAAAAAAAAAACTTATTACATTTTGAATTTCATCAATAAAAATTTTGTGAAACTTAGTTTTCTCTTTTTCTACACAAGTACCTGGATGATATTCTTAGATGCCCTCTTGACCCACAAATCCCCAAATATTTACTATCTGCCCTTTTTAGGAAGTTTGCCTATCCCTGGCTTAGAGCAGTGTGGCTCAGAACAAACCATTTTCCTGTCACTTTTTCAGTAGCATTTTTGTTTTGTTTTCTTGCTGTTTCCTCACAGCAAGAAAAACTGAGTACTGAGCATGTTATCTTCTATAGAACTTCCTGGTCCTTATCCTTACAGGAGAGCTTTTTGATCTTATCATTTATAATGGAGTTTTATGTTGGAACTGCCTTGAGGAGGTATCACCTTTTAATTCCGTCTAGATGTGACCTTGGAAACTGCTCAAGGCCAACCGTTGTGAGTCTAATTAAAGTACTGAAATTTGTTACTATTGACTTAATCCTCAAAGCGGTCAGACTGAAAGATGGTACAGAGTATATTTTGTAAGGTTTGTAAGTCACATTTTGCTAAAGACTTGTGTGTTAGTTGATGTAAGAACAAATATATTTGTTTTTTTTTTTAATTTGCAATAAGAAAATATATAGCTCTGCCTCTTTAAATAGGTTGCTTCTAATGTTTTTAAGCATATACTATACTTCATGAAACATTTAAAAGTTGAATAAAGGTAGAAAGAAGGAAAAAAAATTCACCCATGTTCTTTGTGTAAAACATCCACTAGAAATATTTTGGCGTTTTCCTTCCCTGCCTTAAGTCAGTGATAATTTATGTGTGTTTCAGTCTACCCAATGAGTGTTGATCTTTACTTTGAAGGGAAATTTGAGAATGGTGTTGCAGAAGGAATGGTGGATCCCAACCTAAACCCCATCTCAGCATTCCGACTTTCAGTTATTCAGAATTCTGCTGTTTGGGCCATTCTTAATGAGGTAAGACAATACATTAAATCAGTGAAACTGCTTAGATTCTACATTTTTTTTTTTACAGCATTTGGATTTCATAATTAAGACCTTTTTGGAATTGAAAATTGCCATTTCATGCTGTTCACTATCTTGTATTTCAGATTCATATTAAAAAAGTCACAAACTGACTTATCTCCTAAGAAACCAACAGATTTTTTTCCCCGTGAATTTGTTGATTAAAGATGGCTGAGCATGTACTGTTTTTTGGTAACTTGAATTCTACCTCTTGTGAAATCTACTGTAGATAAGATGATTGTCATTTCCACTTGGAAAATGAATCTTCCATGGATAATTGTATTCATTCGAACCTAAGCTGTCCTCCAGTTTTAACTTGACTCAGACATTTTACAGTTATGACAGCCTGTTAATATGACTTGTACTATTTTGGTATTATACTAATACATAAGAGTTGTACATATTGTTACATTCCTTAAAATTTGAGAAAAATTAATGTTAAATACATTTTATGAAGGGGGTACTTTTGAAGTTCATTTATTTTACTATTATAGACCCTCTTTTATAGATTATCAGGGATTATATATATATATATACACACACACAAATATACATAAAATGCTACGGAGTTAATTTATTAGAAACACTTAAGAAGTACATATTTTTGTGCAGTAAATTTTTGAATCAATACTTTTTTTGAAAACCAGTTACCTTGCTTTTTTAAGTTCTTTCTATATTTTTCTTTGGAAATGCAAACATTACAAGTTAATGCCATTTTTCAAATGCACTGCCATTTAAGAATGATTCTAGATTGATTTCCTAACTGAAGTACTTTTATAATCACAGTGATTCTGAACAAAATATTTTCAAAGGCATTTGTCATTCCTTCAAGCCAAGATTTTAAAGACCAATGTCCTTCTTGAGGGTTATTTTACTATACTATGTATGGTGTGTAGCCACAAAAAATCAGTCTGATAAATTTTAATGTGCAGGGGTGATGCATTTCAACCCAAATTATCATAGACTGAAGTCATTGCATTTCCTTTGATATGTAAAATGACAAACTCTTCTCTTTTAATCTTTGTCTTTAATCCATGAATTAGAGGCATTTTCTCTTTCCTTGATGCTTTTTTATATCTCAGAACTCACTCTGTGAGTTCTGACAAAATGTTTTCTAGGTAATGCTATTGTATGAGTCATAATTGGTTTAATTTTAAAGAAAATCAAAATTGTAATGTTGGTTTTTTGGTGAAAGGTATTGTAACAGTTGTATGTTTTTCCAAAATAATTTATTCTATTGCATTATGAACTTGTAAGTAAATTCACATCTGAAGAGTATTTATTGCTCTTAAACATGCAATTCCAAATGATATCCCTACTATAAACAAAAATATTATCAGCCTTAGCAATCGGTGATCTTTACAAAAGTCTTTTACTTTTACAAAATTATGAATTATCAACATCAGTTCCCAACCAGCCTGGTGTCCTCAGGTGGGTTGCAGGCGGTTACAGGTGTGCAGAGCTTGAATCTCCTGAGCTTTCAGAGTAGCCAGTGGCTGAGGCCTCTGGCAGTTGGAGGTTCTAGCTGGTTGCCTTTAGCCTGGAGGAGCGTCACCTGGTTACCCAGCAGGCTGAACATACAGCTTCTAGACAGCCTCGTTTTCTGTGCAGGGTTATGCAGTGAAAAAGGTTGGGAAACACTGATCGGGTACAGTTATTTCCATTACTCCATATTTGAATAACTCTTAGTTACTTTTTTTTTTTTTTTGCGTTATGCGGGCCTCTCACTGTCGTGGCCTCTCCCGTTGCGGAGCACAGGCTCCGGACGCGCAGGCTCAGCGGCCATGGCTCACTGGCCTAGCCGCTTCGCGGCATGTGGGATCCTCCCAGACCGGGGCACGAACCCGTGTCCCCTGCATCGGCAAGCGGATTCTCAACCACTGTGCCACCAGGGAAGCCCCAATTACTTTTCTTGATTAAAAAGTTACATGTTGCCAAGAATGATTTCTTTATGTCCGAGTCCAGTTAAAAATTTTTATTGAGGTTTTTAAATTTTACTTTTTATTTTCTTTAATCTACGTTTTATTTCCTTCTCAAATCTCCTTGGCCCAGCGCCTAACAGGGAAATGTCACTGCAAAAGCATAAACCTTTCATTACAAAATTGTGGCACCAGCTTCGCATACTAAATTACTGCTGTAACAAATAAGTATGAGGAGGTAAAAATCTGGAGGAATCCCCGTGTTTCCCTGCTTCCCAAGTAGCTAACTCTGATTTGAGGAAGAAAGGCCAAGCTCTGAGAGTCTAGGGAGGTGACAGTAGTTGCAGCTCCTGGCCATCTGTTGGGGTGTCTCGGTCTTGAGACTGAGCCTTTCCCAGCCAGCTTTGTCCTGTTTTTGTGCTCAGTCTCCCCTCCCAGGCTTAGCTCATCCCTCCTGTTCCTGAGAAGACTTTCAGCCAGATCTTATCCATCTTTCAAGGACTCTCCTGTGCACTCCTTCCTCCCCATGGATTTGTTACCAGTGCCTCGTTGAGCCCAGAACAGTGCTTGCCACGTGGCAGGTGCCCAGGCGGCGTCTGGGGAAGGGGACCAGCTGTTCCAGCCCACACTCCTCTTTCTTCTTCTTCTCTTTACCTACTGTCCTTGCCACACACACACACACACACACACACACACACACACACACACACTCAGCTGTCTGTTTGTGGTGTGTGTGCACATACACGTAATCACTCTGGCCAAATGTCAGGCTCCTGCAGGCAAGCCTGTAAGACATGCTTCCTAGCTTCCTCTGCTGCACAGGTGCTCACGGACCCTCGTGTTAGCTGCGCTCTCCTTTCCCCCAGTTTCCACTAGACAATTAGAAGCAGCCAGGCTTGCCTCAAGCAAGCGATTATAGTGGTTCCCCTTAAGAGTCATGTTAGGGACTAAAGTATTGGGACAGAAGATGAGGGGACCTGGAACGAGAGCAAGTACATACTTGACCTTGAGTGGACACTGAACCACTTTTACCCAGAGTGAGTGGGGAAAAGTACAAATGGCGGGACTAATTTTATTTTATTTTTTATTTATTTATTTTTTTTTTGCGGTACGCGGGCCTCTCACTGCTGTGGCCTCTCCCGCTGCGGAGCACAGGCTCCGGACGCGCAGGCTCAGCGGCCATGGCTCACAGGCCCAGCCGCTCCGCGGCACGTGGGATCCTCCCGGACCGGGGCACGAACCCGTGTCCCCTGCATCGGCAGGCGGACGCGCAACCACTGCGCCACCAGGGAAGCGCCTAATTTTATTTTTATGTATGTATATGGT
Organism: Physeter macrocephalus; assembly: GCF_002837175.3. NCBI lineage: Eukaryota > Metazoa > Chordata > Mammalia > Artiodactyla > Physeteridae > Physeter > Physeter macrocephalus. Next base: position 16,965,149 of record NC_041225.1, on the reverse strand, counting down.
ATGATGTCTCTGGAGCTGCACTATCCTCTACAGTAGCTACTGGACACGGGGTGGCTATTTAAGTTTAATAAAACATTCAGCTCCTCAGTCACACTAGCTCCCTATGGCTAGTGGCCACTGAGTTAAACAGCACAGATATAGAACATCTCCATCATCACAGAAAATTCTGTAGCACAGCACTGTGTCAAGAGTGCTAATATGAACATTTTAGAATCCAGAATAATGAATTCCCATCATGAGGCTAAAAGCAGACATGCAGAATATATCGTAGTGCAAATGATGATGAGTATTTTGGGTGAGAAGAGGAGGTTGAGGACCTAATTCCAGGATTCTACGATCCACTTTCTAAGTTATTGAAGTCTCATGCATTCTTTACAGCATTCACTGTCCCTACTGTGTAGTCCAAAAAGAGTGACAACTTGAGGATGAGGTTCCAAAGCTTGTGTGATTGACAGGCTTTGGAAAATGTGAATGCACATGGATTTAGTACACAGCCTCTAAACGTGTATGTGAAGGTTAATTCAGCTGTTGGAGATGTCTTTGAACAAGCTTTTTAAGTCAATTGCATTAGTAAATAATTAGAAGGTGTTATTTTTAAAACTTCAGCAACGCTATGGAGGCTTCTTTTAAATATGTCATAATAATGAAAAAAGTTGTCTTCCAACAATGCTGTCCTCAAAGACAAGTGTGGTTATATGGAAACAGCATGTTTGGAGAGATTGCTCTAATTAATAGCAGTGAATGTTTGTAGCAGCCAGAATTCCATGGATGAGCCCCCCCCCCCGCCCAATGACTTGGTATATCCTAACCCTTTGAGTATGTGTGGAACCTGTGAGTATGATCCATAATTATGTTGTACAGCAAAAAGGAGATTATCTGGGGACAGCTCATCTAATCAGGCAAGCCCTTTAAAAGCAGAGTTTTCTCAGGCTGTCAACAGAAGTCAGATTCAAAGCAGGACTTGTGGCACCATGGCTGGTTTAAGATGGAGGCGGCCACATGAGAAGGAATGCAGATGGTCTTCAGGAGCTGAGAGGCCCCAGCTGACAGCCAAGAGAATGGCAACGGCAGTCCTGCAGCCACAGGAACTGAACTCAGCCACCAACCGGAAGGAGTGTGCAGGTGGACTCTCCTCCAGCAGCTAAGAGCTCAGCCCCTCCAACACCGGATTCCAGCCATGTGAATCTCTAAGCAGAGAGCTCAGTCCTGCCTGCCTGGACTTCTGGCCTACAGAGCTGTGAGATAATAAATGGGTGTTGTTTTACGCTTTTAAATTTGCCGTGATTTTATGCAGCAATAGAAAAGGAATACAATATTTAAAAGAGGTGAAGCGGAGAAGGCTTCCTACTTGATTCCCTCTGGTATGTTGGGTATTTCTTGATAAACTTATGAATAAAGTCTTGCACTAGCAGATGATATACACAGGCCTCACCTGGGATTCTCTCCCAGAGACCTCAGTTAATCATCTTTGGAAGGTTGTTGGCAAAAACTTGCAGCACTTTTGTAGCGTTTCATGAAGGAACCGCTAGCATGAGATTGCAGGAGCAGGATCCAGTGAGTAAGGAATCTTTTTCCTGGAATAGGTGTCACTTTATGTTGATTAAGGCTGCTCTGAGCCTGTCAGTTATTTAAGAATGAGGAACAGTGGTATTTTAAGACATTAAGAGAAAAAAAAATTATGCTTTTATGTAGAGACCAAATAATCTACTCTGTATTGAAGGACTTTTTTAAAAATTTTAACCAAAATTTATAGTCTAAGCACAGATCAAATCCTATACGTGCTGACGAAATTTTTGTACTTAGGGAATACTTTTCAAAATACTTCTCTGCTTCCAAGCCATTAATTGCTAATGAAGTTTAATTTTGATTTGTCCATTACTTTTTGTGCTTCTTTTACTATATTGCTATAGCCTTGATGTAAGAAAAGCTGAGCTAAAAGAAAGAAAATGAGAGGCTAACATTATCGAAGGTCAGAAATTTGAGTCATAATCATATCTGAGATCCTAAGGGAACTTTGACATCTGATCTCTTTAAAGAAAAGGAAACTTTTCAAAGCTATGTAGCAGTGTTCATAGTGTGTGAAATTTAGGTTGATAGTTGTAAATTATTAATTATTAGTCTTAACAGATATATGCCATGATAACTAACATGCTTACTTTATTTCTTCAATGCATGTGAACCTACAGTGCTGAAGAGACCACTACTACAGTATTACTAAAAGAAAACAACAGAGGATTTGTTATATATATACATATATATACCCGTATCATCAATGCTTATATAGAAACTCTTCTCTTCTTACCTGAAACACGTGCTTCACCTGTTTGGGCACTAGCTAGAGCATTTCCAGAGGAACAAACAAGAGCGAGCTGGCACTCCAGTTATGTGTGAGTTGAGAATTTAGATGTTCAAAAACGTGAACTGAACACTGAATGGGAAACACCGTGTGGAAAAACGTTAGGAACAGTGGTGCTAAAATTGTTCTAAACTAAGGACTGTCTGTTGTGGGGAACATTCAATACTCTTAGACACTAGGGAAGCTGTTTAATATGTCACTTGCTCCTAGTGGCTTCATGGTATTAGTAATTAGCAAATTGCCCTGGAATCAAAGGTTTGGTACTTTAGTTTGATTAGCATTCCATTATTTATTTGAAATATTCAGTGTTGGCTGAAATTGGGTGAAAATACCTTTTGAAGACATAGTCTCTGAGCCTTAAAGATGGTGGATATCGACAGTACTGTAAGATGCACTGCCAGCAGAGTTGATACTTTTCATTTCAGTGTAGACAGTCACGTTTTCTAAGACAGATTTAGAAATCAGCTGAGTAAACTGTAACAGTTGTTTCATTTATGGAATGAAAAACTGAAGCATTTTTCCTTGAGAACAAACTTTGTTTGGAAAGGTTGTCTTTGTAATTGGGGGTGTTTCTGGAAGCACCCCTGGGAGAAGCTGCCTGAGGAACTGCTTTTCCAGGTTGTACCAGATGTCTTTTTCTCCGTAAATGTATTGTACATATTTTCCTTACAATGTCTCCATTGGTTGAATGGGTAATCTCTGTAGTAATATTTTAGGTACCTGTTGGATTTTTAAAGGCAGGTTATTTATTTTCACATTTGCTGCTATAACTGAAAACCTGATAACTAGTCCTGTTGACTGTGCCTTTCATCACTGTTTCTCTGTGCCACAACCGTTCATGTGTATTTGAGATAAAGAAGTTTAAAAAGCCATGTTGAATTCAAGACTCCTAATAAAAATAAACAGGTAAAACTTCATGAATACCAAGCTTTCTTTATTATTAGTTTTGCTTAACACTGATATAATAATAGTTTACTGGTACTGTTTTCAGTTAGAAAACAGGTGTGGATTTCATATGTGGATTTTGGGAAGTCTTTTAAAAGAGAAAAGCAGCCTGGTGTTAAGACCGTGATTATCAGTGTCATGCATGTGTTCACTCAGACCTTGCCTATGCTACTATACAGTCCCTGGAGTAAGAGTAGCCTCCGGGGACCTCTTCAATCTACTGTATTTTGTTTGTTGGGTAATTTTTTGTTTTTTTTTGCATGAACAATGGCTGTTAATGATATTTAGAGCCTGTAGAACAGTGATTCCTATTTGAATTACACGTAGAGGCTTTTGAAGGTTACACTAGGATCCTGTGGCTTATATAAAAGTTTAAAACGCAGCCGATTAGAAATGGGGCTGGACTTTGTACCTTGTCAGTAACAGTGGGGGAGGGGAGAAGGGGAAACATTATTACCATGTTCTCCAAATGGATACTTTCAAAAATAATTCATATTAAAAAGTTTTACCTTTCTCTTTTCCGCATGCCCTTAGTACTTTGCATATATTCTCTGTGCAGAATAAAATACATGCTTTAGTTTAAAAAATATTTATTATAGAAATGTACATTTAGTTTTAAGGAATGTACTAGATAACAGTGTTAGCATATATATTTCTTCAGATTTGCAAACTTTACACCTTTAAGATATCTACAATGATAGTTTATTTACAAGTTTCACAAGAAATCACCACCTCACCAATACTGTTGACGCACCTAAGATGTCAGAGGCTCCCTGTTTCACTTCACTCTGTACTTGTAGAAGGAGCACAGTGTGTGGGTGAAGTTCCAGCCCAGCGCTAGTGACAGTCCATAGAGCAGGATGAGAGGTGCAAACGGGTAAAGAAGAATCACTGTGTTTTTCAGAAACGGCAGTGCTGGAAAAGGAGCAAACCCACAGGCATTGGTGGGAAAAGTAAAGGACTAGTAAACGAGCGTTCTGGAAGACGGCTTCCCCCACAGCACGAGGGGCCGAGCAGGCACACACACTGTGAATCTTACTGAGGCATCTTACTGACGATGCTGTATTGCAGCCAGAGCAGTATTACTACTCCTCTGTGTTATTTCCTTCTCATTCGTGGCTGTGAAGAAACCGAGCACAAGTTTCTCAGCACAGAGGCTGAATGAGAAGCAAATCCAGGACTGAGGTTAAGAGTGAGGGTCAAACATCACCAATATTAATGGACGCGGTGGTGAATTTAAACCTGTGATTGTTCAGAAGCCTCCCATCCTAACGTACCAACAGAGATGGATGATGTTATAGGAAAAAACCCAACTTTCAGCTATTTGCGATTTCCCAGCGGGGGAAAGCATTACACGTCCCCTTTGAGAAGGTGAGATCTCAACTAGTATCCCAGACTTTAGGAAAGAACTGAAACTCTCACATATAAAATCCATCCTCAGATATCCGTGTTTGTTTCTTGCTCATGGCTTGGTTAGTGGGTCCCTACCCCATGCATTCTAACCTAAATATTTCTCACACAAGTAGTCCTTAAACTGAAAGTGAGCTGTGCTCAAAGAATCTTCTAAATCGTAGGGAGTTACCAGGAGAGTGATCCAAAATCCACTTTGAGAAACCGTAACGTGGCAGTGTGCTAATGACATTTTACAACTTTCTCAAAACGTGAAAATTCATTAGAAGCCTAAATATAACATGTCAAACATTTCCTCTGAACTAGAGAAAGGACTCCCAATGCCCCAAAGAAGGTATTCCGATGTGGGTGGCAGGAGGGTTTCAGTGGTTCCTGGCAAAGCCAAGGGGGCAAACGTGGGAAGCTCTCACCGTAGGAGCCAGTCACGTGTGAGTACAAGTGGCTTGTGTTTACAGTAAGAGCCTAATCGTCTAGAGTGACAAGAAAGGAAGGGCTGAGAATATAATGCTAACAAATCATAAGTAAGGTCTCTAGATTTAACTCTGTTTAACAGCGATTGTTTCGTAACATACACGAAGAATAATGTAAATACGGTTCTCATTCATACTATGAAAAATGAATCGATAGCAGGATGTAGCAATGAATTCACACACGTCCTGGGCTCAGCAGAAGCTGGGCCCGATCTTCTGTGATTGATTATCTACGGAACCTCTCACCCCTAAGCTTGCCCAGTCCAGCGGGTGGCCCGGCACCTGGCCTGAGGCCCAGACTGCTGAGCAGGCACCCCTGCTGTTGACGCGTAACCACCTGTGCGCCCCTGGGCGCTCGCCTGCTCCTGAGCCCCACAGTCTCCCTGTGACGGGTGAACTTTGTGTACTGTGTCTCGGGTCCAGTATATGACTTGGGAGCAGGGTTCATCTATTTTAAACACAGATGTTTACAAAATAAAGAATATTTCAACCCCCCCCAGCCCACAATCATAAAACAGAAAATGAGGCAAAGGAATTAAACATGCCCACACATCGGACCCAACCCTTTCCTCACTCTGACTGCCGGTAACCCAGAACCCAAAAGCCTGGGAGAAAAGGAAGAGGAAACTGATCGTGGGTTTCCTGCCAGTAACTTGGACAGCATCAATATGGTTTAACATGGTTCCTTGAAATTATAAAATTTGTTATATACCAGCTATGCCACCTGCTAGCTGCGTGACCATGGGTAAGTTACTTAATCTCTCTGCGCCTGTTTCCTCATTTGAAAAATGGGGACAAGTAAAGCTGTACCATGCATCTGTAAAGATTAAACGGGAGAATTCCTATAAAACACCTGGGACAGTGCCTGTAAGAGCTCCATGAAAGTAAGCTAACTGTATTACTGTTACAACTTTCCCCTCCCTGTTGTGTTGTCAATCAACCAAAAAAAGCAATTACTTACCGCTGTATCCTAGGAAAGTTACGTAGATGTAGTAGCCAACTGCAACCAACCATAAGGTATTTCCAACTAAGTATCCAATAAATGTGTCTGTTAGGATGACATCTGCAGAAGAGACGCATACAATGAATCTCTTTTCAGTGGGTACAATGAAGACTTTTTGATAATATGTTGAGAAGTAACTGCTACTTACGGTTGATGAAAAAAAGCTGGATAAAATGCAGAATGACGAGGAGAGGGTAAAAAGCGTTCAGATGCACATCGAAGGCATAGCCCCACTCCACATCATAGTCTCTGCTCTGCCGTTTCACTAAATACTTGTTAGAGATAAACCTGAAGAGAAAAGTTAACATTTATTTCATACATAGTACAATAAAATTAATTATGAATATTTACCGACTACCTTCTATGTCCCAAGCTTTATTCCAGACATTTGGAGATACAGCGGTAAACAAAACAAATTTCTGCCTTCAATCTCGTGGGAGTAGTCTGACAACAATACAAATAGCTGTCAGACGGTCCTATGGAGAAAAACAGAGCGGTACAGAGAGTACAGAGCTGAAATGTTACATATGCTGATGGTCATCAGAGAGCGACATCTGCGTAGAGTCCCAAGGGCAGTGATGGGAATCCCCGGGGCAGAGCATTCCAGGCAGAGGGGGGTCCAAGCACAGAGGTGGGGGCGGGTACAGGGAGGTGGCAGAGGGCCCCGCAGGCTTGAGGAATGGGGGTGGGGCACAGAGTGCCTGGGACAAGTGAGAAGATACGTAAGAAATGGAATCTGAAAACAAACGGGAGCCACATCTTATAGAGCCTGTGGCCACTGTCAGACGTTTGGGCTTTTACTCTCGGTGGAATAAGAAGTCACTGTGGAGTCCCCAGAAGAACGTCCGACTTACTGTACTGACAGGGTTCCTCTGGCTGCCGGTCTGAGAACAGACTCTGGGGACAAGAATGGAAGCAGAGAGGCAGATGGGAGGCTGCTGAGAGCAGGAGATGAACAGGGTGGCAGCAGTGGAGGTGCTGACCTGGGGATATATTACCGCTGGAAGACAGAACCAACAGGACTAGATGTACTAGACTAGTGCTAGACTTGAGTGCTATGGTACAAAAAAAAAAAGATCAGTCAAGGACGACTGAGAGATTCTGGCCCTAAACAAACGGAAGACTGAGGTGCAAGGTGGGGATGCCTGTCAGTCTGGAGTAAGAAGTACAGAATGTCTGGAGTTTAGAGGAGAGGTCCAAACTGCGGATATAAACTCATCAGTGTGCAGATGATATTAAAAGCCATGAACCCAAATGCGATCACCCAAAGAATGAACGCAGAGAACAGGTCCAAGGCCTAGGACCTGGTTCTCCCCTGTGGAAAGGTCAGGGAGTCAGGAGGAAGCAGTAAAGAGAGAGCGGCCAACGGTGTCTCCAGCCACAGGAACCATCACTCAGCTGGTGTCTCTGTTCCACAGCGTGGCCTAATCGTTCTGTTAAATGATGAACGAACGAGAAGACAGACAGCCAGGTAACAGATTGTCAAAGGAAAAGAACAAAAAAGATCATTGTATTATAAACACAGCTGTGGAAATTCAATGGACTCTTCCACATGTGATTTCATTTTGAGGACACCGTTAAAATGCTATGCCTAGTGGAAATAAAAACAGAAAAAAGAAACAAGAGGGAGAAGGTGTTAACAGTACTAATAAAGCAGTCCTGTACTCAGTTATCTGAAAGCGGCAAGACAATAGTGCTCTGATCGAGCAAACGAGCTCACCAGAACACCTTCCACTTGAGCCGAGAACCTGTGCCATTAAAATGAATGGGGTAAGCATCTAGCCCACTACTCAAGTTCCCACTCTGGGGTCCTGCTGCTGCCCCTACCCCTCTGCTTAGCACCTGAATGGCTGCTTTCCAGGCTTCTGGCCTCCTTCCGAGTCTCACCTCTAGAACATGGACACGCCTTCTGAGAGAGCTCAAAGACAGCTGTGGTGCTCCCCTCCCACCTCCGTATTAATAATGCCAGTCATGTCTTCATCTTGGCCAGACTGTTGCAGCTTCCTTGTTACCTACCCCAGTGGCCAATGAACCTTCACTTCATTATCAACAAGCCTCCTGAACTCAACATGTCCAACATGGAATGCTTCATTTGCACCGGCCACTGACTCCTAAGCCCCAAAATCCCAGGCCACCCCAGAGGCCCTGGGTCCTCGTCTTCCTGCCCTCATCTATTTCTGTGACACCGCACTAGTCCGGGCCTCCTCTGCGCCAGTGCAGACCCCACGACTGTATCCAGCCTAGCCACTCTCTCCAGCTCCTCCGTCTCCACTGCCATAGAGAGGATCTTTCCCGAAGAGTGAATTGGATTGTATTTCTTACTTCAAAGCCTCCAAGCTCCCCACCGCTCCCCCTCCCTCCTACTCCCACATGCAGCCTATGAGCTAAAGTCCAGTCCCTTTCTCTAAATTGCATTTAGGGCCAATACCTCTATTCCCATCTCCTCCCCAGCCATCCAGTGCCCCCTATGCCCCCATACCTGGCACACTGTTCCACACCTCTCTGCCTTCACACTTGGTGCCAGGAATCAGCTACCCCATCTGCCCAAATACCTCCTCATGCTGGCTTCTGCGGCGCCCCGGCGTGACTGGAATCACGCATGATTTCTATTTCTGGTTCCTCACACGATTCACAGCACAATGTAGGTTCTCAAAAATATACTGAGTCCTTCTCCAATGAACTGAAACTATGATACAGACTCACACTAAAGGTACTAAACTCCCGGCTTCTGCGACCCTCCAGATCACAGAATCGCAATGCATTCAAGACAGAATGCCAGCTACAAACTATTTGTTTGAAAGCCTTATTGAAATTTTTTCACCTAGCATGTTTCCCTTGGATATCTTGATAATTAATATGCAACTTACATTGTTTAGCAGTATTCTTTTTAGGCCAGATTTTAGAATCTTAGGTTAATGATGCATTGCATTTTCCAACTACCTAGCACATACAAGACCTGTACTGGACTAGTCAGAAATTACAAAGCAAAATAACAGGTTGGTATCATCAGAGGTTAGCATCTCAGAATCTTGCTTAAAATGTTAACAGCTACCATTTATTGAGCACCGACTACATGCCAAGTGCTTTTCATACCACAATCTTTTCAAATACCTCATAAATAATCAACTCCATCTTCCAAAAGAGAAGACTGGAGCTAAGAAGTACACAGTAAATGACTGAGCTGGCATTTGAACCCAGGCCTCTCTGTGACTCAGGTTCCAGTGTTTTCTCTGACATACGACGACCACCACCACCGGCCCCCTGCTGAGCTCACTCACACATCCACCCCTTCCGCCAACCCCACAGGAGCACTGATCAGGGAGAAGGCTGAAAAACCAAACACCAGATTTATACTCAGTACACTACTGTGGGTACAGCAAACCCAGACAAAGTCAGACTGAGAACCCAGTCAATAAAACCCACGTGTGTGGCTCAGAAGAAAGACACCAAAATTTTAACCAAAACAATCCTTTTTCAGGTGTACTTCATGTCAAAGATGCAAAGTAAGATTCCATAATATAACCCTCTACATCTTATACCACTAGAAGTGACCCACTGGCAAAGGCAGCAGAATATCGTGCCGTCATCCAGACAGCTTAAGCAGAATTGGCTAACTGCATAATATTTTTGCAAAATCAAAATTTTTGTTAATACGACACAATCATTACTTCAATTCACTTATTTGCCGCGCTTTGACAAAGCAGACCATCCCCTTAGAGTATTTTCTGATGTAGGTACCGACACAGGAGGACAAGGTATATTAATCCTGGCAGCCAAAATCGATGCTTTCAGTTCATCTATCTTGTTTCAATTCCCATCAGCTACTCTCTGCAGCAAGCAAATGGGGGCTCTACAGCAGCATCTGAAGAACCAAAGTTAACAGTACTTACCACATTAAGGTTGATATGAGAAGGCCGACGCCTACACAGTCTATGAATACGACCCAAAGGAGCAGCTTTATCGTCTCGAGAAACCCCATGTCCAGCACAAAGCCGAATCCTACAGTGGACACTGCAAGAAAGATTCACCAGATGCATTCAGGCACTCTGCTAGATTCTACGGGTACAAGGCATGGTCTCTGCCTTTCAGATGCCCACTCTAGTGTGGGAGACAGGTATGTAAACCCCAAAGGTGTGTTACATGTAACTGATTAAGAAATGCAGACCACCTTGGAACACAGAACTACCACTGAGATATCTGAAGTTTACTGAGGAGGCCCCCGTCTGTCTGTGGTTCACCAGGGTAGCCCCAGCATTCAGAACAAGCAGCGCTCACATATTTTTAAGTCTAGTTAAAGGTGAAAAAAAATCCAACACCCTAAAGACGGCTCAGACCCTTTCACTGCACTATTGGAGAACTAAAAGCAGTTTCTCAAGTTCACATTGGTACTTTCAGAACTCTCATTCTGGATTGGCCTGACGGTGAAATGCAATTTCCAACCTCGGTAGTCCTTTTTCACAGTAAGTTTGCATTTGGGTATCAATTTATTTATCATGGTAGTTAAAAGACATGGAGTGACTCTCTCCTCTGCTTTTGAAAGTTCTGAGGAAAAAGGTGACTCTGGCACCTGCTTGGGACTTTTAAAATCAGGAAGAATACCACCTTCTTTCCTGTGAGGAGATTTCTGAGGCTTCAGAGAGGAAGAAAACAGCTTCAGAGATCCCCAAATTGTGACCCACAATATGCTGATAACAAAAGATTCTCCAAATGACAAGCCCAACCTGAAACGCTCATTTATTCTTCAACTCTCCTGCAGACAGACACTTACCACAGAGCCAGAGACTTAACAGGACCAAGAAAGCGGGGTCATCTCTGGCCCACTGATCCTTTGTCTGCTTCCGGTAATGAAAGTTTCTATAAACTCTCTGTGGGGAAGTGAACAGGTAGAGCATCTGCCAGGCAGCAAACTCAAAGTCCATCTGCCGGAAACGAAAAAGCCTCCTCAGGTATTTGTAGCGTTTTGCTCCAGCTGTGTGTCTGGCCGCATCCCTGGAACTCAATACCCCGTTCCCCTGCACTGGGGAATTCACGGAAGTACTCGGTAACATCTTCCTAGATGGAAGAAGAAAAAAATTCTATTCCAAGTCATCTGAAGAAACTGTCAGCTACTAGCACCCCTCTTGTGAGTTATGAGAGAAGTCACCTTACATGTCGGCTCCAATCCCTGCGTAGAGGCAGGGCTCAAAAGCGAGTGGAGTTCGCTCTGGGGCTGCAGAAATGATCACTGCACTTCAGGCAAGGGCTACCCCACGCCCTTCTGAACCTTCATAATAACACTTCCATAGGGTCCTCATCTTCCCCACACTTCACTTCCCTCAATCCTCAGCTTCCCCCTTCCCCCCCACTCCCCGGCAGGAGCAGTGATACTGATGGAGCCAAAATTTGCCCTCAGGCAGTCTGGCTCAAAATTCCACCTGTCATGTGGGCTCTCGACCATCAAGACTTTAAGAGAAAGCCTTTGCTGAAGCCAAACAGAAACGATGTTCCCGACGAGGTAAAATAAATGGCCTATCTCACAGGTCCATCAGCGCATGACCAGCAAGCAACTCGTTCATGACTATGTGATGTAAAAACAAACCAGAACTCAAATGCATAGTGTTTTACTTCCTGACTAGTTCAGCAGGGGAACGACAGCGTGGGAGTTCCGGTCCAACCAGTCTGAAGCCAGGGGAGCGCCGGTCACCGTCCGGCCCCCACGCCCCGCCCCGGCAGCCCAGTGTCTGGCTCCACTCCCCAGGCCTCCTCCGGGACGCCGGCGGCGCCACCCGGGCCCTACGGCTCCCCGCCAGCCCGGGGCCTCGGGTAAGGCGGCCAGATTTAGCATAAAAACACAGGACGTCCAGTTACAACTGAATCTCAGAAGAGTAATTTTTAATATCAGCAGGTTCGAAACACTGCATGGGACATACGCATACGAAAACATTCTTCGCTGGTATCTGAAATTCAACTGTAACCAGCCCCCCTAAATGTGTCTGGCAGCCCCGCCGCAGGCCGAGCAGCCGAACCCGGGCGCGGTCACTCCAGGGCCGGGTGACGTGGCGCCGCGAGTTGCCGGAGGAAACGGCCCCCGGGTGAGCCCGAGTCGCGCGCAGACAGGGCGGTGGGCAGGCCTCACCTGGAGCCCCGCGGCGGCCTCCACCGGCTCCAAACTGACCCGCCACCGCCGCACAGCAGCCGACCCCAGCTGTCGCGGGGCCAACTTCCCTCCCAGCAACGTCGCTGGCGCTGGGGGCGCGGCGCGGCGCGTCACGTGACCCACTTCCGCCGCGCGCGCGGCCTCCCGGGCCCCGAGGTCCGCCGCGCGCCCGCCGGAAGTGGTGGCTGCCGGCTTCCGGTTCTGCCCGCCGCGGTGTAGTTGGCGTACTGTCAAGTCGGGGCCGTCGCGGACTGGAGCGGGTCTGGATAGCAGCGGGCAGAAGGCGCAGTCATGCCCCGCTATTACGAGGACAAGCCGGAGGGCGGCGCGTGCGCGGGCTTGAAGGAGGACCTCGGCGCGTGCCTGCTGCAGTCGGACTGTGTGCTCCAGGTAGCGCGGGCGGGCGCTCGGGTGACCGACGCCCGAAGCGGGGAGGCGGGGCCGGCGGAGGGCTCTCGGCCGGCCGAGGTGATGGTCAAGAGAAGTGCCTCGGAGTTCGCCATCCTGGGTGTCGAACGCAGCTCCAACTTAATGAATTTGGGCGAATTCACTGTCAGAGCCCCACTTCCCAGTGGTGTGAAATTGGAGAGAACGGTTCCCGCCCCGTTGGGTTTCTGTAAAGGTTAAACCATTTCGGGTCGAGAAACACGGAATGCTGCCACTCTGCTAGGTTCTGGAGGCATAAAGGAGAATAAGAAAGGTTTCTTGAGCCCTAGAAAATGAGAATCAGTAAATTAGCAGGTAATTACATGAACCTGGCACACTGTATTGCCTAGTAAATTCTCCTTTCTGTGTTCAGTGGTGGCTCAGTAGATTCTCTGCCTACCTTGTGTTGGTTTGAACGTGTTGCTGAGTTGAGTTCTGTGCATTCCTGCGTAAGTTGTAAATGAGGCAGCTCTTTATTTTCACCACTTTGTATCTTGCTCCCCCTACCGTGGATCTTGTGGTTTTACGTGCTGTGATGGGAGCTATTGCTCTCCTGTTTTTCCCTCACTACAGCCCCAGGTCTTCTCAGGAGCCAATGTGAATGCAGAGAGGTTCAAAGTCGACTGGGGAACCTGGGTTCTGGCCTTAAACCCAACCAAAGCACAAGTACCTTTCCGATCACCAGGGCCTGGTGAGAGGGCAATCCGTTGGGTGCAATTATTTTTGCTTTCGGAGATGTAATTCCAGAAAGTTGCCCTTATTTCAAAGAAAAGACAGCTACCCAAAAATGGACATCAGCCATGAGGCTGTATTGGTGTTTTTGCTGATTCATGTTTTACATTTGTTTCACTGTTTTTGGCAAGGGCTGTGTAAGCATTCAGTAAATACTTGTGTTATGAGTAGAGGTGCAAAATGCCTCGGGCACCCAGTGGAGAGCAACTAATTTTGCTTGAGAATTTGGAAACTTCTCACAGGAGGAGGTAACATTTGCTCTGAGTCTTATAGGTTGAGTAGTAGTTTATCAAGTAAAGGAGTGGAGGCTGTGGTGTTTGTGGGGAGAATCTGAAAGAACAGCACATGCAGAATCATGGAGATGTGGCAGGCCCACGAGAAGCTGGTGCCCTTCTGGGCTGGAGGAAGGGGAATGTGCCAGAAGGCTTGAGAGGACGGTTGCTATGGCTAACGGCCCTTGTGTGTCACAGTGAGCAGCTCCGGCACAGAGTAGGACTGAGGAAAGAAACTCTGCAAGTGGAAGAGGATACTGGTGGCAAGCAGAACACCAAGTTGGTTTTTTGCAGTGATTGATTGATTTAGCAAACATTTGAGTGCCAAGTCTGATTGAGGGGACATACACATGAATGGGACACATTGTAGAAATTGGATCTCTGGGAAGCTCGGAAGGTGTAGGCAGAGGTAATGACCCAGACACATTGCACGGATGTTGCTTTCCCCCACTGAGTATGTGGCCTTTTTGTTGCTGAATTTGGTCAACTAGGAAGACGTTGGTGTTTTCATATAAAGAGTCTCTTAAATGTAAGTGCATTGACAGTTTGTGTTAAATTCATCCTGAATGGTCACTTCAACTGGACTATAAAATGGCAATACTGAGGCAAAACATTGAGTTATGCAAATCCAGGCGGATATCCTACCTTCTCGGATGGTGTCACTGGCAGCTCCAACCCACCCCTCCCCACTAGGAGCTCAAGACCAAGGGGAGTTCTGCTGAGGTATATGCCTGCTGTGTATGGCCACCTCATTTATGATAAGGGTTTTGATTCCTCAGCTCCTTGAATAAAGAAATTAATCTGATCTTTTGGCAGGTGATGCTATAGTCTCTCCTTGCCAATCTTTAACCCACCTGCAAAGCTGCTAGACTTTAATTTAGGGAGGAATTAAACATAAAATACTTAGTTCTGGGGCTGCACTGAGAGCCAAGGAACTGTAGGGGCTCAGAGAAACTCAGGGAAATGGTGATAAGGATGTAAACTCCAGTGTGGCTGGAGAAGAGAAACAAGGACAAAGCAGATTCAAAAGGCATCTCTTAGATAAACTTCTTAGGATTCTGACTCCTGGGAGTTGAAACTGTGCCCAAGGAACTCAATTACAAGTTATCTCCCTTGTGTCTTTTAACAGCTTCCAGACCTGCTGACTTTTCATCAGAATCACCTGGAGATGGAGGTGGAGCGCTTAAAAGTACAGATTCCACTGCTCTCCCCATCTCCTTTATAAATTAAAAGTATCTCAGGTTAATTCTTGGACACAGCCATGTTTAGGAATCACCAGTCTTGACCTCAGAAGGCAAATAAGCTTGGGAGTGTATTAGTTGGGTTATAGGTTCAGGCAAATATTACAGAGACCCGGAATAACAGTGGCTTAAAAGAGAGAATTCTCTATCTTGTTTGCCTATAAGTAGGGTCTAGTCTGATCCTCTCTGTCTTCCGTGGACCTAAACACTGTTGATCGGTGGTGTCAGGTGCTGTGATGCGAGTTAGGATGTTACTCTCACTCATGGTCCAGGACTGCCTTGCTTCCACATCATCAGGCCTAGTAACATGGGGAAGGAAAGTGGGGCAAGCCACTTTCCATTACAGACCAACCCAAAAGTTTTACATTTCAGTTCCCTGCATATTCCATTGGCTAGAACTTAGTCACATGACCATACCCAGCTGCAAGGTGGCCGGGAAATCTAGCTCAGCCGTATGCCCCACTCAAAAGGAAGAGTGAATGTTAAGGGGGCAATTAGCAATCTGCCATTAGGGGTGGAGGTGGAGGAAGATGAAGTAATATTTCTCTCTGAGTGTAGTATCTAGATGGATCTTCCCGGTAGGCAGTTGGCAGTATGGGTTGAAAGCTTGTGAAAAAGATGGCATCTCAGATACGGTTTGGGGAAGCATCAGTTTATAAATTACAGTCTTTTGTATAGTTACAGTCTTTTATCTCTACGTTGTTCATGTGGGCAACCTCATTACAGAGTTTGAGGGAGGAACATAATAGTGCAGAGAAGCTTGCTACTCTGTTCTGGTTCACTTTTGAGATTCACTGATGTAGATGACAGTTCAAATCTAGGGCCCAACAGACATAAAGACTGGAATGCGGCCAAGATTCCTGGGGATCAGGAATGCCATAGATGTGGTACCCTGTAGCTTTTATCACAGTGAAAACCAGGAGTGTGCCTGGCATTTGCACAGTAAAGGTTTTGGAGAGTGATTGCAGTGGTGGAGTCGGGGTGTCAAAATCTGCTTGAGGGGAAATCCTTGATGATGAAGAGCAGGTGAAATTTAAGTTACACCAGAGCTTTCCACTTAAGTAGTACTCTAGCCACCCTCATTAACATCTTTCTGAAATGTTGAGAACCAGCACTAAAGCTGTTCAGATTTTAGGGCACCTAAATGGGGCTGTTTGAGCTTTTAAAGTTAACATGGAACAGGGTCATTTTTACTGTCAGACAAAATTGCTTGATTCATTTTGCATTGGAATTCACTTCGAGTTGGAAGATTTCACGATCTTCCTTTATATCGTGAAGCACTGCATAAAGCAAAAGTTTATGAGCAGTATATGTTTTATTTATTATTTCTTTAACAGTAATAAAATGTAAGGTTTTGATTTTTTTCCCTTATGAATTGCAAGTTAGTTTAATGTCATTAAACCTCAGGTGATTCAGAAAATTCAAGTTCAGTCTCCTTTTCCCAGATGTTGTTTTATGCATTTACAGTCCTGGGAAACGGGAACCCCCTCAGCACCTTTCCCTGCCTCCCCTCCCCCTTCCCCTCCCCTCCCCCCTCCCCTCCCCTCACCTCCCGACCCCGGTCTCCTCTCCTCCGTGACGACGCCGCCCCCGGGCCGCGCTCGGTGTCGTGCGTTTCCCGTCCCCCCCTCTCCGCGCGCCCCGTCCGTCCGTCCCGTGGCCGCCGGCTCGTGCTCCCGTCCCGGCCCC
>NC_041225.1:16863508-16948141 GCF_002837175.3 Physeter macrocephalus | reverse complement strand
TCGTTATCTCCCCTGCTTTGTGACTTGCTCACACTGCCAGTGAACATTAGCATGTGTATACCTTCTCCTACTTGCTGTTTGAAGCTCTGTGTAGATAGGAATATCTTGTATTTACTTTTTAACCTCCTGCTAAACTGATCTAGGACAGTTCTGAATTTTTTTTTTAATAAATTAGTCCTTGTGAGTGTTTAGTTACTAGACAAATTAGTAGGGTAGGGGGTTCAAAGAGAAATTTTGCAGTAGTTAAAGTTTAATCTTACTTCTTTGAGTTGTGAAATACATTTTCTGTAGATGCTTCTTTGTGTCCAATATATTTAAGTGCCTTTGTGTTAAGTTCAATTTATGGCAGTAAATTTGTTCAAAATATTTTAAGATAATGAAGATAATGAAGATATGATAATGAAGTCATTTCTATCCCATGTTTACCTACTAAAATACTACTAACTTTTAGCTCTTAATCTAGTTTTGCAGTTACTTTGTCAAGTGTGATTTTTAAAGTCTTATTTGTTAAGAGTCAGAAATAAGCACTTCCCCTGTGAATGTGTTCTTGTAGCACTGTCCTGTCTTGATGGCAGAAAGGGAATGGTTTAATCCATTTTTCTTAAGCTCTTAGGAGCTTTCACTGCTTAAAGACCAGTTAATTTCACACTGGGCCCAGGCAGATTTTCCCTCCCAAGTATATATAAATTCTGTTAAAATCTCACTCTCCTCTTCCAATTCTTACTTAGTGAGCTTCTCAGAATAGAGAGCTTGACTGTGGCAGTAGAGGGTGGGAAAACGCAGAGATGTGTTGGAGGTAAACTTGCTTGCATTAAAATGATATTGTAATTGGAGACTTTAAAGCCACTTGATACTACCTTCCAGAATAAACCCTCCCATTCACCACTACAGCATTCCTGATCTCTCACGTGCACACCCTCTCTCCCTCCCTCTCTCTCACTCTCCCCCCTCCTCCCCCTCCCTCCCTCCCTCCCTCCCTCCTTCCCTCTCTCTCTCTCTCATTCCTCCCCTCTCTCCTTCCCCCCTCTCTCTCCTTCTCCCTCCCTCCCTCCCCCACTTCCTCCCCCTCTTTCTCTCCCCCCTTCCTCCCTCCCTCTCTCTGTGCTCTTTTCCACGGGAAGCACTGAAGCCAGGTCTGGGACATTCACGGCATCCTAAGATTCCACCATGAGACGGAAAAACCAGAAAGAGGCCAAGACAGTGGACAGCCGTCTCCGGGGACCCCCGGACGAAGAAACATCTGCAGAGAGGGAGCAGGGAGAGGCAGGCGTGTGGGAAGACTTCCTTTTCATCTTTAAGCTAAATGGTCCCAGCAGCTTAGGCAAAGCTACACAAGAACCCTGATGAAGGAAACCAGCCATAAGCACTGGGGGTGCTCAGCAGCCCTGGCTCAAGTGACACTGGCAGGCAGGCTGCCCATTTCCTCCCTCTCTCTCCCCCTCTCTCTCTGTGTCACACACACTACTTTCTTCTCTGTCTTTAGGACTTCTTGAGTGTAAAAGTTTTAAAAACCCTGAAGAAACCCCGTTACCTTTACTCTTTTCCTTTCTTACACATAAGGAGCTGAAGACAGCAGTTTCTAGATTTTTATATAAACATTTTAAAGAAAAGTATCCCGTGGAAACCAGTGTTTTCAGAAATTCAAGGGCACCCTTAAAGTGCCCCAAAATTACTTTACACATTTTTTCATTCTATCCTTTTCTTGTTAAGTACCAACAGTCAAAACGAATTATGAATTATTTCTTATATTAATTACTGTTTTCTGCTTTTCCTTAACTTTTTAAAAAAGAACTATTTTCCAGAAGGACAGTTATTTTGTACTTTGTGGGAAAATTTCTCAGGTATTTATATTGTTTTATGTGTCATAGGAAGGAAAATCCCCTCGGCAGTGTCTGAAGGAAGGAAACTGCAAAGCTTTGAAATACTCATTTTTTGAGTGTAAAAGATCAGTGGTAAGTAGCTAAAGAATTTTAAAAGCTTATGCTAAAGATTAGCTCTGTGGAGTTAAATATGTGAGTGACTTAGTAATTATAAATAGGTTGCAATGACATCACTTGGAAAAAAGGATGTATTTTTTCTTACCCAGTGAATTAATGTGAGGTAACATTCATGCAAACCTGCAGCTGATTGTTCTGTTATTGCTGTTATGCTATAACCACGGCAGCTAAACTTCATGAATTTTTGAGAGAGAGAGAGTGCAGTCTTGCAAGTGTAGATGGGGCACAGTTGATGTTGGTCCCTGTGTATTTGGGTCATTTGGCAGCTACACACAGACCCATAATGTGGGGTCTACGGTGCATGCACTGTGCCTTACATGGTGGTGTGATTAGGAGAAGATGTTGGTGTCTGTGTTTGAATTTGTAGAGTGAGGGATTGTGGAAAGACAGCCTAAGAGGACATTACAAATCTCATGGTTTCTACTCTAGTGTTCCTTGATTCTAAAGATCTGCAAAGATCTTTGGAATAGAAACCAGGAGGCTTCTCTTTGTGAAAAGAAAATACGAAATCAGAAAAATGGACATCCCTCTAAAGACAGCAGGAACTTGGACTTGAACCTGCTTTTGTTGGGGAACAGCACTGAAATCCCTTCCCTTTTGTTGATAGGAGAAGCAGAGAGTACAGGGTGTTACGATCTGGGAGGCCAGACAAGAGCTTGAGCATGTTTGCCAACTAACCGGATCCAGGGAGGTGTAAAGTTAGAGTAAATTTAGCCATGCTCTCTTTCTTTTCTCAAGTGACACAGTTCTTTGCCATATTTTCCTGTCATTTAATGTAAGAAAAGAGGGTTTTCTTGCCTTTTCTCACATAGTTTTGTTACCTGTGTAAGATGCAAGCCTTTAGATCTTTCAAGAATGTCGGATCATGTTTAAATAATTGAGAAGTTATAAAGAACAGTTACTGTAAGAGGTGATGAGTTGTCCTTTTTAATCGTAATGATTGAACTTGTAATTAGCTCCCTGTAATTTCTGGCCTGAACGTCAGTCTTTGATCTCCAAAGAGCTTTAAGAAATCAGAACATGTAAAAATTTTCCACAATTTATCTACCTTTTGCAGACATTTGTAACCATCTTGAATACAAAGTAAACGTGCTTCTGACCATTTCAAATATCAGTACAAGGCAGAGCTTCACTCATACTTTTGGACTCCAGAAAGAGCAGTATAGGGAACTTTTTAGCAGACTTGGAGATCCTTGCAGCCTTTCTTTAGGACTGTGACTCCCTGTTAGTGCTCCCGCATAGTGGAGTTGCCTCACACTTAACTAATGCAGCTTATGCACTCTTGGCAAAAACCTGAAACAAAACAATTTAAATTGTGCTGGTAATTTTGCTTAATATTTCAAACAGTGAGTGTATGACCCAGAGTGAAGGTGAGATGGTGAGTTTGAATCAGCTGTTCCCTCTTAATATAAGCCTCTCATCATCCTGATCATGATTCCCATGTTTGAAGATTATTTATTTATTTTTTGAAAATGTGGCTCTTAGCTACTTTATCTAGTGCTCAGCTGAAGAAATAGCAGTCTGTCCCACACTGGCTGGGTTGTCCTCATTAATAGGGTTTAGCTCTAAAATAATTCCTTCCTATGGAATTTCTAGGGAGTGGTATTGACTGTCTATGCAATTTTGCCTTCTCTACTGACTAGGACCCTCCACACTACCACACCACCCTTAAGAAGTGGCTGCACTGTGAGGCTTAAGTCAAAGAATATAGAATCGACCTATGAGTAGTAATTTAAGGATTTTTAATCCTAAAGTGGCTGTGTTACATAACATTGTTGAAGGCTCTTTCCTCTTTTCAGTTACTGTTTAAAGATTTAAAAAACACTTGAATATTAACCCAAACAAAACCTAATTAGAAAGTCATTTGTTTGAAGAACAACATACATTGAGTGTACTTCAGAGAAAAAGATAAATGAAATTTGGACTCAAGAAGAAAATCCTTATTGTGACCTTAAATGGAACTTTCATTTTTAACACCATCTTTTTTTTTTCCCCACCTTGGGAGCTGTGACCATTGCCTTTTTGAGTGTGCTGGAAACTGGTTTACTTCTCTCATATAGTGACACCTGTTACCAAATCTGTGTTTCATTATGGTGTCCAGAATATTATTTAATTGTATATTTATTTTCAGTTGGATGCCAGATCAAGATTCAGGGGAAGAAAAGGATATTGATACTACTATGTTGAAACCAAGATGAAAACAACAAAGGATTTTCTCTGTCATTAAAACAGAGAAGCCAAAATAAGAAACATACTTTTTGTTACATCTGTTCGGTTGGAGCAGTTTCTTCCTCCATGGAACACTGAAGAAAATGGATGAGTATGTATAAAGTAAATGCTTCTCTTGCTCTAAGTTATTTTTAGAAGAAAAATTTAATTGAATAGTTATGAGCTAAGAACATACTAGATGTGTTTTAAGAATTGTTTTGAAGTGCAGAGAATGGAAAGATGGTTATTTTCAAAGTTGACTCGTCAACCAAATGACACAGTTTGTACATCCTTCGTGAAATTGTGAAGGCCACTAAATGGGGCTGTTAAAATCAACATGGTGCCTGGTGAGAAAATGTCTATCTTGAAAGTTTAGGATAAAACTTTCTTTTATTCAGTCTGTACTGTTTAGTTCTAAAATAAATTGTGTTTGATTCCTTGGAGAAGAAATGCTTCCCTTGCACTGAATCACTGAAGTAACAACCTCAAAACATTAATATCACTCATTAGGCATAGCTGGATCCAAAGCCTGGGATTATGCTGCCAGGGCTCCTTGCCTCCATCTCTTGACTGTTTTTCTCTGTTTCCTGACCTCGTATTTAGGCTGGCGTTCTCTACATAATGGGAAAGAGGCCAGTGTCCATCAAAAGCACACATCCTTAAGGTCTGTGACCCAAAAAGAAGCGAGATTAACCTCCTTTTCTAGGGTCCACTAATCAGACCCTACAAAAGGACTCTTGTCTTCTGTGGAACACCTGCCCCTGAATTAGACCTGTAGTCCCTGTAGAAAAGGGATGGGACCCCATGATCTTGGCCAGGCCTGGGTCTTATGCACTGTATTTGGTAACTCATGTCAGAATCACATTGAATGAATGATGGGCTTTATCCTAAAAGGAAAGAAGGATTCAGAGCCAGTAGGTATTGACTATAGAAGGCAAGACTGAAAACCATGAAATGCTTGTAAAAGTTTAGAATCATGTAATTTTATTCTGATCACATAATACAGTAGAGCCAGATATGAATCCAAGTTTCCAGCTTTTTGTTTCAGTATTGAAGAATAATGGAAGGAGCCATAGCTTCTTCATAGACCTGCAGTTCACTGGAGTTAAAGCAGTCAAGGTATTCTGTAGCTCATTTGCTTTCTTAAAGGTTCACCTAAAGTTGTGAGAATTCCACATCAGCACTGATCCTTGTTGCAGAAATTCACTGAGGTCTGTTGTATATACTATTCACTGGGAAAGGGAAAAGGATAGATTTTTTCAATACCTCTTGTATACCTGTTAAAGTGCTACAACTTTTATTAAAAGTTAAGTTTGATAAGAAACTCAAATTATTTTATAGAATCCTATCTTTTTCTTAGTCACAGCTTTATTGAGAGCTTCATTGGGAGAAATTCAAATACCATAAAATTCACCCTTAAAAGTATAAAATTCAGTGTTTTTGTTTTTGTGTTTTAATAGTCACAGTCATGAAGCCTAGTCATGAAACCATCACCACTGTCTAATTCCAGGGCATTTACATCACCCCAAAGAGAAGCCCCATCTCTATTAGCAGTTACTCCCTTCTCCACTCCCCCACCCCGCCCAGCTCTTGGCAACAACTCATACATTTTCTGTGTCTATAGATTTGCTTATTCTGGACATTTCATAAATATAGAAATATGTAATATGTGGCCTTTTGTGACTGGCTTCTTTCACCATGTTTTCAAGTTTCATCTATATGTAGCATCTATCTGTACTTCACTGCTTTTTATTGATGAATAAATATACCATAGTATAGATATACCACATTTTTTTAATCTATTCATCAGCTGAGGAAAGTTTGGGTTATTTGCACTTTGGGGCTATTATGACTAATGATATGAACATTTATTAATGAGTTTTATCTGGACATGTTTCATTTCTTTGGGTTATATACCTAAGAGCGGTATTACTGTGTCGTATGATAACTCCAACTTTAACTGATAAACTGCCAAACTTTTCCACAGTGGCTACATCATTTTACATTCCCACCAGTAATGTATGAGGATTTTAATTTCTCCATATCACCAATAGTCGTTATTTTTCACCTTTTGGGTTTTTTTTATTATAACTTCTTAAAAATTTTATTTTTTTATTTTATTTTAAAAAATTTTTATTGGAGTATAGTTGATTTACAATGTTGTGTTAGTTTCAGGTGTACAGCAAAGTGAATCAGTTATACATATACATATACGCACTCTTTTTTAGATTCTTTTCCCATATATGCCATTACGGAGTACTGAGTAGAGTTTCTTGTGCTATACAGTAGGTCCTTCTTAGTTATCTATTTTATATATAGTAGTGTGTATATGTCTATCCCTATCTCCCAATTTATCCCTGCTCCCCCCTTACCCCCTGGTAACCATAAGCTTGTTTTCTACATCTGTAACTTTATTTCTGTTTTGTAGGTAAGTTCATTTGTACCCTTTTCTTAGATTCCACGTATAAGGCATATCATACAATATTTGTCCGTCTCTGTCTGACCTACTTCACTCGGTAGGACAGTCTCTAGGATCATCCATCTTGCTGCAGACAGCATTATTTTGTTCTTTTTTATGGCTGAGTAATATTCCATTGTATATATGTACCACACCTTCTTTATCCATTCCTCTGTTGATGGACATTTAGGTTGCTTCCATGTCCTGGCTATTGTAAATAGTGCTGTAATGAATATTGGGGTGCTTGTATCTTTTTGTTTGTTTATTTATTTATGGCTATGTTGCGTCTTCGTAGCCATGCACGGGCTTTCTCTAGTTGTGGTGAGCAGGGGCTACTTTTCGTTTTGGTGCACGGACTTCTCACTGCAGTGGCTTCTCTTGTTGCGGAGCAGGGCTCTAGGCATGCGGCCTTCAGTAGTTGTGGCTCTAGAGTGCAGACTCAGTAGTTGTGGTGCACGGGCTTAGTTGTTCCGCATCATGTGGGATCTTCCCAGACCATGGCTCAAACGCATGTCCCCTGCACTGGCAGGCAGATTCTTAACCATTCAGAAGTCCCCATGTATCTTTTTGAATTATGGTTTTCTCCAAATATATGCCCAGGAGTGGGATTGCTGGATCATATAGTAGCTCTATTTTTAATTTTTTAAGGAACCTCCATACTGTTCTCCATAGTGGCTGTACCAATTTACCTGCCCACCAGCAGTGTAGGGGGGTTCCATTTTCTCCATAGCCTCTCTGGCATTTATCGTTTGTAGATTTTTTGATGATGGCCATTCTGACTGGTGTCAGGTGATACCTCATTGTAGTTTTGATTTGCATTTCTCTAATAATTAGTGATGTTGAGCATCTTTTCATGTGCTTTTTTTAGCCATCTGTATGTCTTCTTTGGAGAAGTGTCTGTTTAGATCTTCTGCCTATTTTTTGATTGAGTTGTTTGTTTTTTTGTTATTGAGCTGCATGAGCTGTTTGTATATTTTGGAGATTAATCCCTTGTCGGTTGCTTCGTTTGCAAATATTTTCTCCCATTTTGAAGACTGTCTTTTTGTTTTGTTTATGGTTTCCTTCGCTGTGCAAAAGCTTTTAAGTTTCATTAGGTCCCATTTGTTTGTTTTCTATTTTCATTACTCGAGGAGGTGGATCAAGAAAGATCTTGCTGTGATTTATGTCAAAGAGTGTTCTGCCTATGTTTTCCTCTAAGAGTTTTACAAGGTCTTTAATCCATTTTGAGTTTATTTTTGTGTATGGTGTTAGGGAGTGTTTTAATTTCATTCATTTACATGTAGCTGTCCAGTTTTCCCAGCACCACTTATTGAAGAGACTGTTTTTTCTCCATTGTGTATTCTTGCCTCCTTTGTCATAGATGAGGTGACCACAGGTGTGTGGGTTTATCTCTGGGCTTTCTGTCCTGTTCCATTGATCAGTATTTCTGTTTTTGTGCCAGTACCGTACTGTTTTGATGACTGTAGGTTTGTAGTATACTCTGAAGTCAGGGAGCCTGATTGCTCCAGCTCAGTTTTTCTTTCTCAAGATTGCTTTGGCTAGTTGGGGTCTTTTGTGTTTCCATACAAATCGTAAAATTTCTTGTTCTAATTCAGTGAAAAATGCCTTTGGTAATTTGATAGGGATTGTGTTGAATCTGTGGATTGCTTTGGGTAGTATAGTCATTTTCACAATATTGATGCTTCCAATCCAAGAACATGGTACATCTCTCCATCTGTGTTATCTTTGATTTCTTTCATCAGTATCTTATAGTTTTCTGAGTACAGGTTTTTTGCCTCCTTACGTAGCTTTAGCCCTAGGTTATTTTATTCTTTTTGATGAGATGGTAAATGGGATTGTTTCCTTGATTTCTCTTTCTGATATTTTGTTGTTAATATATAGGAATGCAAGAGATTTCTGTGTATTAATTTTGTATCCTGCAACTTTACCAAATTCATTGATGAGCTTTAGTAGTTTTCTGGTAGCATCTTTAGGATTTTCTCCATATAGTATCATATCATCTGCAACTAGTGACAGTTTTACTTCTTCTATTCCAATTTGGATTCCTTTTTCTTCTCTGATAGCCATGGCTAGGACTTCCAAAACTATGTTGAATAAAAGTAGCAAGAGTGGACATCCTTGTCTTGTTCTTGATCTTAGAGGAAGTGCTTTCAGTTTTTCACCATTGAGAATGACGTTCGCTCTGGGTTTGTCATATATGGCCTTTATCATGTTGAGGTAGGTTCCCTCTATGCCCACTTTCTGGAGAGTTTTTATCATAAGTGGGAGTTGAATTTTGTCAGAAGCTTTTTCTGCATCTATTGAGGTGATCATAGGGTTTTTATTCTTCAGTTTGTTGATGTGGTTTATCACACTGATTTGCAGATATTGAAAATTCCTTGCATCCCTGGATGAATCCCACTTGATCATGTTGTATCATCCTTCTAATGTGTTGTTGGATTTGGTTTGCTAGTATTTTGTTGAGGATTTTTGCATCTTTGTTCATCAGTGATATTGGCCTGTAATTTTCTTTTTTTTGTGATAGCTTTGTCTGGGTTTGGTATCAGGGTGATGTTGGCCTCGTAGAATGAGCTTGGGAGTGTTTCTTCCTCTGCAATTTTTTGGAAGAGTTTCAGAAGGGTAGGTGTTAGCTCTTTAAATGTTGACGAGAATTCACCTGTGAAGCCATCTAGTCCTGGACTTTTGTTTCTTGTAAGATTTTTAATCACAGTTCCAATTTCAATACTTGTGATTAGTCTGTTCATATTTTCTATTTCTTCCAGGTTCAGTCTTGGAAGTTTGTACCTTTGTAAGAATTTGTGTATTTCTTCTACATTGTCCATTTTATTGGTGTGTAGTTGCTTGTTGTAGTCTCTTACCATCCTTGGTGTTTCTGTGGTGTCCACTGTAACTTTTTTCACTTCTAATATTTATTGATTGGAGTCCTCTCCCTTTTTTTCTGATGAGTCTGCCTAAAGTTTTATCAATTTTGTTTATCTTCTCAGAGAACCAGCTTTTAGTTTCATTGATCTTTGCTATTGTTTTCTTTGTCTCTATTTCATTTATTTCTGCTCTGATCTTTATGATTTCTTTCCTTCTACTAACTCTGGGTTTTGTTTGTTTTTCTTTCTGTAGTTGCTTTAGGTATAAGGTTAGGTTATTTGAGATTTTTCTTGTTTCTTGAAGTAACATTGTATGGCTGTAAACTGCCTTCTTAGAACTGCTTTAGCTGCATCCCATAAGTTTTGGATCGTCATGTTTACATTGTTGTTTGTAGGTATTTTTTGATTTTCTCTTTGATTTCTTCAGTGTTCCATTGGTTATATAGTAACATATTGTTTAGCCTCCATGTGTTTGTGTTTTTAACAGTTTTTTTCCTGTAGCTGATTTCTACTCTCATAGAGATGTGGTTGGAAAAGATGCTTGATATGATTTCAATTTTTTAAAATTTACCAAGGCTTGATTTGTGACTCAAGATGTTATCTATCCAGGAGAATGTTCACTGTGCACTTGAGAAGAAAGTGTATTCTGCTCCTTTTGGATGGAATGTCCTATAAATATCAATTAAGTCTATCTGGTCTAATTTGTCATTTAAAGCTTGTGTTTCCTTATTAATTTTCTGTCTGGATGATCTGTCCATTGGTGTAAGTGGGGTGTTAAAAGTTCCCCACTGTTACTGTGTTACTGTCAATTTCCCCGTTTAGGTCTGTTAGCATTTGCCTTATATATTCATGTGCTCCTATGTTGGGTGCAAAACAAGACTCATATGTATGCTGTCTACAAGAGACCTGCTTCAGTCCCAGGGACATATACAGACTGAAAGTGAGGATATGGAAAAATATATTCCATGCAAATGGAAGTCAAAAGAAAGCTGGAGTAGCAATACTCATATCAGACAAAGTAGACTTTAAAATAAAGACTGTTACAAGAAACAGGGAAGGACACTACATAATGATCAAGGGATCAGTCCAAGAAAAAGATATAACAATTGTAAATAAATATGCACCCAACATAGGAGCACCTCAATATGTTTTTCATCTTTTTGATTGCAGTCATTCTATTTGGTATGAAGTGTTATCGAATTGGGATTTTGATTGGCATTTCCCTAATGGCTAATGATATTGAGCATGTTTTCATGTGCTTATTGGCCATTTGTACATGTTTGTAAAAATGTCTATTCAGATCCTTTGTCCATTTTTCATTTGAGTTGTCTTTTTATTGTGATTTTTTTGTTTTTTATTTTTGTATATTAGGTATACAAGTTCCTTTTAAAGACAAATGATTGGCCTTTGACATGTTTTCTCCCAGTTTGTAGTTTATCTTCACTTTCTTGATGCTGTCTTTTGGAGCACAGTTGTTAATTTTGATGAATTCCAATTTTTCCTTTTGGTGTATCTAAAGGAAACCACTGCCTCTTCCAAGCTTATGGAAATTTATTCCTGTTTTCATCTGAGAGTTTTATAGTTTTAGCTGACATGTAGGTCTATAATCCATTTACAACATAATTTCTGATACCTTTATTAGGGCCTATATTTTAAATTTTTAGTTGTGATAAAATGTACATAATGAAAAATTTAACATCTTAACCATTTTAAAGTATATAGTTTAATAGTGCTATGTAATTCAACTTGTTATGCAACCAGTCACCAGAACTCTTCTCATCTTGCAAAACTGAAACTCTGTACCAATTAAACAACTCCCCATTACGCTGTCCTCCCTCCCACCCCCTGGTAACCACCAGTTCTACTGATGTTGAGCACCATTTTATCATTTCAGGTCTTTGTTAACTATTTGTAGATCCTCTTTGGAGAAATATCTATTCAAGTTCTTTGCCCATTTTTAAAATTGTTGTTTGCTCTTTTGTTGTTAAGTTCTAGATATTCTTTGTATATTATGATGTTAACTCCTTACCACATATATGATTTGGATATGTTTTCTCCCATTTCTTTTCACTCTGTTGATTGTGTTCTTTTGATGCATAGTTTGCAATTTTGATATAGTCCAGTTTATCTGTTTTTACTTTTGTCGCCTGTGCTTTTGGTGTTGTAGCCAAGAAATCATTGCCCTGTCCAAGAAAGCTCTTCCCCTAAGTTTTCTCCTAGGAGCTGTATTGTTTTACTTCTTATGTTTAGGTCTTTGTTCCAATTGGAGTTGATATGTATAAGGTAAGGGTCCAATTTCAGTCTTTTGCACGTGGATATCCAGTTTTCCCAACACTACTGAGAAGATCGTCCTTTCCTCATTGAACGGTCTTCTACGTTGTGAAAATTATTTGCCCATCTATACCAGGGTTTATTTCTGGCCTTTTTATTCCACTGTACTATGTGTCTGTCTTTAAGCCAGTGCCACACTGTTTTGATTACTGTCATTTTCTATTAAGTTTTGAAACCAGGAAGTACTAGACCTCCAACTTCGTTCTTTTTCAAGATTGTTTTGGCTATTCAGAGTCCCTTGAGATTCCATGTGAATTTTAGAATGGATTTTTCTATTTCTGCAAAAAACACCAATGGGATTTTGATAAGGAGTATGTTGAATCTGTACACTTTGGATAGTATTGGCATCTTAACAATATAAATTCTTCCAATCCATTCATATGGGATTTCTTTCCATTTATTGGTGTCTTTAATTTTTTTTCAGCAACTTTTTGTAGTTTTCAGTATGTAAGACTTTTGTGTCCGTGGTTAGGTTTATCCCTAATTATCTTACTCTTTTTGACTCTGTTGTAAGTGGAACTGTTTCTTAAATTTTCAGATCTTTCATTGAATGATGGATTAACATGTAATTTTTATTGTTAAATATAACAGAAAGGTACATAGGGTGTTGTTTTTTTTATTGAGGCATAGTTGATTTACAATGTTTTATTAGTTTCAAGTGTACAACACAGTGATTCAAAATTTTTATAGATTATAATCCATTTAAAGTTATTATAAAATGTTGGCTATATTTTCTGTGCTGTACAATATATTCTTGTGTATTTTATACATAGTAGTTTGTACTTAATTCTGTACCCCTGTCTTGCCCCTCCCCCCTTCCCTCTAGTGACCACTAGTAACCACTAATTTGTTCTCTATTATATCTGTGAGTCTGGTTGTTTTGTTATATTCATTTGTTTTATTTTTTAGATTACAGATATAAGTGATAAATAATTTTTGTCTTTGTCTTATTTCACTAAGCATGGTGCCCTCCAGGTCTGTCTACATTGTTGCAAATGGCAAAGTTTCATTCTTTTTTATGGCTGAGTAGTAGTCTAGTGTGTGTGTGTGTGTGTGTGTGTGTGTGTGTGTGTGTATACATATATATATACACACCACGTCTTCTTTATCCACATATCTGTTGATGGACACTTAGGTTGCTTCCATATATTGGCTATTGTAAATAATGCTGCTGTGAACATTGGGGCACATTAATCTTTTCAAATTAGTGTTTTTATTTTCTTTGGCTATATACTCAGGAGCTCAGGAGCTCATACAGTAGTTCTAGTTTTAGTTTTTTTGAGGAATCTCCATACTGTTTCCATAGTGACTGCACCAATTTACATTCCCACCAACAGAGTACATGGGCTCCCTTTTTTCCACCTCCTCACCAACATTTGTTATTGGTATTCTTTTTGATGATAGCCGTTTTGACAGGTGTGAGGTGATATCTTATTGTGGTTTTGATTTGCATTTCTCTGATGATTAGTGATATTAGTGATTTTCATATGCCAGTTGGCCACCTGTATGTTGTCTTTGGAAAAATATCTTTTCAGGTTTTCTGCCATTTTAAAATCAGGTTGTTTGTTTTTTTTGATACTGAGTTGTGTGAGCTCTTTATATATTTTGGATATCAACCCCTGATTGGTCATATCATTTTCAAATATTTTCTCTCATTCAGTAGGTTGTCTTTTCATTCTTTCAGTGGTTTCCTTTGCTCTACAAAAACTTTTAAGTTTAATTAGATCCCATTTGTTTATTTTTGTTTTTGTTTCCTTTGCCTTAGGAGACAGATCTTAAAAATTGCTACAATTTATCAGAGTGTTTGATGTTTTCTTCTAGGATTTTTTTTGTGGTTTCCAGTCTTACACTTAGGTCTTTAATCCATTTTGAGTTTATTTTTTGTATATGGTGAGAGAAAATGTTCTAATTTCATTCTTTTACACGTCACTGTCCAGTTTTCCTAGCACTGCTTATTGGAGAGACTGTCTTTTCCCCATTTGTATATTCTTGCCTCCTCTGTCATAGGTTAATTGACCATAAGTGTGTGGGTTTACTTCTGGGCTGTCTATTCTATTCCACTGTGCTATGTGTCTGTTTTTGTGCCAGTACCATACTGGTTTGATGACTATAGCTTTGTAGTATAGTCTGAAGTCATGGAGTATGATAACTCCAGCTCTGTTCTTCTTTCTGAAGATTGCTTTGGCTGTTTGGGGTCTTTGTATTTCCATACAAAGTTTAGAATTATTTGTTGTGGTTCTCTGAAAAATGCCATTGGTATTTTGATAAGGATTCCACTGAATCTGTAGATTGCCTTGGGTAGTATGGTCATTTTAACAATACTGATTTTTCCAGTCCATGAACATGGTACAATGTATTGTTCCCTCTGTCATCTTCAATCTTTTCATCACTGTCTCACAGTTTTCTGAGTAAAGGTCTTTGATCTCCTTAGTTAAATTTATTGTTAGGTATTTTATTCTTTTTGATGCAGTGGTAAATGGGGTTGTTTTCCCTATTTCTCATTCTGAAAGTTGTTAGTGTATAGAAATGCAACATATTGCTGTATATTTTGTACCCTGCAACTTTACTGAATTCACTGATGAGCTCTAGTAGTTTTTTGGTGGCGTCTTTAGGATTTTCTATGTATAGTATGTCATCTGCAAACAGGGACAGTTTTATTTCTTCCTTTCCAATTTAATCTCCTTTTATTTCTGTTTCTTGTCTGATTTCTGTGGCTAAGACTTCCAACACTATTGAATAAAAGTGGCGAGTGGGCATTCTTGTCTTGTTTCTGATCTTAGAGGAAATGTTTTTAAGCTTTTCACTGTTGAGTGTGATGTTGGCTGTGGGCTTATCATATATGGCCTTTATTATGCTGAGGTATGTTCCCTCTGTAGCCACTTTTTGGGGAGTTATAAATGGTTGTTGAATTTTGTTAAAAGCTTTTTCTGTGTGTAGAGATGATCATATGATTTTTTTGTTTTGTTTTTTGATTATATGATTTTTATTCTTCAATTTGTTAATGTATATATCACATTGGTTGATTTGCAGATAATGAACCATCCTTGCCTCCCGGAGATTAACCCCAGTTGATCATGTTGTATGATCTTTTTAATGTATTGTTGAATTCAGTTTGCTGATATTTTGTTGAGGATTTTCTTTTTTGATGTTTTCATGTCTTTTTTATTTTATTTTTTTAACATCTTTATTGGAGTATAATTGCTTTACAATGGTATGTTAGTTTCTGTTGAGGATTTTTACATCTGTGTTCATCAGTGATACTGGCCTGTAATTTTCTTTGTGATATCTTTGTCTGCTTATGGTATCAGGGTGATGCTGGCCTCCTAAAATGAGTTCGGAAACATTCCTTCCTCTACGATATTTTGGAATAGTTTGAGAAGGATAAGTGTTAACTCTTCCCTAAATGTTTGGTAGAATTTACCTGTGAAGCCATCTGCTCCTGGGCTTTTGTTTGTTGGGATTTTTTTTTAATTTTTAAGCTATTGCTATAAACTTCTCTCTTAGAACTCCTTTTGCTGGGTCCCATAGATTTTGGATCATTGTGTTTTTCTTTTCATTTGTCTTCAGGTATGTTTTGATTTCCTTTGATTTCTTCAGTGATCCATTGGTTGTTTAGCTGCATATTGTTTAGCCTCCACATGTTTGTGTTTCTTGCAGTTTTTTTCTTGTAGTTGATTTCTAGTCCGGTAGCATTGTGGTCAGAAAAGATGTTTGATGATTTCAATTTTCATAAATATGCTGAGGCTTTATTGCCTAGCATGTGATCTATCCTGAAAAATGTTCAATGTGCACTTGAAAAGAATGCATTCTCCTTTCTGTTGGGTGGAATGTTCTATATATTTTAAGTCTATCTGGTCTAATTGGTCATTTAAGGCCACAGTGTTTTCTTATTTTCTTTCTGGATGACCTGTCCATTGATGTAGGTGGGGGTGTTAAAAGTCCCCTACTATTACTGTGTTACTGATGGTTTGTACCTTTTTATCTGTTAGTATATGCTTTATGTATTTAGGTACTCCTATGTGGGGTGCATATATATTTATAATTGTTATATCTTCTTGATGGCTTGGTCATTATATAATGTCCTTCTTTGCCTCTTGTTATATAGTCTTTTTTTTTTTTTTGTGGTACGTGGGCCTCTCACTGCTGTGGCCTCTCCCTTCGCGGAGCATAGGCTCCAGACGCGCAGGCTCAGCAGCCATGGCTCACGGGCCCAGCTGCTCCGTGGCATGTGGGATCCTCCCGGACTGGGGCACGAACCTGCGTCCCCTGCATCGGCAGGACTCCCTGCCCCGTGGCATGTGGGATCCTCCCGGACTGGGGCACGAACCTGCGTCCCCTGCATCGGCAGGACTCCCAACCACTGTGCCACCAGAGAAGCCCTAGTCTTTGTTTTAAAGGTGTTTTTTTGTTTTGTTTTTGGTCTAATATAATATTGCTACGCCAACTTTGTTGTGATTTCCATTTGCAGGGAGTACCTTTTTCCATCCCCTTTCTGTGTGTCTTTAGATCAGAAGTGAGTCTGGTAGGCCTCATATATATGGGTCTTGTTTTTCTATCCATTCAGCTACCCTGTGTCTTTTGATTGGAGCATTTAGCTCATTTAAAGTAATTATTGATGTGTACTTATTGCTGTTTTGTTAATTGGGGGTTGTTTTTGTAGTTCTTTCTTTTTTGTTCCTTCTTTTGTTCTCTTCCCTTGTGATTTGATGACTATCTTCAAAGTTATGTTTGGATTCCATTCTCTTTTTTGCATGTGCATCCATTATTGACTTGGCTTGTAGTTACCATGAGGTTTATGTATAGCTCTCTCTATATATACATACACATATGTATATATAATGATTATTTTAAGTTGCTAATCTCTTAACATCAGATGCATTTTAACAACCCTGCATTTTTGCTCCCCTCCCTCAACACTTACTGGTTTTCATGTCATATTTTACAGCTTTGTGCATCTATTAACTACTTAAAGAAAGAGGATGTCGATGATTTTACTACTTTTTCTTTTAACCGTCTACTAGCTTTGTCCATGGTTAATTTACTACCTTTACTGTATATTTATGTTTAGCAATGAGCTTTTTCCTTTCCTGATCTCATGTTTCTAGTAATGGCCTTTTCTGCTTAGAGAAGTTCCTTTAATATTTCTTGTAAAGCTGGTTTTTTGGAGCTAACTAACTCTTTTAGCTCTTGCTTGTCTGTAAAACTTTTGATCTCTCCATCAATCAGAATGAAAGCTTTGCTGGGTAGATGATTATTGGTTGTAGGTTTTTCCCTTTTATCACTTTAAATATATTGTGCCACTGCCTTTTGGCCTGTAGAATTTTTGTGCCTGCCCACTGGTGTGTGAGGTTGGTCCCAATATAGTGTTTTTATAATGTTGCCAGTTAACTATAAAGTAGATCACCATGTAACTATCATCCAGATCAACAGAATATTGTCTGAACCCTCTGTAATGCTTAACATTCCTCAGAGACCTGCCTGCTCACCCCCAAGAGAAAACCACTGTCCTGGTGTTTGGCACACTACACTGTTAAGTTTGCCTTCTCCCTTGAGCCTGTTGAATTTGGCTCCTTATAATGTGTTTAGAATAACTGATTATATACAGAGAAAAGCAATAGTCTAGTGCTGAAATAAGATTTCAACTGAACATCAAAAAAAATCTTTTCATTCGGTGAGCTTTTTTGAATCGCTCCTGTGTGACAGGCATTGCACTTGCTGTTGTAACTCAAAGTAACATGCTGGACAAAGTAAAAGGTAAGTGACATGATGAATGAGATATGCATAATATAATAACGCATGTATTCAAGGCTGATTGAGGAAATTTTTTTTTTTAAGGGCCAGCTCATTTTGTGGAGAGAAGTCGCCATAGAAAAGGGCATGCCTGAGATGGGCATTGAAGGAGGAATAAGAAAGCTATGGGGAGGTGGTCCAGATGAGAGGGAGTGTGGATGTGGACCAGGGCTGTGAGTGTGTGGATGGAAATTATGGAATGGGTTGAAGAGATATGATCTTAGTGGCTGATGGGATGTGGAGGGGAGGGAAGGTGACCCCAGGGTGGAAGGTGAGCTCATTTATCAGAGGAGAGGTCAGCCAGCTTAGAGCGGGGGGGGGCGGGGGGAACGTGTGAGTTTGGTGTTGACATGCTATGTTTGAGACACTGAAACACTCAAGTAGAATGACTGGGATATGGTTGGATGTTTAGATGGATCTGGAAATTTGGGAGTCATCAGCAATTGAGTGGTAATTTATTCTATATGAATGACTAATAAGATATTTCAGGAAAAGCATATGAAGTACGAGAGAAGGAAATTACAGACAGAAACCTAGGGACCACCACAGTGCTAGTGGTGGATGGAGGACAACAAGCCAATCAGAGTGAAGAAGTAGAGTGAGAGACCAGGAAGGGAAAACCACAGAAGCCAAGGGCAGGGCGAGCAGCAGGGAGGAAGTGATGAACTGCCATATCCCTCTACATCCATCTCTCAAATGCAGCTGTGTTCTTCCTCACCCTGAGAACAAGCACACTTCCTGTCCTCTCCAACCTGGCTGTTTTTTGTCTGTTAAATGGTACAACAGAGAGTGAAAACACCATAAAGATTTATAATTGAATGCAGACCTGCCTGGACTGGCTGAAAAGGCCCACTGGAAGCCTGGTGCAGGAAGGAGTCATTGCAAAGTAGTGCTGAGGCACAGAAGGGGTCTGAGGAGGGATCTGGAGTGCAGAGACTCTGTTCCCACCCTCTCAGGAATCTGTGTCGGAGCTTGGGTAGTGATAGCTGTAACAAAAAGAAGACAAAGTTATTACCCGCTTGCCTAACCTCAGCATAGACTGGGGAGGGGCATTCTCCCCTGGGCAGCACAGGATAGAGTTGTAACTTGAGGCTGGGGTGGTCTCCCTGGTGGCCATGGGTGGGGGGCACCTGTGTAGGCTCACTCACAGGGCCCCGCTGCAGTTCAGAGCACGGCACAGACCCCACCTGCACTCTCCACCTAAAAGTGAACATGTGGCTTCCAGACACGTTGTAGGCTGACATCTGCTGTGCTGGTGTCACTGCCCACAGGCAGCGTAAGCAAGGCGCCGGGCCGTCAGTTCTGGCCAGTGCAGCTCTGCTTCCAGAATCCTGTGGGAACATGGAGTGTGCTAAATAGAAGTTTCCATCTCTCCAGTCACTTCTCCCCCTGCCGGTGCCTATGCTGCTTCATGCTCGTGGGAATGAAAAATCTTTTGGGTTGACATACACCCCTCAGAGATTTTTTCACTTTGATTTCTATTTTCCTTCCTGTTCTCAAATACTGGATTTTATCCACTGTAAATTTAATTACTTTCTACTTTTGGAAAGGGCCTCTGAGAGGAAGGTACATTTAAAAGTGTAAAGGTAATCATCAATACCTGTGAGGCAGCTCTGCCCTCCCTCTGGGCAACCCTCATGAGCATGGAGGGCAGGTCGGGCGCCCTGAGCTGTCCCCTTCCAGGGAACCTTTTGCTTCTGGACTAGGGTTTCATACACTGCAGAGCAGCACCTGCACTACAACTTCCTGAAAAATCAACTCTTCATAGAGGCTTGTAAGGGAAGACATTTGGGGCAGGGGGGGAGGTGGGGGACGAGTTTGTCCATCTGCAAGTGGAGAGTTTCACAAGGGCTTGCTCGAAGGTGCTGGTCCTGGAAGGGCCCACACCCAGAGCACAACAGGATGTCCAGCCCTGAGGCCAGGCCCTTCTACTGGCCCAGGCTCCTGGCACTCCCCAGGCCAGAAGAGACGGCAACGCCGGGAGCTCTGCCGTGTGACTAAGGGGTTGCCCTGTGCCCGAAGGTCCACCTTGTGACAGCAGCACAGTAACACATCAGGCTGAGGAGGATCTTGCAAGAAAACTTCAAAAATGGTTCCAACTTGCTGTTTGCTGTTTCAGGAAGGGGCTAAGGGGAATGGAACCCGGCGCTGTGGACACGCCGTGGGGGTCCCTCAACTAAAAATGGAGTTACCACGTCATCCAGTAGTCCCACTCCTGGGCGTGTATCTGGAGAAAATGCTAATTCAAAAGGACACACGCACCCCAATGTTCACAGCAGCACTATTCACAATAGCCAGGACATGGAGGCAACCAAAGTGTCCATCGACAGAGGAATGGATAAAGAAGAGGTGGCACATGTATACACAGAGGAATACTACTCAGCCATAAAAAAGAACGAACTAATGCCATCTGCAGCAACATGGAGGGACCTAGAGGTTGTCATACTGAGTGAAGTAAGAGAAAGACAAATATGATATCACGTATGTGTGGAATCTACAATATGATACAAATGAACTTATTTACAAAACAGAAACAGACTCACAGACATAGAAAACAAACTCATGGTTATCATAGGGGAAGGGGGGAGAGGGATAAATTAGGAGTTTGGGATTAACATATACACATTACTATATATAAAATAAACAACAAGGTCCTACTGTATACCACAGCAAACTATTCAGTAACTTGTAAAAATCTATAATGGAAAAGAATAGGTATACACATATATGACTGAATCACTTTGCTGTATACCAGAAACTAACACAACATTGTGAATCAATTATACATCAATAAAAAATTTTTAAAAAACAGGGGAGACCCATTAGAACAGCCTGTAAGGAAGTTATAAAGGTAACGGCCCTTTGAACAGCTGATCATTTTTGTCCTCAGCAAAATTACAATTGGGGAAACTCCAACCGCCAGCCCCCCTTACCTTCTTCCAGTCAGAACCTCCGCAGTCACCGCCCCTAGAACCAAGCAGCCAGGTTGAACCAAGTCACCCACTAACAGGCTGGAACGGAAACCCAGGATGGCGTCGAGGCGGGGCAGGAGGGAGTGCACGGTGACGGGGGCCGGTGTCCTGAAATGTCTCCCCTTGCTTTTCTTTAAAGGAGCAACATTCGGGCTGGCTTAGAGAGGGAGCTGTGCTGACCGTAGCAAACACTACATGTGCCTTATGCCAAAAATCATTCCCGATGAATTGTTCTAAATGTAAAACAAACCATGTAAGTACTAGAAATAAGAACGGGTGAATATTTTGTAAGTAACCTCAGTATCAGCAAAGGCAGGAACCATAAATGGAATTAAACCAAGCATGTGCAAGGTGCCAAGTGCGGACAGCGTGACACCCTCTCATGGACAAGGACGGGGGGCCAGCTGTGTCACCTCCAGTGGGGAAGCCAGGACTCAATTTCACAACAAACAGCAAAAAGAAAAAGACAGGTGTCTATCACCACGTAAGATTTTTTCACTTCTGCAGACCCCCCTACCTACCATCAACAAAACCAAAAGACAGCTGACAAGTAGGTTTAAAAACCACGAAATGTGACAGAGGAGTGAATAGACTGTGTATTAAAAACACTTAGTCATATGAAAAAGATGTACACTCGAAGTCACAAAAGTAGAAGCATGAACATAAGTATAAAAGATGTTCCGTTTCAGAGTAATCAAAGGAATGGAAGTGAAACAAGGTGCCGTCTCCAGCTCTGATGAGAAAGGGAAAGGCAGGTGGTGCTCCGGGTGGTAGGTTAACTTTCTGGGAATACTCTGGTAATATGAAAAGTTCAGAAATTTCAGAACATTTAAATTATCCTTTAGTTGTACATTTCTACCGCTAGGAATTTATCCAAGGGAGATCCCTGGGCACGTGTGACGAGCACAAGATGCACCATGACGAAGAACCAGACCATTCGCGGAGTGACATTTCAGCCGTCACACCACGGATGGCCAGGCAACCCAGAGTCGACGGCACCCACACTTACGGATGTGGGAGGGTACGAGCAGCAACACTCAGGCACGTCTGAAGCCAGTCACCTCACACTGCCCGCTGGGGCCACGCTTACAGCACGTGGATCTCAGGAGTGGCTCCTCCTCTCTCCTGCTGGAGGCATGAGGGGATTTTCCTCTGATACTCACTGTGGGGACACGGTCGATGATCTGGAGAGCACGATGACCCTGGGTTAAAATCTCCTCGGTTCCTGGGACAAGATGGCGGAGTAGAAGGACCTTGAGCTCACCTCCTCTGGTGAGCACACCAAAATCACAACTAACTGCTGAACAGCCATCGATAAAAAAAAGAACCTACCAAAAAAGATACTCTGTAACTGAAGACATAAAGAAGGAATCACAACGAGACAGTAAGAGGGGGCACACTCGCAGTACAGTCAAATCCCAATACCCCTGGGAGGGGGTGGGTGACCCCCAAACTGGAGAGTAATTATATTGCAGAGGTTCTCCCACAGGAGTGAGAGTTCTGAGCCCCACGTCGGGCTCCCCAGCCTGGGGGTCTGTCTTTGGGAAGAGGAGCTCCCAGAGCATTTGGCTTCGAAGGCTTAACTGCAGCATCTCCACAGGACTGGGGGAGACAGGAACTTCACTCTTACAGGGTGCACGCAAAATCTGATGTGCACGGGAACCAAGGGCAAAAGCAGCGACTTCATACTTAGCACACGGAGGGAGGCTCAGAGAAGGCGAGCAAGCTGCTCAGAGTCACCAGCCAGTGAAAGGCAGAACAGGATGGGGATCCGAGTCTGTCTGAAGCTGCATCCCACACCTCGCTGCCCTCTACTTCCAACTAAGAACAGGATTGTAAAACAGAAATGTCTCGTGTTTACAAACACTGAGCACTCAATGCAGTGCCCGTCAGCCCAGCCAGATGCCGGCCACAGAACCAGTCCTCCTAACGTATCAGAATGAATCAGGCAGACCAGGTTTAATGATCTCGTTAGTTTATTGTCATTCTAAAGACTAGCACATTGACAGCATACATGGCTTTGAATGAGCTAAGAATATATAAAACGGTAACTATATGTTTATCTATATTAATACCGTCCAAAACAAATAAATAAAGTACCTTAACGCACTAAGCTTGGCAAATACAATTGTGTAGGGACAAAACTGTTATTATACAGTATTTGTAAGTTTTTAAAGGAAACCAAAGGCAACTGTGCTGCGGACGCTTTCACAGAATCCACGTCACATCTGAGCTTTCAGTACGTCTCAACGTTTCTTTTTAAATGGGTGCCTTATATAAGGAGCACTGATGGAACCTCTATTTTACGGGAACCTGTAAAAACGCCTTCCTTCTCCAACTGAAAACTCAAAGCTCCCATGTGACCTGGGTACCTGCAGCCACCACGGTGGGCAATGTGGCCCCCACTCAACGAGCTCTGTAATCGCGCAGTGCCGCCGTGAGACCGACTGTGGCACAGGAGCAGGGGAGTAATGCTCGGGTGGAACACTGAAACCTGAATATTTTCTACGTGATTAGCCAAGTCTTCGACTTTTATGGTGATCCAACATGAAGCCAAAATTAAGAAAATATTCACATAAAGGTGCCACATGCAAAACCGCTAACAGATGACAACATTTGCTATATTCCCTTTTGGTAAATGCAGGTAATGCTCTTCAGACCAAAAAAAAAAAAAAAAAAAATCTGAAAGTTGTATGAGTAACATTAAAAATACAAGGGAGTTTTAAAAAATGATGTTAAAATGAGTAAAGATGGAAATATGTAGATACTAGAAAATGACAAATTAAATGAAATGGTGGAGGTGAAAGACTAAATCAGCCATACCGGAAGCTGTCTTTGCACGTGAATCGACACGGCAGGAGGATCTGACACCACCTGCCGCCACCTGTGCAGTGGGCCTGCGGGGCCATTTTCTCTGCCTCTGCCCTCCACGGTGAACCCAGCTGTGCGGGGGCTGGTGAGCACCAAGGTCCCTCACTGACTCACCCTCCACACCAGTTCACACTCACCAGTGGGCGTCAGGAGACAGCAGGCTCCAGGTGTGCACTGACTTCTGAGGAGGAAAGGATCTGAAAGGTCCCCTGGTTCCACCCTTACCTCATGCCCACCCTCTGTCCCTGCCAAGGGGTGGTCTTGCCTGTGCTTCAGCTCCCCAGACCCAAGCTTGTTACACGTTTCCAAGCGGCATTTCTAGAGGAGCCCAAAGAATAGCATTAAGAATTTTAGATAAAGGAACTTCCTAAGGGTTCACAAGTCATTAGGATCAGTATTATGAATATGTGCCACGTCATTTCTTTTACAGCCTTTTAAATAACATGTAAACATAATAATGATAAAAACAATTGATAAAAACATATAAACTAAGAGAAAACTCTGCTATGTGCAGATGACTCATCATCATCTTATAATAGATGACCAGACATAATTTTCTATGAAATTCCTAAGTTTTATGGTCCATTAATTCCCTTTCAAAATCCCATTTTAGGAGATATTTCAACTTTCTCAATAGCCATCTTACATAACAGAATGAGTAGTAACAATTATTGCAAACCTGAAAGACACTTTCATCAGACATTCAAACATGACTGTATTGTCTTCTAGAAGATGAAAAATTGGGAAACCCACCAGAGGACACCAATTTTGAAAATATTTAGGCTTCCACTGTCTACACAAAATCCCCCGTTGTTGACTGAGAGGCATCAGACGATACCACGTGCGAGGTCCTGACCTGGGGAAGAAGGGGAGACGTGCCCTGGGGCCGTGGACAACACATGGGGCATAAGGCATCAGGGGACGGCTGGCCTCGTGCAGACACCCTGTTCTTTAAGGGACAGGGGTGGCCCCTACTGTGTGGGCGGCTTTGCAGGTGTTGTCTTCTAATAAGTCTTACCTCAGGCTGATTTATCAGCCTTTTACTTCAACTCCTGGTTCCACCTGTGCTGTTACAGGCAGGCTGATGCACCAGAAGCACTCGCCCTGACCGCATGAGACAGAGCGAGCGTCTTTCCCCGAAACTTCCCTTAACATTTAACATTTAGTGGTCTGCCCGGGATCCAATCATTTAAACTGTTATTTACCGTTTTACATGGAGATTTTTAAAAAGTAGATTGTAAATCAATGCTCAATTCTGAGTTACTCAGTAGAAAAATAAGTTAGGTGAGCAGCTGCCTAAGTGGGCGTTTTAAAAAGTCTTAGCATTTCAGACGCACCTGGCTTGATTCATACAGGTAACTGTTGATATCTGTGTCGTTATGGCTGAAGGCTGTTTAAATGGGCAGTTGTTACCTCTCCACACTAGTGAGCCCAACATTACCTGCTATGGATTCCAACGCAAAAAACATGCTCCACAGACTCTTTAGTGAAACAGTTTTAAAAACATAAAAGTAAAAACCAATCCTTCAGGTCTTCTTGAAGAATTCATATATGACACTAGAGGGTACCCACATTTATTACATAACAGCTAATTAGAGGAAACCGTGTGTTCATGTTTCAACTTTTCCGTAAGTCCCTTCAGGAGGCCTGTAATGCTTGGGGAAAGCCTTCAGCTGCAGGGAATTAAATGCATATTTGCGACTTCCAACATTCTTCATTGTATTTTCTCTTCGACAACCCTCACTGGGGAAAAAACAAGCACAAGAAATGACAGCAGTAAAAAAGGAAAAAAGAAAAGACTTAAACTCAGATGAAATGAACTGATTATTTTCATAGCATTAAAAAAAAGGTTGATTAATTTAAATGGATGCCAGACTCATTCATGACAATACACACGTAAGATGGCGGGTTTCTGAACAAGGCAATTAAGAAGCACAGAGATGGACACAGGCTGTATGGGACTGCGAGGTTTGCATTTCCAAAAGCAGCACTGTATCGAAGTGGAGGACAACCTTTTTTTTTCTTTTTTTAATGTAATGGTTTCATGTATTTCGTGTCTGGTTATCTGAGGGGTCTATCCTGACTAGTGGTTCAGAGGTTCTGTCACATAGCAATTTCAATGGAAAAAGTGCTACTCTTACCAAAAGCCTTTAAAAAGCTGCATTTTTTTTTATATTAGCAACAGCTGTTAACCGTCTCAAATTGAAAATGCTGATTTTCCTTGCAGAATTCAACATGTAGCAAAACCATCTGGCTCAGAAGGTGGCTGTCACATGCTGTCTCAACCTGGGAGACAGCTGTCCCAGGCACACAGCAATGCCGCGGGCTATGCGATGGCTACACGGCTCTCAGCGCTGGGGCGTCGTGAAGAAGTGACCCCACCGAGGTCACCTTCTCCAGGTGAGCTGCCCTCGTTGTGGTCACCTCTCTCAAGAGCGCCACTGAGCCAGTGAGAGCCCACAGACAGGGGCCCTTCCCTAGAGAACCTGCCACCAGCCTCTTCCGCTGCGGCATTGATCAAGGGTTGTCATGGCAACCCAGTGGGCCAAGCAAATGCTCAACAGGAGGATGAGCTGTCAGGCAGGCCTCACATTCCCAAATGGGAGCCTCAGGGGAGCTCTCTGGGAAGTGTTCTGATAGACGTCAAATTCACAGGCAAAGGCGATCCTAAATAGGAATGACTT
The DNA here is from genome assembly GCF_002837175.3 of Physeter macrocephalus. Taxonomy (NCBI): domain Eukaryota; kingdom Metazoa; phylum Chordata; class Mammalia; order Artiodactyla; family Physeteridae; genus Physeter; species Physeter macrocephalus. The sequence goes on along the minus strand of NC_041225.1, from coordinate 16,921,969 downwards.
CCTATATAGCACAGTATAAGTTTATAGTTTTATAGTATTCTAAGACTAGCAATTAAATCAACTATTAAATTTAGTACAAAATCCCCTTTATGAGATGTAAAATTTGCAGTTACCAAGAAACAGTGATTTTAAAAAAAATATTTCAAGTTGTATGAAGACCATTATGTCATGCATTTTAAAAAAATATCAGTGGCAATTGCCCAAGCCTTTTAAAGTGAAAATGACAATCTCATTAAGAACGTGAAAAATATTTTTGCTAAGACAGTGATTTTATTCAGAAGATAAACTCTGGTATTTTAGAAAAGTATCCACCTGCTTGTTATTAAGTAATTTAGTAACTCAGATATGCTTTCTTGTCACGAGAGCCTCAAAGCCCTCAGCTACATGTGTGTCATCCGCACTGAGCGCCTAGGCCATACGAGCAGGGAGCCCTAGAGTAAGTAAAGACCATGTTGGTCTAACATCCAATAATCAGATAAAAATACTCTGTTTAAAGCAGAAGCTATATAGGTGCTTCTTTAATCTTTGGAAGCTCTTACATTATTGGACTATTTCAGATATGGCTTCTCCATTTACAAAGAAATGTACACACTTTTCAAAAACTACCTATCAGTAGTAAATGTCAAACTGCTTTGAAGAACGAAGAAGAAGAATTTGTGAACTGTGACATTACCTTTTTATTTACATGTTAAAGAGGCTGATTACTGGTTTAGCTGGCTGAATATACTATACTACACATGAAATTACAGTCAAGATTACACTTTATTTTTAAATCAGATTGTGCTTATTTTCCCTCAAATGTTTCAATTTGGATTGAGTTTACAAAATCTGACTAATGAGGCTGATCACACGCTGACTCTGTCACCCAGTGCTTAGACAAGCTCCGGCTGGGGCCTGAGGTGTGGAGAGAGGCAAGGCCGTGCTGTGGTAACTGGCCTTTTCTGCTGCAGGGGCCAGACTCCGTCCTAAGGCAGAATACTTTGAATCCCTCACAATGGCTGCATTATTTTTAGGAGTCTGTAATACACATTGAGGTGGCCTTGGATAGATTTTTAGAAAGAGGGATTTAATTACTTCAAAGCTACATGATTTTTTTATTATATCGATAAATTATTTCAAGGACATCTATTTTCTAAAACAAAAAATTAGAATTGAAACCCCAAGCGGCAACTAATTTTAGTGACAGCTGTTTTTCCTTTCCGGAGGGGATCTTCCCCTTTAGAACTCATCTGGACACATGAATGTCTTGGTGATCCTGAACATCTAGAGTCGCCTGCGCTGACACCGCCTCAGCGCTAGCATTAGCTCAGAAGCAACCTGAAAACCTTCACCAAGTATCAGTGACTCCCCTTTCTGGAACCATCTCCCCATCTTTGTTTTATCCTGCCTGTTACTTACTAAAGCAGGAAGGATTTCAAATATATATTTAGCCTGACTTCGTAAGGCCTCGGCGACATGAAAACTCAGCTCAAAGGCACGCTGAGCTTCCCTCCTCAAGATATTCGAAAGCACCATCCCCACCCCCAGCCTCGTCTGATCTCGTGGTGCGCTGTCTCCATCTCACCTCGTGACTGCAGAGTTAGAACGTACTGCCTTCTGACCCACCCCTGAAGAGAAAAACCAAGAATCGTAGCCCCTCTCCTTCCATCCACTTCTCCCTTGTCTTAGCAGCCAAGCCTACAGGAAGGCCTGGTGGGTACCATGACAGCCAGGGGGGCAGACAGCTGGGGACAGGCCCTGGTGTCCGTGAGGCCCCTCGGGGGGCGGGGGGCGTGCTTGTCCAGCTGGCCGCGGCCCCCGTTTGCTGGGCGGTGGCACCCGGGAAGAGGAGGGGACACTCTGTGTGGTCAGAAGGGCCTCCCTCATCTGCGCACGGTCTCTGCCAGCCCAGAGGCGGGCACAGCACGTGTCACCCCGGGGGCAGCAGGAGTGCTTTACCCAGAACAGGCTAGGAGCTATGGAACGTGAACTGTGGGCCCTGCCTGCGCTCTTTCCGATAAAGGAACGAGATGGTCTCAGAAAGTCGACTTGTACACCTTGATATGGAGGAGGACAAGTGGTGGACACACCTCTCCACAAGAGTCACAGGCTGGCAGGACCTCACCTGGGACTAGTGTCATGTTGCTACAACTTAACACCACCAGTCACTTGGCATTTGGAGAGAGACTCCCTCCTGACAGATGTCAGGAGCTGTGCCACAGAGCAGCCACCTCATTCTAGAAAAGACAGAGCAACCACACTGCACTTGTGAGGAGAGTGGACTCAGCCGCCCCAGGCTCCCGCAGTGCTCAGGTGTAGGACACAGCGGTGAGGAGGATGCCCTTTCACCTTCGAATTTAAAGTCTGCATCTGCCATCTGTCACCCACTGCTTCTGCAAGTCGTTAACTGCCTCTACAGTTCCCGGAACCCAGACTCAGATCTGAGGCCAAACCAGAGAAACCCGAGTCAGTTCTGGAAGTCTGCGGGAGGGAATGGAGAGGCCAGATTTTGTGGTGGACTGGGTTTGTGTGCATGCCTGGGGGTAAAGTTTCTGGAAAAGCCAGCTTCTCTAAATTCACTCCAGTGTTTCTAGAGTGGTGAAAAGAAATCCACTTCCATAAAATGCAATGTATGGGAAAGCCAGCTGGAGGCCAAAACAGAAGCACAACATAATCTGAGCTGGAAAAGAGAGCCACCGCCCGTTTCTTATGCAGGATCAGTGGGGTTCCCTGTCATCTACTCTGCTGCCTTCAGAGGTGTCTAGCCACCGTTTTCCACACAGGAACGTTAAGGTTACAGATCCTCCCATTTTACAGACATTGCCATGTTAAAATTAAGAGTGATAAGACCAGAAACCAAAGTGACCTCTTCTCTCTCACACCTCCATCTGGCACAACTGCCCAAAAGTCAGGCCTTATTTTTTGGTAAATTTTGATTTTTTTTTTTTTTTCATAATTAACCATATTTGATTTGTAAGAGAGAAAAGGTATCTGAACTTGAATCTGGAATTAAAAAAGCAGGGTTTTTTTTTTTTTTAATGAAAAATGCTATTTCAAGAAAAATAAATATATCTAACTTCAACAGCCTTTTGTTACTCTGTGCATTTGTTCCTGGATCAGTTTAATGACAAAGATTTAAAAGAGTAATTCTAAAGTCACATGCAATATGTTATTTTTATGTGCCTGATTTGATACAGTGAGCTACCGTCTTCACAGCTTTGTGTCATCCCAACTTGGAAATAATAACGTAAGCAAGGAAATGTTATAATTCTGCAAACTGTTTGCTACTATAATTTCAGGGACTACGCTTTGAAATGAAAGCAGAAAGTACATGTCCTATTAAATAGGTTTATCTAGATGAGCCAGTTAGAAAGCATCTACACTTTTCATTTCTCTTCAAAAGGAAAGGAGAGGTTAGCAGTACATTTAAAGAATAGTATCAAATATACAAATTCTTTCCTGACAGAATTCCTCTCTAGGAAACAGGGCACAAGAGATATACAGGTAATAAATAGTTTTACATCAGAAGGTAAGAGATTTGGTACAAGTAATTCCAGGCCAGCTAAACAAAGCAGTAACAGAGCTCTGTAAGAACATGTTACAAGCACTGAAAACTCTACAGAATTTAAACGAACACGTCCCCTTGGTGAAATAATTTGGCAGGTATTTACAATTCAGAACAACAAAATGTCAAACTGTAAGGCATGAAATATATCTCGGCGGACCATGCTCTGACACATTCCTTCTGTCCCGTTAGGTACACGGTGGCTGGACATGTTCTGGCACTTTTGTTTTTCTGGTGATTTGTTAATTTCCCATAATGATATTCATTTGCAACGCAATTTGGCCACCAGGTATGCTATGCTCAGGAAGAGCCACGCAATCAGTAGATTGGGGCTCAGAGCTAGTAAAGGGATGGAACAGAGGAGGCTGGGGTCTAGTCTTAAGTCTCGGATGGGCACCAGGCCGCTCAAGTTCTTCTGGGTGACTACCTCCCGTGTTCCAATGCTGTGAAAAGGAAGAAGTTGGGAGAAAGGAAAAGAAAAAGGGAAAGAAAATAAAGGAAAAGGAGAGATGCATGCAATGGATTTTTTTCAAAAGTATGGGGAAAAAAAAGAGGAGAACCAAAAGGTAAGATTTAAAAAAAAAACATGGAATGAAGCCACAACACAAAGAAAAAGATGATATGCAGAAAAGGGTGTAAAAGGGATACCAAAACAAAACGAGCACAGTTACAAGAAAAAAAGGAGAGAAAGAGAAGGGAAAATAAGAAAAAAGTACTGTAATCTACTGAAAACAAACACGTGTAGGCCGACTAAATGGTTTTCCATGTTCACTCCCCCGGCTTCTAAGCACACGCCATGCTGCCCCGCCATGCTTGCACATGCGGCCAGACGTGGACTCCAAAGAGCAGGCTGAACATGAAGAACCATCGGGGGCGTTTGACCTTCTCACAGGTGCCTGAGCGGCAGGTGGTGCAGCTTACTTCGCCAAAGCTGCCTCCTGATTAAACACTCAGATGATAACCGTTTCCCTTCAGTATCAACTGCAGGCAGAGCCCTCACCAGACTCGCCTTGGCTTCTAGGCTGCGCAGCGGCAGGGTGTGAGCTACCATTCCGAGTCACCGTTCTGTGGGATGGGGTCCACCAAGAATGGAGTCCAGCCCAGCTCACTGCAAACTGGGGGCCTGTCCCCCTTTGGTGCTACCGAAGAAATGTGCTGAGGTGAGGCTCCCGGAGGACCCTGGACGCCCTGGATGTGCCATTCTCACGGGGGACGCTTCTCATGCCACGAGCACTGGCCCCGGCCAGGGCGGTCTCGGGGGCCACTGGGGCTACTTAGGAAGGCCCACTGTTGTGTTTCGGCCCCTGCACTGGGGACGGAGGGGCACCACCAGCAGGGAGCTGGAATGGGCTCCGACAGCAAGAGCCCGGCGTGCGCATCTCTCCCAGCTCCCTGGTGTCCCAAGGCAGCCTGAAACAGGCGCTGGTGGGAGTGTTTATGCCACAGAAATTGGCAAACAAGACAGATCAGGTTGTGGTTTTGGTTTTTGTCTTTGGAGAGAGCTGGCTGTCAAGCACTTGCTAGCACAGCACTGGCCAGTGCTCACCCTGGGCCTCCAGGACACCAGACAGCCCGAGTGTCAGCCCTGCCCCTCCCCCAGCCCACCTGCCCCAGCGGCCCCACCCCGCTCGCTGCCTGCGTGCTCTGCTCCTCCGTCGGGCAAGATGCAAGCCAGAAAGCAAGAGAACCACCGCAGGGCATGGCCAAATCTCCTGCTGCCTCCTTAGGGCTCAGGGCCGCCCAGCGGCTCCTGGCCACGCCGCAGCCGGAAACACCAGCTCCCGACCAGCCACCTGGGGCCTGCAGCCTATGAACAGACACGTCTTCCCCACACGGGATAATCCAAACAACAGAGAAGTCAGGGGTAAGAGTGTCACATGGAAACAAATGCATGAGGTCAGGTGGACAAGGGCGTGGCGAGCACGGCACCCGGGGCTGCTGCTCTGAGGATCCCGGGGGCGGCAGAGGCGAGATGGCATCGAGCTTTGCTTTGGTTTTTAATAACTTCTTCAATGATTATTAAGGTAACGTATGTTCACGGCAGAGGTTTTAGAAAATTCAGAAACACCTAAATAAACGTAAAAAAGACATCCATGATTGGAGGCAGACGGGGGTTTCAGAGAAGCCGAGGGAGGCCAAGGGAACGATGCCCGTCCCCTGGGGGGGAGGCCCTTCCCTGCTCAGGGCCCCGGGGTCCCTGCCGCGACGTAGGGAAGCAAGGCCGACTTCCCAGGCTCAGCAGCGCTCAGGGCAGGGGCAGGATGGTCACCCAGAGGGCGGCGGGGCAGCCCCCGGGGCGCTGGGTGTGACTGCTGTGGGGGCGACCTGTCAGTCTGTATTAAAGGCCCTACAAGGGTGTACACTTTTTAACCTAAGGAATCAACAGGGCAGACGTGGGTAGGAGAAAACACAAGGGTATTCACTGCACCCTTATTTAAAGTGCTGACACACCATACACAGCTTAAAGAGTCAAGGACAGCAAATTGGATAAATTACGGTGTGCTAAACGTGGTAAGGCCCGCATTCATTAACCTGAAAAAACGCTCAGACAGTTAAGTGAGAACAGTAGGCTAAAACAGTGGGCAGAATTACACATCTCACTGCATCTGTTTGTGCATATGTTTTGTGTACTATTCAGGGACTGGGTAAGTTGACCAATGTGTGGGTTAAGCACACTCACACTCATACGTATGTATCTGAACACGCATCGGGATGTTAGCAGTGTTCCTTGTAGCAGCAGGAATACGGAGAATTGTCCTGTGGGGTGTGGGATGGTGCGGAAGTCACCGGAGTAGGGGCTTATGTGGATTTTCTGATTTTCCTACGAGGAAGAGCAATCACCCACGTGATCAAAGTTCTGAGAGTGCCTCGTGTGTCGTCAGCCTCCCAGTTCACCTGTGCACGTGTGGGTAACTGCCCACAGCCCCTTGGCGGGCTGCAGGCCAGCAGATGGGGCCACCTGTGTGGCTAAGGAGCCACCTGCTCCCTGGTCTCCCGAGACCTTTGAGCTCAAATGCAGTCTGAACTGTTGTTTTCATCGAATGTGTTCACAGAGCCAAGACTGGATAGAGGCCTGGACCGAGGGGTACCAACTACACCTGACGCGCGCCTACGGCACGGACCTCATCCTAACATCCGCCCCACAGCTAGAGCTGTGTCGCTCCATTTTTCTCATCTCTCTGCGGCCGGCGGCCTGCGTCTCGCCAGCGCGGTCCTCCCCTCCACCTCGCAGCTGACCGCACCAGGGACGCCGAGACCCCACCGCCTCCCTGAGGCCGAGGCAGGGAGAGTGTGAACTTTCTAAAAGTGCATCAACAGGCAGCCCTGAGGTCACGAGGTTTGGGTGAACTTGGAAAGACCAAACAGGACCAAATGGTTCCAGTTCTACAAAACGCTACTGTCAAGAGGCAGGCGCTCAGGCATCGCTTTCGTGTACGACTGTGAGAAGGTGAAACGGCAGAGACATACAGAAAGGATAAGAGAATTGAATGCTTTGAAGAATTTGGTGAGAGGACAAATGGTACAGAACATTCAGTAGAAGTGACTTGGAAACGAGACTAGAACAGCATTGGCAGCCACATGGAAGAAGACAGGAGGAGCAGGTTTCTTATCCTTTCTTTTGGTACGTGAGGGGAGGCGCTCCCCGGCAGTGCCGGAAACAAGGCATCGCTTGACAGCGGACAGAGGTTTAGTCCCAGGTTTCATCCTGCAAACACGCCTGCTGCCTCAGAATCAGAACATCATTAGGGCAAGGTGGCCACGGCACAGGGACAGGGGAGGGGCTGCTGCCAGGAAACACTCACTGGACACTGGGCTCATGAAAGCAAACCCAGCCCACCGCTGGGAGAAGCAGAGCCAACCGGCACAGCCTGCGGACGCTCGGTTTGAAGAGAGGCAACGCGGGATGGGAACAGCCGGGGCCTGCTGGGATGCCCGGGCCCTGAGTCGCACCCACAGCAAGATGAGTGGCCGGGGGACACCGGGAGCCAAAGGGCAGCCACACGGCCGCCTCCGAGCTCACCACCTCCCTCCCCGCTGCCTCAGCTCGCCCGCTTCAGTGCGGTCCCGCTCAGACACAGCGCCGGCTCTTTTCTCCCCCTGACTCAAAAGAGGACACTGGATGTGACGTGCCTGGAGTTTGACTTGGCAGACGTGGAGGAATTTTCCAAAGCCAAACTAGAGCGCGGCCGCCGGGCCCGGGGGACTCACCTGCGCATGCACTCCAGGGCCTGCGTGAAGACCTGCGGGGCCATGCCGTGCTCGTGCTGCAGGATCAGGCACTGCTCCAGCGTCACCGACATGGCCGTGCGGTCCTTGGCGCTCTTGCAGCTGGTGAACCGCACCCCATTGAGGCGGCGGCAGATCTGCCGACGGGAAGGCAGGCTTTGCTTAGAGGGAGACGGGACAGGTCGCTGCCCTGGGCAACCTCCCGGGGCCTCTCCTACAGGACGCCGCTGCCTCTCGGGGGCCCCGCCGTCTGCTCAGCCACCTTCCCAGCTCTGCCTGGACCAGCCCTTTGCTGCCCACCCCCCGGGGTAGGTCAGAGAGCTCCCAGGATGCCCAGCCCCTGCCAAGTCTCTAGGCCTTTCTGGAAGTTACAGCACAGACCCACTGGTCTCTACACTCTTCCTCGTCTGCACAGGTGGGAACAGCTCAGCAGACCCACTTCCCTGTGGCCACCTCCTGCCCACCAGGCTCCCCTCCAGCTCGACCCGGGGCCCTGGTACAGGGCCCAGGGCACCTCCCCTCCCAAGTGAGGGGCTCGCGTGGAGGGCAGCCCCCCTGCTGAGAAAAGGCCGCCTCAGGGCACCTCCTCCCCGCCATGGAAGGACACCTGGGGGCATCTGCTCTGCACCACTAGGAGCAATCCTAGGCACACAGTCCCCGAATCGAGAAAGCCCTAGAACAAAAGACTTTTTTTTTTTTGATGTAAGTTTGTGGCAGCCTCATTTGGCAACATGACCAGCTCTTGAGTGGATGTCAAACTATCTCCAATTTTTATTTATCCCATTTTGTATACATATTCATACTTTTCAGTAAGACAGCAAGACAGGAGTTTGATTCCAGAGTGCTGCCCCCGATGCCCCGGGGGTGTGAGATCGCCCACGCGCACCACGTCGCACACAGGTCATGTGCACCCTATCACACGCCTCGGTGCCAACCGTACACCGTATCACCTTTCTGAAACATGGAGCCCTGTGAATTCTAAAACACCTGCCCACGAGAGCTTCAGATAAGGGCCTGTGGACCCGTAGGAGATGCTGCATTGTGAGAACAACGTGGGTATCTCACGAAAAACCATGTGACCTAACGCCAGTGGGCTCCATGACCTGCTGTTCTCAGAAAAACACCAGAGGCGCTGCGGGCTGCCCTACAGACGGCCCCGTGCCTGCTTCTTGGGCCAAGAGGCCTCGGCCGAGACCACGCAGCCTCTGCCAGGGATGCCACTCTACAGAGGGCACAGTGTGGTCCTAAGCACTGTGTCTGGAGAAGGACAAGACAGAAAGGACCCAAACAAGTTCAGCCAAGACCATCAGGAGGAAGATGGGCATCTTGTGAGAATAGACAAAAAATTTTTAAAAAGATGAAAAAAAAAAGATTCTAAGCAGCCCCTGAGCTAGGTGAAGAGTGAATTAATAAAATCATAACCGATGAAGTGAACGTGGACGTGCTCACTAAATTCCACAGGCTGGAGAGTTCATGACCCAGACACGTGGCATAAACCAGAACTACAAAGAGGGTCAAAGAAAGTTACATTCATAGATGGTGGATCCAGAGCTCCATGAGGTTCTGGAAGGTGCAGCAGGGTGGCCACAGGTGCATGCCTGCACAAGAGGGCATCCTGCAGCACCAGGCTCCAGTCTTTGCCGGGGGACTATCAGCCACTTTGGGGTGCTGGCGGGTCTCCCCATGTGTGAATTAGGCCCGACTAATAATATTCCAACTCTGTGGGAGTCCCAGTGTGGACGGGTCCCCTCATCAGGGGTGAGTGAGTGAGTGAATGAAACTGCCCTGATACCCGGGCTCAGAGCAGGAACTCCACAAACAAATTGGTGAGAAAGTATCTGAGGTCTTATAAGGCCTTCGTTTCAGGGGAAATGAGGAGATCTGAGCAGCAGTGTACTAGAAATATTCTTTAAAGAGATGGCAAAGGTCCCAGAGATCTCCCTTTGAACCGATTCAAAGATGCAGCAGGCCGTGAGCTCTAGCTGGTTATCGCCTGTGCGGGCTTTGGAAGGGGACAACTGTCATCAGCCTGGTTATTCCACGTCCGAGGGGGTAGATTCTGTGTCAGGCTTATCAGAATTCGGCCGGCCCTAAAGTAAGCAGCTCACGGGCAACTCTCCTTGTGTCCGTATGGAGAAAGCTGTTCTCTTCACTCCTGGCTGAGGTTCTAATTTGTTGTTATTAACGTTTTTTCCCTCACCTCAGCAGCTTGCCAGAGAATGTCAACGTTCTTGTTCTTCCTGGCGTGCACGTTCTGACCCAGGAACCGCAGCAGCTCCGGCAGGCACGTCTGGCTCCGAGATCGAGGTAGGCCTGGAAGAGAGACGGGGTCGTGGAGCTGGGGCCGCCCGCGGGGACTTACTTAGCCCACGGCAGCCAGGGCTGCCGGAAACGGCCAATGGATGAGTCCCGGCCGGTGTCGGAGGTTCAGTGTGATTGAAGCAAGAAGGGAGGCCTGTGTTCAGGGACTGGGCCTGGTGGCCAGCACGGTGAGCACTCCGTTACTTTCACTGCCACTTCAGTGCCACCTGCAAAGGGCAACCACCCGGCCTCCTTTCAGCTCTTTCGAGGGGCTGGAGGGGGAGCTCGCATCATCGAGAATGGGAGGGAGTGAGGGAGATCCATCAGGTCTTCAGAACCGCTGCCAGGGCTGGAGGATGCTTAGGGCTGGGGGTGGCGACACTGAGGGGGCCGCCACCCTTGGGGGAGGTGGGAAGGGCAGCCTCCTCCACCGCAACAGTGTCCAGGCTGCTCCAGGACCCCTCCAGCTGGAAGATCAGTCAGACCACCTCACCTCAGAAGCCTGGAATTTTCAAACACCAGGACCACCAGAGGAGAAGGGAAGAGCCTCGAGGTCACATCTACGGAAGACAGCCAGGGGGCCTGAATCCGCAAATCACCACCAACTGTGGGATGGACCTATGCGTCCGCTTCCACCGCACAACCTCCCCGGTGCACGCAGGATCCCACGCCAGCCACTTCACGCTGCTGCTCGGTGCCCAGCACCACGCTGCGCCGGAGACCGGGCCAGAGGGCTCGGCATGTGACGGGGGCTGTGGGAACCCAGAGGCCGCGACCCAGGGCCTCCTGGAGGAGACACACGGCCTGACCTCCGGCCCGATTAGCGACACTGGCGCCCCAGCGGACTTGGGGGCACTCGCTGGTGGGCCCCATCTCCAGCCTCACGGACACGCGTAACTTCTGGGCTGAGGGCCACGCGGGCTGCGGCACCCCCAGCATCCTGGGCCATGGGCAGTGCTACTGGCTCTGGATGCCGCAGGCCTCGCCCTTCCCGGGCCTTTACCCCCGGGGCCACTTCACGTCTCCCGGGGCCTTGCCTCACGGGAAACCGCCGCCCTCCAAATGTTGAGCACAAGTCTCCCCCTCCTGACCACAAGGCTCCTGATCCCCCAGCGTGGCCCTTCCGTCTCAGGGCACCCCGGCCAGGGGCTGGCCCAGCACACGCTCCCGTCCCCTCCGTCCACGCCTGGGCGGCCAGCACTGTCCCCGCCTCCAGAGCAGCTGGAAGGTGGGCGTTGGCCACAGGCCACCTGGCCTGACCCGGGTTCCTTGGGGGACCTGCCCTCCATGCCTCAGTGTCACTATACGTCAAATGGGTATGAAACCAAGCCCGCCTCCCAAGGCTGCTGTGGAATCAGTTAGATAATTCATGGGAAGTGTGTAGAAGGCCTGGCACGTGCAAGGACCGGACAGATCTGTCACTGGTCACTATGATCACTGTGGAAGAACATGGGTATCTGGGATCCCGAGAGCCCAGGTGCCATGACCTTCAGCTGAGTCCTCAGAAAAGCGTTTTACTGACCTCTTAAACGTCATCGCTTTCGAGCTTGGTTGCAGCACACGGGGATCACCCGGGGAGTTTCTAAACCTCCGGAGGCCGAGGCCCCGCCCTCTACACGCTGAGCTGGGCCCCTGGCAAGAGGGTTTTCCCAGGTTCCCCAGTGTATTCCGATGTGTGGTCAGTGCCAGAGCCGCGACGGCTCCGACAGCACCTGTCCCAAGCCTCCTTCACGGCCGCCAAGCCCAGTGCTGGGCTCAACGCCCGCAGTTCATGGGGAGACGAGGCCCCCCGCTTGAGCTCCTGTGCCCACACCATGTCCCCCCACTCGCTCGCGGGCCCCGACCTGGCCCTGCAGGATCTCCAGTCCTGCCATCCTCTGGCATCTCGCAGGCCTGTTTTTCTAGCCCCTTCGCTCGGGCCTTTAAGACCCTTCCATCCCCGGCGCTCCAGGCCTGTTTCCCGCCTCCCCACCTGCCAGCCCTCAGTCCCTGCCGGCCTCCGGCCACTCGAGGCCGTGCAGTCTGGTCGCCCACCCGCCCCGCCGCAGCCCCGCCACAGGGCGACTGTGAGACGCCCCTCAGACACCAGCAGGGCCCCTCGGCTCTGCGCCCACCCGGCCCAGCCTCCATGCGAGCCCTCCCCAGGGTCTGTCCCCAGCGCCTTCGTGTCTTGCACGGTGACCTTGGGCATGAAAGCAGCCGACCACATTGGTGACAGGGCGGGAAGCAGGGGAGGATCTGCAGCAGCATCAGGAAGGTCTCTAAGCAAACCTCAGACCCCTCAAGGGACAAAAGACAGCGGGTGGAGACCTGCTGTAGTGAAGAAATACTTACAATCCTCTGGCAAAACTTCCTTAAACTGCTCGAAGTAGGAATTTAACCGCACCAAGCTCTCCACGTTGATAACTTCTTGTAAAGACGTGTCGCCAAACCTTCAGAGGTCACAGGGGGACACCATTAGTTGGCTAATGTCGCTTTCTCTAGCGCCACGGTGACCGCGTTAAAGGTAACGATGTCAATTCTCTCGATCCTTCTGGCGCACGTCTAGATTCTAAGCCACGTTCCTCCCCCCAAGCTTCAGGGCATCTCTCCCGTGTTGGTGACAAGTCTGAATATGTTTCATGAGCAGGAACCCTACGTGACCTGCGGCAGGCATGCCTGCGAGACGCCCAGGCCCTTGGGCAGCCCCGCTGCGCGGCCCCGGGTCCCCGTCCTCCCACCCCGGAGGCGCCCGGGAGCGCGGCCGGCAGTGGCGCTCTGGCTGGGGAACCAGGACAGTCCCATCTTCAAATCGGAAGCGCCCTGCTGCTGGATGACCAGACCCGACCAGCTGTTCCTGCTGGACGGAGTGCAGGGCCCCAGCGCTCCCCTCACCACACAGGGAGCCAGGCCCGCGGGGAGCCGGGAGGAAAGCCACCCGTGAGGAAGGCGCAGGTGCTCATCAAACACGCAGCCCTGGAGTCCCAGGCCTGGACGCACACCCCCTCCACCACTTCCTGCCCGGCGACCTCCGTGCATGGCAGCCTCTTCACAGTCCCAAAGTCATCCCTCGGGGGGCAGGATGCCCTCCTGTGGGTCCACCGCAACCCAACCACCCCGATGCCCAAAATGGCTTTTTCTCCAGGCACCTGCTCCCTCGGGCTCGCCCTGGGACACAGGTGAGCTGGCCTTGTTTAGGAGCAGGCAAGCAAGCAGAGCACAGACCCTGCCTCCCGTGTCCCCCGTCCGCCGCCACGTCCTCCGCCACCTGGCCCTCTGATCGCTCCGGTCCGGCCTGGCCTCAGCCCTTTGCAGAAACCTTTCCAGAAACACCTTTGTCAGAAATCGCTCTTGCAGTCAGGAACAGCAGCTGCCAGACGCAGGGAACGTCACCTCCTCCTGAGGACACCGCCTTGCTGGGGGCCCCGACACTGCCCACTCTCCCTGAAGTGGCCGCCTCACCTCTGGCCACACCTTCCAGATCTCTGCTTCCTGGGCCGGCACCCTCAGCCTCAGGCCAGCTCTCCAGCTGCTCCCCCAGCGTGACCCCCTCCCGGTAGGACCAGCTGCTCACCACCCACCGAGAGGCCTGCTCTGTCCCTGTCCTCGTCGCCTCTCACGCCTGCCCCGCTGCAGACCACGTCTCGGCTCTCCAGTCTGTCCCTCCCCATCTGCGCTGGCCCTGCCTGACCCAGGTCGCCGCCTCCGGCCCGGACGCTTCCCGACAAGCCCCTCGTCACGCCTGACCCCTCACATCCTTCCAGCACGTGGCCGGCAGATGACCTTCTTCAGATGTGACTTTGATGGTGTCCTGTCCCACTGCAAGGTCCCGTGTGGGGAGGACCCGACACCTGGGCATCAATGGACACTGACCACTGGGCTCAGAAAGCTCAACAGGAATATGGCATATCGTCCTGGAGACCAAACGTCCTTAACAGCAAGTACTTTAAGATACCTTTTAGTTCTAAAACACGTAGACCACATGCATGTAACGACGTGACAGGAAAGGTTTTCACGTACCAGTAGAAGGTCATTAGAAGCTACACACACCCAAACCCCTCCTCCTCTCCAACACCTGCACACACTCTTGCCCACGTGGGCACACGTGACTCTTCCCTGCTGCCTGGCAGGTGACCCTCGAGGAGTTTACGAGGCACAGGCCTTCAGGACCGAGGCGTAGCTCTATGCCTGGCATCCAGGCCTCTCCGTCCTCACCCCTGCCCACTGCTGCCTGCTACCTGAGCCTCCAGCCCCACCTGGCTTCTCCCCACCTGCCTTTGTTCAGGCTCCTTGGCCTGGGATGCCAGGTCTCTCCTCCACCTCCTCATATAGCCAACTCCTACTTACTCTTTAAAACCCACTTCCAGGAAGCCCTCCCAGACCCTTTGAGGCCTCACCAGGGCCCCTACTCCCCGCATCCATCTTAATCCTTGCAGCCACATCTCTCTGCTACCAGCCCAAGTCTCTCGAGGACACAGACCTCGTCTGGCTCATCTTTGTGTTCCAGCACCAAAGAGGAGCCCGGTGTGTGGCTGAACTTAAGGGAAGGAGGGATAACAAAGTCCACGTGGCCCTCAGAGCCCGAAGAGGACTAAGTACACGCTCTCCAGCAGCTCAGTGACCGACGCAGCCCCTGGCCCACAGAGGTGGGCCGGCACGCACCTCTCGGCCAGCGTCTGCTGCTCGTTGATGCCCACGTTGAAAAGCACAGGCTGCACTCGCAGCAGCATCCCGCTCTGGATCTCCCGGGGCAGGGCGTCAAACAGGGGGCCCGGCAGGGGGATCCGCACGTTAAAGCCATCCCTGAAACGCAGAGGAAGAGGAGGGTCAGGCCTGCGACAGGGAGACGCGAGACAGGCGAGCAAGGAGAGGAAGGCCCTGCTGGCCTCAGGACGGGAGAGCAGCCTGGCCCGGCTCGGAGGTCTCCTAGCTGCTGGTCCCCGACCTGCACAGGGCTGTGACATGAATGTAGCGGGCCGGGATGCGCGTTTCCAGCTGAATGAAACGTGCATCACGTGTGATGAACACAGATTAAAACACTGCGCTAGTTCTGAGAATCAGAAAAACATTTCTACCGATTTCCTGTGATGACGGGAAGCATGTCGGTTGATGCGTTAGAAGTGGCCTGAGTGACTTTGAAGGTCACGTTCCTCAAGTCCATGATCCCAAGGCTCATGTCCTCCAGCATGGCCAGCTCCTCCCCTGGAGGCAAGAGAGGGAAAGGGCTGTCAGGCAGAGGGGACCTGCGCTCTCCCCGGGACTCAGCGTGGCCACGGAAGGACGGCCATGAGCTCAGGGTGGCCGTGACGAGGCGGTGAGAGTTGCGGGGAGGCTGGCCAAGTGCCTCACTTCTCCGTGAGTAAAGCCCACGTGAAAAAGCACAGCTGGTGCAACCACGCCTGGTAGTTCCCGGCCCTTTCCTGGCGAAGGGAGGGGTGGGGGACCTACACGTGGACACCTCAGAAGGCAAAGCCAGCTCTTTAGGTGTTGTGATCTTTCCGCATTCTGTAGATCTTTTGATATTTCTTCAATGTCTTAGAACTCCAAAGATTAACAGATACTTTAAAAAAATTATCCGCGTTTACCTTCTAAGAAGAAATAAACAGAAAACGAAGGTAAGGAGAAGAGAGCATTTATAAGACAATTTGGAAATATCAACAAATTTTTAAAATACTCCTACTGTTTGACCCAGCAACTTTCCTTCTAATAATTTAGTGGGTGCAGAAATGGGCCACAAGCGGGTGTGTGTGTGTGTGTGTGTTTATGTGTGTAACTATATAGGACTTTTTTTAGTTGTCACCTATCAGGGTGTGTTTGTATACATTTTAATCAGTATGTGTTACCTGTGTATCAGAAAACCACTTAGGGAGACGACAGGGGGTCACACACGGAGGCTCACACGACCCCAGCCCAGGCGCCCAGCAACTTTCCTTCTAATAATTTAGTGCAGAAAGAAATGGGCCACAAGCGGGTGTGTGTGTGTGTGTGTATGTGTGTAACTATATAGGACTTTTTTTAGTTGTCACCTATCAGGGTGTGTTTGTATACATTTTAATCAGTATGTGTTACCTGTGTATCAGAAAACCACTTAGGGAGACGACAGGGGGTCACACACGGAGGCTCACACGACCCCAGCCCAGGCGGCTCACCGTAGGTGCTCAGCAAGCTCTCAAACTGGGCGAGCAGCCCGATGGTGTAGAGCTGCCGCAAGAAGCCGTCGTCGTGCAGGCAGTTCCTCAGCTTGATGATGAAGCCACAGATGAGCGCGGTCAGCTGCAGGGGACAGACACCGCCTCACCTCGCGCCTGGCCCGCCCCGCTTCCTCCACCCACGCTGCTCTGCCGGCAGCGGCCCCTCGCCCTCGGGGCCTGGGTCCAGGAGCGCAGAGGCCACGGGAGGGCTCGCTTCCAAAGGTCCGTCTGGTTTTGGTTCAGCTTCCTACCCGACCTTAGGGTCACTCCTGGGCCAGAACCTTCTGGAAGCCCAGAATTATTTCCCCACGGTCAAGGGAAAGGCCTCTATGCCTAAAGATCCAGATCGGCGCCGGCTGGAAAGCGGGGTGCTCACGACGAGGGGCAGGAGTGGAGAACAGGTCCCTCCGCAAGTCTCCTGGGCAGAGGCGTCCCATGCACACCCCCGGCCTCGCGGGGACAGGAAGCCTCACAGAACCCACCGAGCCTCTGCCGCGGTTCACTCTGCTAATCGGATTTTACCGCAACTGAAAACTGGCAATGCTCATTTAAGCTCTTCCCTCCTCTGAAGGGAAATCGAAATCACCAGAATAGAGTTGTGCCTGAGCAGGCCTAACACCTGCTGCTTCATAAACCAGAAAAGAGACCGCGCGTCCTCCCTCAATGAACTCCTCTGCAGGGAAGAACAAAGGTGGCACCAGGGCCGGTGTGACGCCAGGCTCCTCGGGGCGGGTTCCCAGGGAGCAGGTGTGAAGCCGGACCGTCCTGAGCACCTGCGATCCAGCAGCTCCCCTCCCCCTCCCTCCACGGCCGACACCCAGGCCTCAGGCCACACGGGCAAAGCCACAGGCGGGAGGGCACAGCGCCACGCTGGTTTCCTCAACTGGCACGAGAGGGACAGGTTCACCTACCGTCTGGCAGAAGACCACGTCGCGGCGGTACTGCAGGCTCAGGAAGGTGGCGATGGTGGGCGCGCTGTCCTGCATGAGCAGGAAGACCATCGCCTTCTTGGCCTTGTCGCTCATCATGGCCACGCAGTCCGTGAGGGTGGTCAGCAGGGGGTACAGGGCCTCGCTCCACTCACCTGGCACGAGGGGCGGTCGGCTCAGAAGGCGGCGCTTCGAAGGCCCCCGGCCCCCAGTCCCGCACCGGCCCTGCCACCCCGCCTGCCCCTCCCGCCTCCGCACGGCCCAGAAGTGGCGCCAAGTTCAGCCCCGGTCTCTGCCCTCCTAGCCTGCAGCTTCTCCAGCAAACGCACCGTCAGCCCTCCTCGGGGACCGCCGACACCCCCTCTGGGGACTCTACACACTCACGGCCCCGACTGTTCCTTTCGAGGAAGATGACAGCGAGCTCTGGGAGTCACGGCTCAGCAAGAACACACTGTGTCTGCGGAGGCCAGTGCCTCCCCGGCACCGCCGTCCCTCCCGGGGTACCTGCTGTCGGGCTTCTCTGATCCAGGTGGCGAGGCAGAGCCCCGGGCTTCCGGAGCAAGGCCAACCCAGCCTGGCCGAGCCTTTGCGCAGCGGGCGCGGGCCGCACCCACGACTGCGGAAGGACCCTCCCCGCGGCCTCCGCAGCCGCAGCCCTCAGTGTCCCCGCCTCCTGCGCTTTCTTCCCCGCTGCCACCTTCCTGGCCGGACTCCCTCTATTCCTGGCTTAGTGGGGTTTTTCTGTTTTGGGAATATAAGGAAACTTTGACCCTGTACCAAAACAACTTTTTAAAAATAGAACCTCAGGGGAGAAAAACAGAGTGAAAGGTATTTTTGGCTTTGGCTCTTTTTGGTCCTTCCTATTTAGAAGACATTTAGAAGAGAAACGACATGCCCCCATCAGTTATATTTTCTTAACAGGCCACCAAGCCCACAAATAGGCACTGGATCATCCACACTGGGTGAGCCCACCCGGAGCGCGGCGAAGGCAGTGGTGTGCGGCCCGGGCAGGGCACCCTCCTAGGATGGGGTGCGGGTCACAGGATGCCCATGGCCGTCGCCCCACTCAGGACAGGCCCTGGCCTCGTGAGCGGTGCAGCTGCTAGGATGGTCAGCTCCGTCTCAGATACACAGAATCTTAAAAAGAGAGTAGGGAGCTGTGGCTCTGCTCTCTCAAACTGTGTGCTTCATGCTTTGTTGAGAAACAAGTTCAGAGAAACGCCTAAAACCTACAAAAGGACTTCCCTGTACTCAGTGTTTGGTCAGCGCAGACTTTCAAGTCTACGGAGCCATTCAAAAGTTGGAAATTATCTAAGTGTATATGCAGACACACTGTACATGGACAAGGATTTCTATCTGTAATGGAAAAAAGCAGGCTTAAATTTAGAAAGTCTACAGCAGAAAGGTCTTAGCAAATAAATCACAGTGACAAAGAACCCTGCATGGAGGAGTGGAAAATGTGAGTCCCAGGCCCCGGCTGCCACTGAGCAGTGGTGGGTGAGCCGTGGGCAGGTGCCCCGACCCTTCAGCCACGGGGGCCCTTCGCGGTAAAATGGGATGACTGTAGTGGATAATATCCACGTCTTTCTTCCTCTAAAATTCTCAGAGACCGTGTTTTTGTTTCTTTGAAGAACTCTGTTGAATCCATGTCAATTATATTCAACAACTGTCAAAAAACCAATGCCAATGGGCATTAAGTTTTAATAGCCAAGTAGTTTGGGGAAAGGTAGGCAGTCAGTAAGACTATTCTTTACCTCAGAAGTAAATGCTCTTAGAGCAAGTGTTGCCAATTTTACTTTCTGTTCCACTTAACATGAATATACATATGGAATTAATATTGCAACTCATGATCATTTTAACCTGAAAATGATCAGAATATACAAGTCATCTTATTTGACTGAGCAAGCCCTCTGCATACAATTTTTTACTCTGCCTACTTCTGTTTAAACAAAATCCACATAAGAATGACTTAGTTTTGCTGCATTCGAGAAAAAAAAAACAACAACAAACCAAACCAAAAAAAGACACTGAAAAAAACTGTAGAATTGGAAGAAAGCTTAAAAAAAGCACTCAGAGTTTGTTCCGGAGAAGAGATGTGGCCCTGGGCGGGAGTTGAGCCTGATGTCCGTCCAGAGAAGGGCTCAGCCGTGTCTGGATGGCTCCGGAGTTCAATGAGAGCATCAACCAGCCCTTACGTCAACACCTGTGAGTGCCTCACTCTCTGTTTTCTCACTTAATCCACAGAGATAGGACTAGTAATACAGGTAAGGAAACAGCCTCAGAGAGGCTAAGTGTCTTCCCAGACACACAAAAAGAATGGCCACTTGTACACACGTCTGACTACGCAGTGAATAGTCGTTGGGGATAATACATTTTGGGTCAACACGAGGGGAAACCAAACTTCAAAACTTCCACACAAAATAAACTTCAGGGACAGTGACAAGATTTCTACCAGAACCTAGTTAAGCACAGGTGACTGGGACGTTAGGGTTGGTGAAGGGGTTTACTCTGCGTCCTACATCGAGAAAGTCTGGCTATGAACAAAACACCAATGACTAAGCAGCATCCTTCGTGGTGGAGCTGATTCCCCTTGTGGGACAAGCTCCTGATCTCACTGCTCACCTGTAACATTCACTGATGGGTGGCCAGTCCAGGACTGTGCTACTTTAGGTAGCTTTGCTTTTGTGTATTTTTTTTTCTTTCTCATTAACAGGGGAGGGAAAGGAGAAAGTAGGGAGAGAGAGAGAGAGAGAGAAAATGGCGTGTGTTCTAACTCAGACTAAATAGAGCTCTGTGGGAAAAGCTAAAGGAACTCTTGGCAGGGGACCTTTTAGTCCATCTGACATCAACTGTGGACAGGCCACCAAAGCTTCTGGAAGTGACAGAGCTCACAGAAGACGAGGAGAGCTGTACAAGCCAGGCTGCCTGAGTACCCGCTAGGCCTCCCCTCAGCTCTACAAACTGCAGGGCACGCGGAGCCAAGGAAAGCCCCGAGCTGCCTCGGGCCAGGGTCATGAGGCTGCCACCCCCTTTCCTGGCCTTAACTGCTGGGGACGGTCACCGCCACGGGGCTCGGGGGAGACAGCGCAGCGAGAAGGCACCGACCTGTCCTGCAGGTAAGCTGGGGGCCTGGGAACCCAGAGGCAGCTGGAAGGAGGAGCAGGCCCAGGCCGGGGGAGGTGCTGGTGGGGGTGGGCGGGGAACTGGGGCTGGAGACCTGCTTGAGGCCAAACTAACGTTTCTGGAGAGAGAGACTGAGGGGCTGAAAGCAAACTGGGGGGGTTATGAGGTGCCCAATCAGATCACCCACTGATGAGCAAATGGGGTTCGGGAGTCAGGGCCGTGAGCGGAGCTGAATCTCCCAGTGCCGTGTGATGAGAGGACGCTCTGAGAGCTGACGGGAATGGTGCGGTAAATCCCACAATCGCAGCTGGCTGCACCCTAGACGTAAGGCAGGTGGCCTGCTATGTCATATTTACATGCAGTCAGGGGGCGGGACGTAATCCTTAGGCTGACTGGGTAGCTGTTTTGTGGAGTGTAAGGGGAAAAAGACCACAACACCGTATTTGGGGGTCTCGTGCTCCCTCTGGGAAAACCGCAAGCCACATCCAGGAAATTCGGTATGAACTAGAGCAGGGGTCGGCACATTTCTTCTGTAAAGGACTAGACAGTAAACATTTTAGGCTTTGAAGGCCACAGGGTCTCTGTTGCAACTACTGGACTCTGGCACTGCCCCAAAGCAGCCATGGACGGAGCGTGAACGAATGGGCGTGACTTATTTCCAGGAAAACGGTATTTACAAGAGCAGGCGGTGGACAGGATTCGCTCGGAGCAGTGGTTTGCCGACCCCGGAATAGAGTCACAGACACTGATTTCTACATGAAAATGCAGTCAAAGAGATTCCATTTCTAGCACTAACTCCACCTGAAGCCCACAGCAGTGCCTGACAGGAAGTCTAAGGCTGCAGCCAGACTCAGAAGAGAGGATGCTGTGTGATTAGCATGCCACAGCGTCTGGACGGCTACCTCTTATCTGCCTCCCCCTCCACGGGATGCTCGCAAGCTCAGGTGAAATCACAGGAAGCATCATGTACCATCATGTACCTCTCTTAACCAGGCCACCCACTTCAGGAAGCCTAATGCGCTCGTGGGCGCTAACCGTCTGAAAAGGGTTTAGGACGGGAAAGTGACAAAAACGCACGTGGTAGCCCGCTTCTGGCCACAATACCAGCCCGACTGGCCCCTCACCAAACCTAAGAAAAGTTGCCACATCCCTCACAATGAGGAAACTCCTAAAATGTTTTCCTAACTCTGGGAGTACAAGGTAACCTTTGACAGTTTAGCTACAAACACGCCCTGAATGTTAAGAAGACATCTGCAGAAGCCTTGAACGGAAACCACGTACCTGGGCTGGACTCTTCAGGAGGGGGACTGCAATCTGCACAGAAATGGAGGGTGACATGGATGATTAAGGAGCGGCACACGGTTCAAACACGAGCAACTCAACGCTGAGAGCAACTGCAGCAGCTGCTGGCGGTAAGCTGGCTAAACTGAGCCTCGGAGAAGAGGCCGGGGGCCTGCCTGCCTCTTCCCCAGGAGCCACGTGAAGGTGGTCGGGCCGCCTGGAGCTCACTGCCCGATCCACCGGTGTCAGCATTCATGTTGCTGTTACTTCAACATGACATGCTCTTCGGGGAGAGCAGGTTAACGTGTCACAATGAGATAAAGCCCCCACGTCCATCCCATTCCATGTGCGGGAGCCCACGCTGGCTCACGACATCTGGAAGCAAACTTGCAGTGAGAGAGACTGACCAGTAAATCGAGCGTGCAGCTCAGAGCCCACTGCCCTGACTGACTCTGGAGCCCGGGCTAAAGGTCGGCTGCTGAGATCCAAAAGGTTAGGGTCCAGTCATGAAACCCATATACCAAACACATGCATGCCAATCTTTACGATGTTTAAGCCAAATACAAAACGTTTATGATTGAGGGAAGTCTAGAAGTGGAACATTCCTCCAGATCCCTCAAAGAATACCAAGTTTAACTCAATTTCACCTACACTGAGTCACATCGGGAAGTACTCATTTCAAGTTCTCTTCTCCCTTAAAAACTCTAAAATTCCTGGTTAACTGGCTGTGCCACCTGAAACAAACAAGTTTGAAAAGGGATCGTTTGGGCTAAAAGCTTGTTTTATTTTATGTCTGAACTTTTCAGTTCAAAGAATGTTTTAGGATCCTGAAACAGGTAGTTTCAGATCCTCAAGAATAACTAGAACCAGCTGAACGGAGACTTTGACAACCTGGATTGTCCAGAAGGGTGGTGGCAGGGACCTTCTCTCTAATCGTCTTTGGCAATGACGTCTTAAACTGGCCAACGGGACAGAAAACAGAGCAAAATTAAAGGCCTCTGTATGCTGAAGACCTCAGTGTCTTCATGAGCTCAAATACCCTGAGACTGCCCACTTCACAAAGGGGGAGACCACCGTGGGGTGTGTGAGGCACAGCGGCGACTGTTCAACATCTGTCTGGCCAAAATCAGAATTACCCCGGGCCTTGGAAGAATACAGATTTCTGTCTCTCCGTAACCCTTCCTCCAAGATCCCGAGTCTCTATGAGGAGAAGGGTCTAGAAGCCTGTTTTCTTGATCTGCAGTGATCCCAAACTGCTGGGCTGGGACCATGCCTGAGAAGGGATCAGGGGTTAAACCCACTGCGTAGACTCATCTTTCAGTCAAACGGGAGAGAGGGATCTCCTCTTAGATCACAGAGGCCCTTGAGATTTGATGGCCACTGTGGACTGCTCCACACACATGCAGATTTTAGCACACGATCTCAGGGGTACGTGGACCTGGGGTGCAACCCGTAGATCTCAGGTTAAGAGAAACCTGGTCCAGGGTTTGAAGGACTCTTCGGGGATGAGGAGAGCAGGAGAGAGTGTGGGGGAGGTGATGGAAGTCATCAAATCCTGACAGTTTGCAGATGGGTCACTGGGTGGAAAACCAGGAGGAGAGGGAGGCTCACGGAGCCTCTGCGGTCCCCGCTGCGGGGACCGGTCAGTGGGTCCTGCGGAGCCCTGAGCCCAGGGGGGGCGGAGGCAGGGCGACTCCTTGATGAAAGATGAGAACCAAGGACCCAGGACAGGGTAGAGAATTGGAATGAAAAGAGAGAACGCCTTACAAAGAGGCATGGAGTTGTTCACAGGCAATAAATACGCTGGTGTGAACACAACCCGCTCATTAGGCCGAAACGAGTGCCCCAGGAACTTGGAAGGGCATATTGGGAGTCACGACAGAGCCCCGCTCTGGTCCACAGTCTGGTTTTTCCCGATCCTCCTGATCATGCCGAGGTCTGAACGGCTTCCCGGCTGTGCTCAGATTTTTAAATTAAGGATCACGTGCAGGTAATTTAGAGGCATATGGTTTCATAAGTTTCTTTTGAGCGCTGATCAGCAGAGTCAGACTCTCTCAAACGCTTCCTACTCCCATGAGCACAACAGAGCTGATCTGTACGGCACACACAGGTACAAGTCAAGCCCTAAATATCATAACTAAATGCTCCTTTAAATAACTTTAAAACTGCACTTAAATTTGTCTGTATATTTGAACAATACGGGACGTGCCTAGAAAAAGAGGACATTTAAGTTATGAATACAACAGTATATCCAGTGAAATGAACTATCTCCTGCATTTAAAAAAATCCAATCAGTAACTTTTTTTAAATCCGCAGAAAAATGCTTAAATTGCAAGCAAGACAATATTAAAGAGAAACGAGCAATGAACTTTCAGACATTTTTTTAAAGAAACACAATTTACAGTAAAAAAATGAGAGCACGAACAAAGACAAAACAGTTCCATGAACCAAACACAGGTTTGGGGAACTGAAAGTTGAACCCCTCACAGATGGCAGAGTGGAGGACGCAGACACCGGGGAAACACAGGCTCAAGTGAGAGCACACCCTGGGGACAGACTGCAGGCGGACTGGAGGGGGAGGGCATTTGACAAACCAAAGGAGGATTTACCAAGAGGCTCCGACAGGGGAGCGAGACCCTGCCTTGAATGAAAGCTGCGCGATTCAGAAATGCCAAGTCCCACCGCCAGCGGCCCATCCCTGGCCCAGCTGGGCCTGAACCCGCCCAAAGCGGGGCAAGGAGGTGGCCGCAGCAGCTGGGTCTCAGCTGCCTGGCGCACAACCCCACCAGCTCTTACGGGGAAAGGCCAGAGCTGCAGGGACCAGGGACCCGTGGGTTCAGATGGCACATGGCCCCCAGCTGTAAGGCAACAGCAGGGCAGAGTGTCTGGTCATGCCCTGTGTCTCCGCAGGCAGCAGGCTGTTTCTGAAGTGTGCCGCTTCATGCCAGCGTCCTGTCGTCTACCGAGAGCCCCACCTTGGAGGCGGCGCCGAACAGAGGAACCTAACTGGCCCCCCCAGACGTAGGAGTGGGGCCAACCCTCTGACCGAGTTACGAGCAAGGCCCAGGGCAGCAGGCCTCTGCCGAATAAAAGCGCGCCCAGCCAGTGACAACCAGCCTTTCCAGACGAGTCCACTGGGGCTGCCACCAGCTCTCATCCAGAGAGAGCCGCACGCCTCACCTTTTCCTTGATGCCTGATGCAGTAAGCAATCTCACGAGAAAGGCATCTACCGTTCGGCCTCCTTCGGGTTCCCAGACTGGCTGACAAACCAGAGAAGCCCAGGAGCCTGACCCTCCCGGATGCGGCAGCGTGAGCCGGCAGGGCCCTGAGGTCCGGGCTTCGCCAGGCCTGCAGGCTCACACGCGGCCCCGCAGCCGTGAAGGCTCGGGGAGCTCCCACCCCCACTGCTCTGGGTGCCGCGACACCCCCCTGCTGAGAGGCCTCCCTGCAGTCTGCGTGGCGGGTGTGGAGTTAGAGACACACACGGACACACGGACAGCGCTCGAGGTGGCGGTGGGAAGCGGGGTGCGTACGCACGTGTGGTCGGGTGAGGGCGGCATGCGGTGGGGGGGTGTGGCGAGGGGGGGGCGTCGCAGAGGGGGTCCTCCGGTCGGATCCAGTAGGCCTGGCTGCCCCGGTTACCTTTCCTTCCCACGCAGCTGCCAGCGCCGGGGAGGCTGTGGTCGCAGCCCTCGCCCTGCAGGCGCTCCCGCTGCAGCAGCTTGTCCGCCCGCTGGATGATGCACTCCAGGCTCTTGTCCACATTCAGCCACACCTTCTCCTGGCGGACCCAAAGGGTGCGGGGTCAGCTCTCCCAGCAGGAGACACGGGGCAGAAAGCAGAGCCCACCCCCGCACCGACCCTCACCCCGGGCGCCGTGCCCACTGAGACCCCGCCAGACGCAGAGAGGGCGAGACAATTTGGAATCCCCCATTAAAGCTGCATCTGCTTTTCCGAAGACAAGTCCATGTCCCGTGGGCGTCAGTTTCAAAGTTTGGGGGATGTCTGCTGGTCGCTGTCCTGGAGGCCACTGTGGGCACAAGGGCCACGGGACCACCCTCATCCCCTCCTCCCCACCCCCCCCGCCGCAGACCTCGGACAAACACCGCAGGAGACTGAGGTCTTCTGGATGCAGGCGGGGGGGGCCCTGCAGAAACCCAGGCAGCACTCAGGACGCCGGGGCAGGCCTGGGGGAGTGCGCCGCTGCCGCCAGTAATCCGGTGCCCCCAGGACGACACGGCCAAAGAACAGTCCCGGCAAATGACAAACACGAGTCCGTGACGTGTCACTCCCTCAAGGGGCAGACCCTGCTCTCAGAGCCCACCCTGCGGAAGCAACATCGTGACGGGATGTCAGGGCGGCGTCTCCCAAACCCTCACCAAGCTGCCCAGCACCTCAGCTCCCACATCTCCAGAAAGACGTGGCCCCGCAAGGGCTGACGGCCAGCGGAGGCCGAGGACGCAGGGCCCGGGCTGGGCCCAACACCCGCGAGGGAGCGAGGCCTCGCGTTTTCCAGGCCAGCTCGGCGGCAGGGTGACGGGCGGGGACGGCAGACTCACCCACTCCTCCTCGTGCCAGTCCACCTGCAGAGAAGACCGGCTGTTCCTGCCCGACCACCTGGCCATGAGCGTGTCCTGGTCGTTCCTCAGCATCACCTGCTCCTCCTCAGTGGAGGTGGGCGAAGCCTTGGAGGCGATGTAGTCGGGCCGGGCCGCGTTCAGCCCGTGGATGGAGGTGGCCAGCAGCTTGCAGTCGCACACGGTGACCAGCTGCCGGGTCTGCAGGGACACACGCACGCCTGGCCGCTGAGCACCCAGGTGGGGCTGCGGGGCCCGGCCTCTCTGAGCGCCCAGCCCGCACCCCCCCCCCCTGCCCTCCTGCACGATGCCAACACCCCAGGAGCTGCAGCCCTCGGGATGTCCAAGGTTAAAGGCTGCCGCACGACAGGCCCGGCTGAATCTCAGCAAGAATTTCCCACAGAAGCCTGGAGAACGCAAGGAGGACGACAGGGAGGCCAAGAAGCCTCTGACATTCCTGGACCCCGGCCAGCCTCTGAGCCTGACATGGCTGGAGGAGGGGCCCAGGGTGAGCCCAGAGCCAGCCTTCACTGGCTTCCCGGGCTGTCCCTCCATCCCAGGGCACAGGCCTCACTTCAGCTTAACCACTGAAGTCTCAGGTTTCACATCTAACACCCGAAGCCCCGGGTAGCGGGATTCCTGGCACAGCACTTGCGGTTCTGGGGAATTCTGCACGCAGCAGCGGCTCTGTGGCTCAGAATTTGACGTCTGACAACGTCACCTTTATTTTCTGAGTGGATTTACTCCCTGGCTCTCAGTCTTTTTACTGGGCAAACACATAGGAAGGATACAAGACATTCAGACGGGGAAAAGCAGCTCATCCCAGTGAAGCAGGTGTGTGACCAGAATCTTTGTGTGCACGTGTGTGTGCTTGTGGGCACGTGTGTGTTTGGCGGAGGCACGTATGTTGAGAGAGACATTGAGTCATGTGAAAAAGCATCGTCCATCAATTTTTAATCAGGACCAGATGACAGTTAATTACAAGCTGGTTTGTGGACTATATATAAGCCAATGAAATTATACTGTTCTTATATTATGCGTGTATAATAATTCAGTTTCTTTTTTTTGAACTGTTAAGTACAACAGAAATGTGGCCCAAAATGTGCTGAGAAGGCAGTCCCTAAGGAAGCAGAGGAACTGTCCCAGCTTCAACAAGACCTCTGTGTGCTCCCTGGAAAGCCAAGTGCATGAAGCCACAGCTGAGGCTCCTGAGCTCCGGGCTCTGTCACGGGTCTGCCCCCATCCAGCTCTGTGACCATGGGCCAGTCACCAACCCCCGCCCCAGGCCTTTGTGGGAACAGGATCTGAAGTCAAACCTTCAAGGTCATCCCAATGTCACCATTTGTGTGGACAGCTCTAGGCACACATGAGGTGTCCAGGGGTTTTCAGAAACCCAAGGGACCCCCACGCACCTGCAGCAGGGTAGCAGCCTCTCCTACCTTGTCTGCTAAGATGGCGAGTGTTCTTTCGAGGCCAGTGGCAGACCTGTCCTTGGCTGCCCTCGAGAGCCGCTCTGCATAGTAACTCACTTGGGTTTTCAGGGTGTTGATCTGGGCAATGATCTCCTTGGCTCTGACAATGTCCTGTGGTATGTAGATGATGGACTGGCAGCTGGATGACGTACTAAAAAGGATGAGAACAGCTTCTAAGGGGTTCTTCTCGAATCGATGGGGATAGTAGCACCTCCCCACCCCTGCCCACAACCAACACGAGGTGAAGCCTCCTGTTATTCAGGGGTGTTTCCTAGGCTAGTCTAGTTGTTGATGGACAAGAGGAAATCTCAGGAGATCCACTGTCTGTACAGTAGAGGCTTGAAATGTTAAAATACAATTAAGTCTTTTATCCATATTTGCATGTATCTGTATTTTTTACTGTGTTTCTACCTGTGTGTACAGATGCTGAACCCAGCAGTTACCTGGATGCTCCTAATCTTTCACCTAAGAACCTCTTCTGTCAGTTTTTAAGCAGTGCCTGAGTGGAGACCTGCTGACACCAGCGTGGCTCACACCGCAGTGAAGGGAGACTGCAGTAGGGGCTGGACTTTGCCAAAAGAAACCTGTCTTTTCATTTGGCCAGTCAGGACTTCAAACTTTCTGCGCACAGACCCACACCCTCCCCCTCCCTCGTGTGTCTACCCCAGCAAGTCCCCAGAAAACTGGGCTTCCATCCTCTCTGCCCTGCTCTGGGACTCCCCTGCTTAAAAAGTAACGTTCCATCAGATGAAGGGGGGCATGGAGAACATGCCGGACTGGAGGCTGGGCCTGGACGCCTCCCTGGCTTTGAAAACCAGTCCTTCCCTCGTCCCCCACTCCCTGCCACCGAGCAGCATGTGCATCTTGGGATGTGATGTCAACGGTACTGCCCGGCACAAACACCAGCCTCTGGGGATCCAACTCCAAGTCCCTGGCTTCGTGGGACCTTCTAGATGGGGACGGTAAATTGCATGTCTCTTAGCTAAGATCCCCAATCAACCCAATATTATACGTTTATTTTTCAGACCACCTGAGGAAGCTGAGGGAAACAGGGAGAAGTATAAGGCAGTCATCCTTCATGTAAGGAGGGGCCCTGACTGGTCCCCCTGAAGAGCTGCCCTTTGAGTTTAGGGGAGGAGGGAGGACCACACCCTCCACTGCTGCCCCTGGAGGTGAGGGTCACACGGTAGGACTGAGCCCTTTCCCTGTTGGGCTCTTTCCAGGGTAACCCGAGGCTGGGTCACCAACAAACCGCCCTGCCCATTCCCCTGACTATGGGGTAAACATGCAAAAACAAAAACCGAAGCACCCCAGAAAAAACAACACCCCAAGCCCAGACACCACAGTGAAAAACGATGGAGTTGCCAGAAGCCCATGCAGCAGGCTGCGGTCAAGCCTGCACAGCACGAGGTGCACACGCTGCTTTCCAATCTGCAATCACTGCCAAATGAATAGCTGCCATTTAAGACAATTGAGTCTTAGGAATACAATCTCGAAACAGGATTTTTAAAATTTATTCTTCCCAGGAGCCAATATTTAGAGAACACACGTAACGTGTGCTGCACATACACGTACACGTGTGTATGGACATGGGTGTGTTCCCTTCAGCAAATACAAAGCCTCTGACAAGCGGGACAGAAAGCATCACCCCACTCACTGTGTGTTCCCACAGATCCTGTTAGTAACGCGGGAAGAACGTGGCAGGAGTGAGAAAGGATACAGTTCAAAGAGCTGCTGTTCACGGATGACCGTGAACACACGAGCGTGGGAGCCTAACCACAGGCTTAAACTGGGGCAGCTGCAGAGCCTCAGCCATGGAGGGGGGGGGGTGTCCTCGTGTCCAGCGCCCCGGCATCTCCAGCAGCACCCGCCCAGCCATGGCCCCTGAGCTGCTCCAGCTCCACGACGGCAGCAGTTCTGAGGGCTACGGGTGCCTCACAAGCCCCAGTGCGGAGCCCCTGTTCTGGGCCGGGGCAAGCGCCCCAGGCGAGTCTGGGGAGGCCTGGAACAGCAGTGGGGACCCCAGGCAGCAGGCATGGTGGTTTCTGGCTGCTATCTCATTGTGGGTGGAAAAAGTCACTTGGTTGTATTAATTCTTGGTTTGCCCTCCAGGGATAAAACTGGCCCTAGTAATACTGTTTTACAAATCTCCATTAACTATTAAATACCATAAAAATGTAAGCTGGCTTCATTCCTACAAGATGTGAAGGGAAACTGAAAACTGAAAAGCCACAGGTTCTTGTAAAAGAAGCCAGGAAGGGAATCCCAAATGCACCAGTGGGTTGACTTGAAATCCCAGCACCTGGGGACCTGCCAGGCCTGGGCTCCTCATATCCTGGAGGAACAAAACTGGGTCTTGGCTTCGAGCAAGCACAGCAATGAACTGCTCCCAGACTGGGAGGGTTTGACACAGCAGACTGGAGATGGGCTATTTATTATCACAGCACATTGCAGTTGGAAGGAGAATTCTGTCTATGAGGCTACAACTAGGAGCCCACGGGGGCACGGAGGGGGAAGCACCTCAGAGGAGGGGACAGTCTTTCTCTGCACGAGAGCAAGACCCAAACACACACTCTCCACAGACAGAAAACTCACCAACACTCCTCAAAACTGCTAAAGAAAAGAACCAAAACGAAATATTAGCAGCTTGTTAGCAAACAGCAAATGCAAAACAAAAATTAAAAAAACAAGTTCTCTTTTGTCAAAATTCTGGAGATCATTTGTCGAGGCCCCGACTACAGGGACGATTAAACTCAGGAGCCCAGCATGCTCATTGGTGAGAGCAACGTCTGCGCATGTGCTCGAGCCCCAGGGAGACGTCCCATGCGGGCGAGTTAACACCTGCGCCGAAAGGAGGGCTCCCCTGGTGCAAACCATTCCTGCAGGTGGTTTTATGACATCAGTAGGACATTAAATAAAAATATATATAGTAGAAAAATGCTATAGAAGCACTTAGGGAGCAAGAGGTACTGAAGTTAACATGCCAAATACTTAGGTATCAACACCCCAACCTTCCTGGGACAGGGACAGCCCTCTTGAGCGGCTTTCTCCTCCGGGGCCTCCACGCCAGCCTCAGGTCACACACTCGCACCTCCACGCGGCCACGTGCAATGCTGCGACAGACACGCGGCTGGCTGTGCAGAGCGTGGTGGCACAGGAAGCTCGCCTTTGTCCTAATTCCCAGAGGATCACCGGGTCGGTGAATCCTCGGGGGGGCGGGGATCTGGTGGCCTGGCTTGTCTGCCAAGGGAGGAGCCCTTGGTGGGGACGAATCAAGGTCGAGGAGGCTGCCAGGGGCCTCCCAGAGATGCCGCCCAGCCCTGCGCTTAGCTCTGACCCGACTCCCCAGCTGCTCTCCGCCAGCCTGCTCGCCCCTCGGCCCACGACCGCTGCACCTGACCTTTCTTCCCAAGCGGTGCAGTCCGAGGTCACCTTACTCAAGCCCTGTCCTGACTCCCGCCCTGGGGCCTGAGGCTCCGGCCGACGCTAAGCCTCCTCCGACTGCCCCGCAGGTCCTCCCTGAGGCTGGCGGGCCTCGGCGTCACCGTCCTCAAAGCACTCGGCTCCGGGCCCTCGAGCCCACGTTCCGCGCAGACTGCCCCGTCACGGCCCCAGCTTGCTCCTTCTCTGCAGGCCCACCTTCTTCTCCGGGCCTCGCCGCCCCGTCTCCTCCAGAACCTCGCTCCATCGGTGTCCTCTGCCGTCTCCCCTCACTTGCCTTCATCTCTCCTATCAGCCTGAGCACAGGCTCGTCTCGGTCACCTTCTGCGAGCCTGAGGCCTTCACGCTGCTCCTCCACCTCACGGTCCGAGGAGCCCAGGGCATCGGCTACACGCATGGCGTCCACTTTCTACACCCGCGCCCCCTGCTCACGGTAAGTCTGGCGCGTGACGCTCGGGAAGATCACCCACGCCTCGCGGCGTCCAGCACAACAGCTCGGTTTAGCGCTCTCTCCCGTCCCCTCTGATCCACAGCACACCCTGCACCCTCCGCTCGCCGGTTTCCAGCAGGCTCCAAGCGCTGGTGCTGACTTTGCCCCAGGGCCAGGCCCAGACCCGTCAGCTCTGCGTCACCAACTCTGCCGCCTGCGCCCGCCCGGCCCCTCCCCTCAGCTCCTGCCCGCAAGGCCCCGCCCCTCACCGCGTGTGCTCCGCAAGGCCCGCCCCGCCCCGCCCACCTCCCAAGTTCCGGCTTATCGTGGTCAACTCCGTGCAGCCCCTTGAGCCTTTCTGACACTGGGAATGTTGCCCGCCAGCATCCTCCAGGAGAGGAAACGACCTCTCCCGGGCTTCACGCTTTGTGACCTTCAACTGACCGACCGGGGCCTGTAAAGGGCAGCCGAGCCCCAGCATCCAGGAGGGCCGCCGCCTGGGGCACCGCTCTCCAGGTGCCTTTCCATCTGCTGTCATCTTACAGGGACAGGACCACAGCTCGGGTGCCTCATCACCCACCCAGCTCAGTCACACACACAGAGCAGCACAGGGCCCCGTTAGGCAGCTCCTCCCGCCCCGCAAAAGCAGATCGGAGGCTGGATGTTTCTGTGGTCCCGTTTTGACTTTTTTTTTTTTTTTAGACCTAGGAAGCGTCAGACGGCAGTACAAGGACGATGACAAACACCCTCCAAGAACTTACTGTTTCTTGGTCTCTTCAAATTTGTGCAGCTTTTTGCGGAGACCTCCTGACTTAAAGCCCTGGCAGTGTGCTGCTGGCGCTCCGATGGTGACGATGTCGTAGTTCTGATCTGAATGACAGAAAGCTCTCCTCCATTACTCTGGGCTCAGGCCTGTGGACGAGCCAGCTACAGGGATACGTACACAACTCTGGGATCCCCCGCCAGCCCACTTCCAAGCAGCCTGTGGTTCCCTCAGTCGCACAGCCCGGGCTGCCCGAGGGCCTCTGGAGCCAAGCACCATCATCTCGGCTACGAGGGTCCTGTCTGTCTCAGCGGACAGTCACACAGGGCAGAGGGCAACTACCCAGCAACACTCAGCTTGCATCCCTCCTTCAGAAGGATGACCTGTGGGCAATTTTCTGCCACAGCAACACAAAGGGAAGCTGGAGGGAGGACAAACGAGAGGAAGGGGACTGAGCTCTCCAGAGAGGCCTCCCGGAGGCCCTTGGGCTGTGCCTCTTTGCCAAGTGCCCAGGAGCAGCACGCACAGGGCAGGCTGGGGCAGATGCGGGGCAGCTCAGGGAGAAAAGAAGTGAGATGTGATCCGGCGAGACGGTTACCTGATCCTCCATCGTCCTGAACTCTCATCCTCTGTATGTGTAAGTTTGTGGGAACAAATTCTAACTTTTTATCTGCTTTCAAACTGCTTGCTTTGAACGAGGGACCTGAGGAATGGAATGTGAGAAAATAAAGATGGTCAGCCCGTATCCCCCATTCATGAACGGTGGGTGGAGAAGGGACAGTTTGAGGGTGCTGCTGCGGGTACGCAGGTGTGTGTCAGCAGTGGCCTCAGAAACTCTGAGCTGCCCGTGAGCACACTTCCTTCCCAGACGATGGAGGTGAAACGCTGAGGGAGAGCAGCTCCCGGCCAGGAGACTGGCTCGGGGTCCTAGGTGGTGAAAGGGGCCTGGTGGATCCACCCTCGGAGGCTCAGGAGCGACGCCGGGCCTTCCCATCAGCAGCTCTTAACCGACAGGTCTGACACAGGGACAGGATTTTGTGCAGCACGATGTCAGCACCACTATAAAAAGCAAGTGGGCCCGTGCCAGGAAGTGCCTGTTCCAGCTGTAGAGCCTGCCGGCATCGGAGATCTAAGAAACCGGTGTGACGGGAGCAGCACTTCTCAATTCTGAAAAGCGATGAGAAGGTCTGCCCATCACCCCAGCTCTATCAAGATGAGCAGACGCTACACAGCATCGATTCTGGCCTCTGGAAAACACGCTAACATGTCCCCTTGTACATCCTGGGATGGGGCTCAGGAGTTTGGATCATGTTTTCTAACAAATATTCACAATCTTATTTCTATAGTTAGAATACTTAACTAATTAAGAACTACTTGCCTAGAAAGAGACTACAAATTACACTAACGATCAGGAGAAATAAACATTCCATCTAGTGAAAAAAGACAAATTTATTTTGCCAGTATGCAAAATGCAGACCAGCCACTGTCTGCTTTGCACTTTGCCACGGGAGATGGTTCTCTAGCCACTGACGGGATAGGCCGTGGACCAGCAGCGCTGGCATCTTGGGAGCCTGTTATAAATGCAGAATCCCAGATCTGCTGTTCACGAGACTCTCTGGAGACTTAGAAGCACACTGACATCTCAGAAGCTCTGCTCTAGAAGAATCATGGTGGGGGGGTTTCAGACTTTCCCAGGTAACAAGCATCCAGCACGGGCAGGTCCCTAAGTCCCTTCAGGCAACCACTGCCATCTGTCTTAGAAATACACTTAGATCTGTTCTTCAGATTCAAACCAAACCCAGAGCAGCAGCATCTTGTCATCACTCCTGTAAACTTGGCTGCTTCTCAGCCAAGTTTAGGAACAGGTTCCTCTGTGCTGTCCCCACATTAAGGGGTTACGATTTTCCTTAAAAGCTGAAATTCTATTATAAAGAGGGGAAGGAGGAAAGAATCTGAAGATAGAGAATAAAGTAATAGAAAACCAAAAAAGTCACTCCATTTGGAACCAAAAGGGAATGAGTTAACTAAGCATAGTCTTCTAAACCTACCCTGAAAATGTTCTGAAAATCAAGTGGCATCTTTCAAGAAGAAAAGATGTGTCTATATTTCACTTTCACTTTTGAGTCTTAAAATGGAGAGCACTCCACTCAAGACAATTCATATGTAAATATGAGGACCGCTAAACAGTTAAACCGGGAAATCTAGAAAACCCTGCCTTGCTTTGTCTCAAGGCAAACGGCCTGCATCCTTTTTGGCCATTTCACTGATGCTAGACCAAGATGAAGACATAAAATGAACCAACAGCCTGTGACTTTGTCTCTCCTGAATTTCATCCTACAGCGGTTGTTTTGGCAGATGATACCATGGAAGGAACTTTCGATGCAATTCACACATTTGTCTTCTCAATTAAGATCTGAAAACTCCATATTTGAGAGAACTCACACCTACATGGGAATCTATTTTTAAAAATCCATTAGAGTGTCTGTCAGTGGGAATATGGGAATGACCCTGGATTCCAGATTTCCAGCTGGGAAAATGAGAGCAGGTGAGCCACGGTGGGGTTGAGAGCGGGCACCCACCTTTGTACTGATGAAGGTCGGTCAGGTTCTCCTGGTAGGTGAGGATGATGGTCTGGTACTGAGTGACGATCTGGCGCCGGAGGCTCTCCCAGCAAGGGGACAGTTCCCCCAGCTCCTCCAGTTCACACACTCTGCAAGCAAGACACACGCATCAGGCCATGGCGCCGGCTCCCTCCCAGCAGAGGCTCAGGAGTCCTGACCAACCAGGAGGACGGATGGATGTGGACGCCTCACGCCCAGAGAAGGCCCTGCGAGTCTGGAGGGGCAGCAGCAGGGCAGGACAGCAGACAGCTCCAAGAGCGGCTGTAAAAAAGGCAGACCACTGACCACGTGGAAACTGCACAGACAGGCTTTTCATAGGAACTCAGTCAAATGTTCAGGGAAAACTAAGTGAAGGAGTGAAGAGGGGAGTGGCTCCACCACGGCACGCTGGCGACCTTGCATGTGTCCAGAGGCCACAGGGGCGTGAAGGCTTGAACTGCAGCCTGAGTCTGACCCTCCCGGAGCAGAGGAGGATTGGAGCCTGAGGGCAACTGCTACAGGCCCTCCCCACCCCTCCATCCCCCTACCCGGGGCTGTCACTGCCTCCTGGATTTTGGGAGGCATGGGGCTTTCTGCCCTCACCAGAGCAGAGCTGCAGAATATAAAGCTGTCTGGCGAGCCGGGCTGCTCAGCAACGGGGGTCCCGTGGCTCCTGCTGTGGCCACCTGGCCCCTTATGTTTCACTGTCATCCTATTCGGGTCCGGGACAAGGACCCTGGGAAGACGGCAACTTTAGCTATCGTTCCCTTTACTATCTGTGTAAGTAATCAGCTGTCTAGATCTAAAAGTGCATAGAGAAGAAGACAAGAAAAAAAAGAATTTGTTATAGCCACAAAAATGAAAGCTGTTTAAGACCTGAAATATAAACTTCTTAGCTCAGCAGGAAATAATAGCTACATAATCAGAATAATGAACACACAAAATGGATTCAAAAAAAAAAAGGATAACCATTTTAGGAAACTTAGGAAACTGGGGGGGAAGTATAAAAGACCTAAAATCCTCTTCATAGGAAATCAGCAGTTAATCTCTGAAATTGATTAATTAAGAGAGTACTCTATACATAAATTTAGAAATATAGCAGAAAACACTAAAACGGCTAAAAGTGGTTGTTTCTTGGGAAGGAG
Organism: Physeter macrocephalus; assembly: GCF_002837175.3. Taxonomy (NCBI): domain Eukaryota; kingdom Metazoa; phylum Chordata; class Mammalia; order Artiodactyla; family Physeteridae; genus Physeter; species Physeter macrocephalus. Next base: position 16,885,965 of record NC_041225.1, on the reverse strand, counting down.
ATCAGAAAGTTGAGCATCCCAAGACTTATGTTTTTTGTTAAAAGCCTTTTTGCACTCTTTGGCTTTTTATACTATGCACATTTTCCTCTGGCGGGGGGGAAGCTAATTTTATAGAAGTGTTTAGGAATCTACTAAATTTTCTAAAGTTAAAAACAAATTTAAAAGCTGTGCCATTTTATTATTATGATTATTTCTAATCAACAAGATTAATGTAAAAGAACCCTCGGTGCAGGCAAGGCTGGGTGGGACCGCTGTCCCCGTGGGTTGCTGGCTGAGTGGCCCCACTGGCCTTGGGTCTGCACCCGAGCCTGTCTGCCTCAGCCGCTGCGGGCCCTTCTCTCTCTGTGTCTCTGCCCGTGTCACGTGGCTCCTCCTTGTGCCTCGGGTGTCAGCTTAGTGTCACCGTCTCTCAGAGGCCTGCCCCGACCACCCTCCTCCTTCTCACGGCCCCTTTTAAGTTCCACACACCAGTGACCCGTCTGGGCCGCGTGTGGCCCAAGTTCTGTTCCTGACTGTCCCCCACGGTCCGTCTCGCTCATCAAGCCCCCTGCCTCCCCACCACAGTGAGCAGAGCACTGGCCACGTGGCTGGTGTGAGAAACAACAGAACCCTCTAAACCAACACAATGAATGAATGAACTCTTCCAAGTTATAGCACGCCAAACAGTGGGAAATTATGTGTAACTAAAACTTCAGTGAAACTGAAGATATATAGAAAAGTGGATGGTAGCTATGTAAATATATTACAAATATGGAAAAGCTGAAGGCAAGTTTTAAAAAATTAACTCTATAAAATATACACAGGACTTCCCTGGTGGCACAGTGGTTAAGAATCCGCCTGCCAACGCAGGGGACACGGGTTCAAGCCCTGGTCCGGGAAGATCCCGCCTGCCGCGGAGCAACTAAGCCCGTGTGCCACAACTACTGAGCCCGCGAGCCACAACTACTGAGCCTGTGCTCTAGAGCCCACGTGCCACAACTACTGAAGCCCGTGCGCCTAGAGCCCGTGCTCCGCAACAAGAGAAGCCACTGCAATGAGAAGCCCGCGCACTGCAATGAAGAGAAGCCCTCCACTCGCCGCAACTAGAGAAAGCCCGCGCGCAGCAACAAAGACCCAACGCAGCCAAAAATAAATAAATAAAATAAATTTATATTAAAAAATAAAAAATAAATAAAATATACACATATAGGGGGATAAAGCAGCTCATTGCATTATTCTTCCCATTTTTCTCTAAGTTCAAATTTTTTTTCCAAGATAAAAAAATTAAAACAAAATAGCTGTATTAAAACAGTAGGATCTGGCTGCACGGTTTTCCTTCATGCAGCTTCTGTGCTGCATCTACGATTAACACTGCTCGATGGCAAGGAGCAGAGATGACTCTTAGGCAGACGGGAGACATACTCTGCAGTGCCCGGACCTCCTCTCAGGCTGCTCCCCGCCTCAGGACCAGTGAAGCAGGCCCTGGGCTGAGAGACACAGAGGATCAGCGTCCTGATGGGTCATCCTTAGCCCTCTGGAGCCCGGACCGTAGGAAACCGTGACCCAGGCAGCCACGACCAGAGAGGGACCAGCTAGTCTAACTTTCTCAAGGCCGGAGGGGAGGGGAGGGGAGGGGAGGGGAGGGGAGGGAAGCCCGTGCTCAGCAGGGGCACAGCTGGCGTGTCGGGCACGCCGTCTCGTGACGTCCTCGCACAGGAACCCCGGGGCACAGATGAGCACACCGAGCCCAGGCCGCACAGCAGGCAGGCGGCGGACGCTGGGCGTGCGGCCAGGCCCACCTGATGCCAGTGCGGACCAGCTAGTCTAACTTTCTCAAGGCCGGAGGGGAGGGGAGGGGAGGGGAGGGGAGGGAAGCCCGTGCTCAGCAGGGGCACAGCTGGCGTGTCGGGCACGCCGTCTCGTGACGTCCTCGCACAGGAACCCCGGGGCACAGATGAGCACACCGAGCCCAGGCCGCACAGCAGGCAGGCGGCGGACGCTGGGCGTGCGGCCAGGCCCACCTGATGCCAGTGCTCCACCCGCCCCGTCCACGAGCCTTCCAGATGGGAAGGGGCGGATGACAGGGGCCTCACCTGGCCGCGTCCTCCTCCAGCAGGAGCTTCACGAACTGCCGGGGCACGTGCAGGGACAGCATGCTCTCCGCCATCTGCTCCAGGATCCGCAGGTGGCTGCCCTCGGTGGTCGGGAACCGGTACACGCGGCAGATGGCACCGCCGAACACTGGGGCGGGAGGGGGACGGGCCGCGGTGAGCAGGCGCAGGCCGCCGCGGGGCCCTCCCGCCCGGCGCCCGGCTCTTCTTCCTGTTCATCTCCAGGGAGTCAAAACACTTGCACCCCCACCCACGGAGTGGCCGAGCCCGAACGCCCCTGCCCTGTGACACGCGGTCTCATCACCCCAGACCGTGTCACCGGCTCTGAGGTGCTAGGACTGGGGCGGGGAGGCTGGCGGTCACCGAGCCCGACGCCATCGAGACAGAGCAAGAGGAAGCAGGAGCCCCCTCCCCGGAGGGTCAAGAGGTCCCGACACGCTGCCACAAAGGACGGCACGCCGATGTGCAGAGAGAGGTGACAACGGGCGTGCACAGCCGTGACAATCAGCGGGTGGGGAAGCAGACCACGAACCCGCGTGGACACTCACGAGCGGCAGGAGTACCAAGAGAGGAAGCCGCTTACCCGATTTCAGTAAAGTGTCTTTTCGCAACGAAGCGTATTTGGATCGGATTCCCAAGGCCTCGGTCAAGCTCTCGTCAACGGGCAGAACCATCTAAAAACATGTACAGAAAAGCAAGAGAAAGCTGTGACTCAGACTCCAGAGCACATCGTGTCATAAAAGAACCCTTGAAACTAACATCCACCATCAACTCCACGAGCAACGCACAGCCACAGACAAGCGAGGCCCCACCAGGACACTGAACATACTCCGCCCGCACAATTTTCTAGAAATGCACACCTTTCAACCAAGCCACTTCCCCTTGTCTTTGAGTGTTTTGATGTGTAGGATGAAAGGGCAGTGGTAGATGAGGCCCAGGAGTATTTCCACAGCTGACGTTTCAGGTTTATTTGGGGTAAAATGAGAGATCTCTGTATTTTACAATGACTATTTACCAGCGTTCGGGCTCTGAAATTAGAACTGTTGTCTGAGAGTGTCTGGGTGAGCGGCTGTGCATCAGAGAGGGTGACACGGCGGGCGGGGTGGGGGGGGCACAGGTGTGAGATGGGGCCCAGGCGGCTGCGAGGCAGAGGAGCGTCTGGGAGAGGAGGACCGTAACCAGCCCTCAGGGTGACCCGGGTCTCACTCCACACCCACGAGCCGCCTCTGCCCTCCCGACTGACTGCAGCTCGCACCCTGCAGAGGGGCCGGCGTGGCCTGGAGCAGGGGCAGGGGGCCGCTTCCCTCTACTTGGAGAAGTGCCTGGGGGGACTGGCCCGTCCGGCAGAGCCCGGCCTCCCCCTCCCCACAGCTCACAGGCAAAGTGCGTCGGGACAGGCCTCAACTCCTCACGGAGAGGAGCGAAGTGGTGTGCTCACCCTCCCGTTGACGGTGTCCAGAGACCGGGCCACGGGGGGCCGCTGGTCTGACTTCTCCTCCATCTGCCAGCCCATCACGGTGATGCTGCCCACGCGGTCGCTCTCCGCAGACCTGCAACCGGCAAGGCGCTTCGGTAAACGGCGCCGTGACTGCGCTTCGTTTTCTGCTTCAACACAAAGCTCAGCTTCCTGGATGGTCAAGGGGTCCTGGGGGTGCCAGGATGGGGCCAGCTGGTCGGTCAGGCAGCAGTTACCGTGTGCACAGGCTCCGGGGGAGGCAGGCGAGGAGACGGGGGCACAGAAGAGGGCTGTGTCTGAGAGGGGACGATGCCCCAGAGATGGGTGGCGTGCCCGGTGAGGCCGGGGTCGGGGGTAGCCAACGCCCGCTCGGGAGGCTGGCGCCCATCAGCCCTGGGCTGACCCCACCCCGGAGAGTGATGCGGACACACCTTGGAATCGGGACCGGAGAGCACCTTCTTCTGGCACTAGACCCCTTTTCTGCTCATTCCCACCCCACCCTCAAGCTCTGATTAGCCTCAAGGCCTAGGCCGGGACCCCAAGTAAGCTGAGGTCACCCAGGATTTCCCAAAGCCTCTGAATCCTTCATGGTATAGCTGACACCACTCTAGCCCTGGTCCGCTTTACTGCTAAGACCGCTCAGGGTGGCTGCTGGCTGCCTGGGCCCATCTGATTCATCCAGGGAAGCCCCAGCGAATCCTTGATTCATTCAGACATACCCTGAAGCCTCTGGCTTTTTTATCTAAGCTGTGGGGCTTAGCCAGGTTCTACATTTTTATGTGGTCACATGCATCCACTGACCACTTCCTCTGTGACTCACTCTCACGGTTCTCGTGCCTGGAAAAGCCCCTCCCCAGGCTCTCTGTCCGACGGTCATCTCTAGCTCCTTTTAAAAAGGATGAGGGGGCTTCCCTGGTGGCGCAGTGGTTAAGAATCAATCCGCCTGCCAGTGCAGGGGACACGGGTTCGAGCCGTGGCCTGGGAAGATGCCACATGCCGCGGAGCAACTGAGCCCGTGCGTTACAACTACTGAGCCTGTGCTCTAGAACCTGCAAGCCACAACTACTGAGCCCACGGGCCACAACTACTGAAGCCCACGCGCCTAGAGCCCGTGCTCCTCAACAAGAGAAGCCACTGCAATGAGAAGCCCGCTCGCCGCAACCAGAGGAAAGCCCGTGCGCAGCAACAAAGACCCAACGCAGCCAAAAACTAAAAAATAAAAAGTGCAGGCTCTGGAATCAGACTGCCTGGATTTGTACGTGGGCTCTGATAGTTCTTAGGTGGATAACACTGAGCAAGTTAATTAACCTCTCTGGACCTCAGGTTCCTCATCCCTAACATTACCTAATATCTCCTCCTAGGGTTGTAGTATTAGATGAGGTCATAGAGGAGAGCACACAGTAAGAGCTTAATAAATGACTATAAAATGTACATGTATAAAAATTAAAACAAATAATAATAAATAAATAAAAAGGATGATGCCCATGTCTTACATTTAACCCTAATCCAACTACATTCAGCTCTGGCATAGGATGTACCTGGGTGTTTTTCTCTAACGGCCCCTCCCCCATGCGACCCTGCTTTTTCTCCCCGAGACCCCTTCCTCGTCCTGAGTCAAGCTCTCCACACACACAGCAGGGTGAGCCCTGCCCAACGCCTTCAACTCCGTCATCTCGGTATCTTCAAAATGTCACACTACTAGCAGGGAATTCTTCTGTGTCAAAATCTCCTTTGCTATTTGGGACTATTTCCCCAATTTTTACATTATCTTGAAAAAAAAAAAAAGAACACTATGTCAGGGTGGGAATTGCCCCTAAAATGAATCTGGGAAGGACTGACACCTTGACCCCAACATAGTGGGGTCCCCCCCGCACCTCCCTCCCCACATTCCTTCCTTCCACAAGTATTTATTGAGCAGCAGGCACTGTTCTAGGTCTTGGGATACAAGCAAAACCATGGAACATCCCTGCCCTCTGGGAGATCACACCCTATTAGGGAGGGGACAGATAACAGAAAAATATATTTGGTATTATTAGAGGTATATCTAGGTTTTCCCTTGGGTCTGCATACTTCCTATGAACACTGCACATTTCCATTCCGTGACAGGCCCTCTGACAGGCTTTTTTTCTCCCTCCTCAATGACAGCCAAGTCCCCACCCAGAGACTGGCCTCTGGGGACATGGTGCTCTCTCAGTACAGGAAGTAGGGCGTTTCCCCATCTGTCCCTGGACCTCATAATTCCAGATCCTTGCGAAGGGACAAAATTAAATACCAACCTTAGTGTTAAATACAACCTATGACGCCTGTCCTGGAGCAGATCTTTGACGACAAATGTTCCAGAGCCCAGCAAGTACATCTGAGGAAGAGCGGGAGACAGCATTAGTGCACCTGCTTTGCCTCTGCTCCAACTGCCAGGCCCTGGGGAGTCCAGCTGGCTGGTTCTCTCAACACATCTGACCTCATCTCAGAAGCCCAATGGGGAGGCTCATAAAGACATTCCCAAAGACAAATACATTTGGACATTAATTTGTGAGCCACAAGTGAAGTCAATCTTGTGTTCACCGCTCACACGATTACATAACTTTGAAAAAAGGGAAGAATATCCCACGAACCACAACATGGTACTTAACTGTTCCCTGAGATCTATCCTTGACATCATACACGGAGAGCTTGATTTGTGTCATCTGATTGATGAGAGAGTCTTGAAAGAAGGCAATACTGCTTAGAAATATAGGATCGTTGGTTCCCTAGAACAGAAAAAAAAAAGAATCAGAATACAGAGTTGGATTTTTTGAACTGGTTGCTTCTGAAATACACCAACATTCTCAGAAGGAGAAACTAACATTCTTACCAACTTGGATCAACAGAAATGTGAACGGGGCTTACATGGATGCATACAACCAAAACACTGTTTTCCAAAAAGGACAAAGTTTTCTGGGCCCAGATACAACAAACAGACCACTACACAAGCTGGGCCCAAGGGCTCATTCTAAGGGTTCCTCCCTCAGCAGGAAGGACTTTCTAAAACTGAGTTGAATGTCCACATGTATTCTTAGTCTTACAACTTCAGATGAGTTATGTATTTGGATCTACTACTGTGGGTTATTCCTTTAAGATGTACAAAGGCAGATGGAAGAGGATATGAATGGCCAGAGTTGGTTATTTCTAGAATCCTGGGTTTGGAATAATTATGGTCTGGCTTTCTTAGGGCTATCCTTTTCTGAGGACTAGCTGCTAGTGTCTCAATCGTAGGTAGCTACTTCCTGGCAGCCCGGTCTTGCCCCGCAAAGTGCCATTACATCAGACTCTCTTCCTCAGGCGGTGGTTAGCGATCTCAGCCAAACAGCTAGCGGTTCCTGTCTGTACCTGCAACTCCAGCTCCAAGGTCTCAGTGCCTGCTGGACAGTGCCCGCCCCAGGTGTCCTGCTGGGGCCGCAGCCCCACCCAACCTGTCCCTCCATCCACTGGTTCGGACCCTCTCTCTCTGTCCAAGGAGGCTGCAGACCCGGGCACCTGCTTTGGTGCCTCCTCCTTTGTTCTCAACCACCCAGCATCGATGCACCCCCGCCAGTGCCACCTCCAGAGTCTCCCTCTCATGCCCCCCTTTCCACTCTTCCCTGCTGCCTGCCAGTCAGGCCCCACAGCACTGTCACTCCCCCAGCGACCTCTGAGTCAGGGCCTCCCTGAAACACACCTGCGGACAAGCCTGCCCCGGCCCGGCTAGACCCCCGCTTCCCTGCGCTCCTGCTGTGCCTTCGGCACACACTGAACAGGATCAAGTCACTCTCCAAGCCCACACAATGAGGAGGATGGGACCTCGTCCTCCGGGTACCGTCCTCGTCTCTCTGCTCTAACAGAGACCACACTCTGCTCTGTCTGCGTGAGCCACGTTCATTTCCGCCTCCTCACCCACAGGAAGGTAGACTCCTTGAGGGCAGGGACGGGGCCTCAAGGGTCTCTGTATCATCCACAGCACCCCGCACTAGGCTTCAGACGTAGACAATGCTCGACAAACGCTGAGAAAACAGAATTGTTGGCTTGAACTTGGAAATACATTTCTAAGAGAATGAAAAAGTGTCTGTCTTCCAAAATGTGAAACTGGGAAAAGAAGGGGAAATGCAATTTGTTTGGAGGAGATTGCCAGGGAGGAGATACTTCACCTAGAGGCTCACGTCACCAACAAAATCCAACAGGAGCTCACAGCAGCCAACTCCTACACTTAGTTTCATAACTTACATGATGTGCTCAATTATCTAAAGAAATTTTGTAAAATTCCGCAGGCCAACGCATATCATTTCATTTAATGTAAAAAGTAAACACATAACACACATCTCAAAAGAATATAAAAATAAAAGTAACGGTATGCCTAGTAAGAGGGTTGGTTAAGAGTTAACACTCCAAACTCTGATTAAGGAGCACAACTGTCCAAAAGTAGCAGCCAACTGGAGGTGACAAGGAAGAATCAGATCTTACCTCTTAAAAGGCAATCAACCTTAGAGGACCACTGTTCAAAAACAGCCTGCCAATAGACAATCAATAATAACTGTAAAGGATACGGCAAATATAAATGCCACCCAGATGAGCAAGTGTGATGAAAGATACCAATGTACTGAAAAGCCATGGAAGAACAGCGACGATCCACGGGAATGTAGCTGCAGCTACAGGGGCTCAGGCCACTGAACAGCCCTCCCATCGGGATCAGAAACACTGTCGCGGAGCCGCCGGAGGCCAGGGGCCAGCAGCACCCACCTCAATGATCTCCGTCTGCGCGTGCTTCGTCCAGAACGCCTGGGGTGGCGTGGTCACACTCACGGCTACAAAGCTATTTGGTTTTCGATCTAGCGATGGCGTATGCAGCTCACTGCAAGCTACAGAATTAAAACAATAGAAATAAAAGAAATAAAATAAAAATAAAATAGAAATGAATCTTTAAAATCAGGCTCTAGTTAGCTCTCTGTTCCAAATGCACCCAAAGAAAGCAAGAGAAGTAAATGACACTCAAAGGGATGAGATGATCCCATTGTCAGTTGTCACAGGGAGGTGATTTTTCAGATTAGAAGCAATCCCTTCTCGTTCCTGCCCGCCTTCCCCAGCCCCCAGGACAGCAATGCAGGCACTGCCAATGGAAGGCTCTCTACGTCCACGGAATGGATGACATAGGAAGGGTCTGACCCATAAAGTCTGACCTTAATAACAAGTGGAGCTAAGCAGCCACAGAGCTGATGAAATCAAGACCCAGCTACACACACCCGCATCCTGGACTTCCGCAGCCTTAGCTTATTGTGTCCCCAGATCTGTGTGTGATGTATGTTGGAAGCAAATTAAAATTCTATGGCAAAATAAACAAAGCTTTTTTTTTTTAAGGAAGTCATTGCTCATTTGTTCTCTTTATAAGACTTATATCAAATGTAAGATTACTAAACATGTGACTTTTCAGAACAAAAGGTGCCCTGTAGAACTGTTTCAGTTAGAAAATGTACTAAGCATTTTGAAAGACTCAGATAACTCTATCATAGAAGGGACGCACAGGAAAAATGATCATACGTCTTTGAATCTAACGTGCTATCTATCGTAAAATGCATTATGAGAGAAAAAAAAAGGCCCACTGCCATTAGTCTATGATATGCCACTGATTGTAAGATACTTTCTGATTAAAGATATACTAAAAGATGAAAAAATATCCACCTTGTAACTGATGAGACATATGGTAAATCATTCAACACTCATAAAAAGAACTGGCTTTTCTGGAGGGGCACTGAACATGCCCCAGAGTGTTGCAAGCCTTTGGTTAATTCCCAGAGTTCGGAAACAATTGTTATTTTTTTTAAAAATTTTATAATTTTTAATTTTTATACAATTTCTAAAGGTTACTTTCCATTTACACTTATTACAAAATATTGGCTATATTTCCCATGTTGTCCTATACACCCTTGAGCCTATCTTACACCCAGTGGTTGGTACCTCCTATTCCCCCCACCCCTGTATTGCCCCTTCCAGCTCTCCCTACTGGTAACCACCAGTTTGTTCTCTATATCTGTAAGTCTACTTCTTTTTTGTTAGATTCACTAGTTTGTTGTATTTTTTAGATCACACATATAAGTGATATCATACAGTATTTGTCTTTCTCTGTCTGACTTATTTCACATAGCATAATGCCCTCCAAGTCCATCCATGTTGCTGCAAAGGACAAAATTTCATCCTTTTTTATGGCTGAGTAATATTCCATTGTACCTGGATATACCACATCTTCTTTATCCATTCATCTATTGATGGGCACTTAGGTTGTTTCAATATCTTGACAATTGAAAACAGTTGATTTTGACCATTTTTTCATTGCCTTTATGAAGGAGAGGATTTTTAGAGGTCTTTATTCCTGCCTCTCATCATTCTCATTGATTTTTAAAATGCTCACTGGTGATTTAAAATTCAGAAACTGATTTTTACTTCTGCAAATTAATTTACTTCTGAAAATTAACCTCTTTGTATTATCTTCTCATACATCTTCATGGATTTTCATTACTTATTGGAATATAATAAAATACAAAGACCTTAGGTTTTCAGTTCAATGAGTTTTGACAATCATATACACCCATGCAACCCTCATCAAAACAAGATACCTTTTCCCATCAGATGAGAAAGTTCCCCCCATACTTCCCAGTCAATTCCCCTACCTCTGCAACCACTTTCTGATTTTTATCACTTTTGTCCATTCTTGAATTTCACATAAACGGAACATTTTTAAGATTCCTTTGTACTGTTTATATACCAATAATTCATTCTTTTTAAAAATTGATGAATTATATTCCATTGTATGAATGTACCAACATTTACTTATCAGTCCCGCTGTTAATAGACATTCGGGTTGTTTCCAGTTTGGAACTATTATAAATAAAGGTGCTATAAACATTCTTACATCTTTTTGTGAACATGTTTTCTTTCCTTTGCCTAAGTACCTAGGGGTGGAATTTCTAGCTTATAGTAGAGGATACACTTAGCTTTGTAAGAAGCTGACAGTTTCAGTTCCAGTTGCTCATAATGGTAAAGCATCTTTTCACCATGTGTTTATTGTTCATTGTTATAACTTCTTTTGTCAAGAGTCTGCTCAAGTCTTTTGCTCATTTTTAAATTGAGTTGATTTTTTTTTAACTGTTGATTTGTAAGCATTTTATTCTGGATCTGTCCCTTTGTCAGATATACGTGTTGTGAATATTTTTTTTTTCCCAGTCTGTGGTTTATTTATTCATTTGCTTAAAGATTTCTACAGTTTTTGATTTTAGATGTTTAATTTTAGAGAACGGCAGGCAGAAAAATGTCCCTCCCCCTAAAAAGTATCCACATTCTAATCCCGGGAACCTGTGAATATATTATAATAATAGGCAAAAAAAGACTTCATAGATGTGATTAAGGTCATGGAATCCTGACATGAAAAGATTATTCTGGATTATCTGGGTGTGCTTAATCTAATCACATGAGCTCTTAAAAGTACAAGTGGAAGGTGGAAGGGTGAGTTAGAAAGATGTGACAATAAAAAAAAAGAGAGACAGGAGAGATTCTAAGCATGAAAGGCACTCAACCTGCCATTGCTGGCTTTGAAGATGGAGGAAGGAGCCACAGCCACAGAATGTGAGTGGTCCTTAGAGGTTGAGAACAGGCCTCAACTCGGTAGCTAGCAAAGAAATGGGGACCTCAGTCCTAAAACCACAAGTAACTCATTCTGCCAACAACTTGAATGAACAAGGAAACACATTCTCCCCTAGAGCCCCCAGAAAGGACCGCATCCATGCTGAAGCTTTCATTTTGGTGTTATAAGATTCTAAGTGGAGACCCAGCTGAGCCCTCTGGGTTTCTGACCTAAGGGAACTGTAAGATAATAAATTTGCATTGTTTTAAGGTGCTCTGTCATGGTCATTTGTTATGGCAGCAATAGCAAACTAAAACATAGAGTTAGTACTTTCTGTCAATAAAGCTCTGCCTACCCTCAAGTTGTGGGTGTGGGTTATTTATTTTCTTCCAGAAGCTTTAAGGTTTTATTATTTTCTAAAAATTCTATTCTGTTTCTTCTACTATGTCTGCCTCAACAGAAATCAGGGATTTGACTGTTCCATTTGCTCTCCCTCCTTTAAGCTACCCCCATCGGTGACCCTGGTCTGGTCTCTCTTGGCCTGCCCTCTCATCGTGCGAGGTTAGAACATCCGAGTCTCTCAAGCGCAAGTGATGGCAGGTAGGTTGAGACATAGCAGGTGGCCCAAGGCTGGAAAGACTGATTATCAGCTTAAGGGCTGATGGGCCAACTGCCACCCTCAGAACACACCTCCCCACGGGTGACATTCTCTCCTGGCCTCGTCCCCACCCAGCCTGTCTAAATCTCACACAAGGTTCAATTCCTAGCTCAGTTCCATGGCTTCCATGAAGCTTTCTCTCTGCAGCCCACAGTCACGTCTCTTTCTGTTTATCACTTACACAACATTCCTCTGGCATATTTCCATAGGAACCATTAATCTCTGATATGTGGGTCTTGCCTCTCCAACCAGAGCATCTGTAGTCCCAGCTGAATGAATGCTATTGACATAAACCGGTAAAACATATTTCAAGTGCATATCATTTGACTCAGCAATTCTATATCCAAGAGTTTATCCTAGGGAAATAATCAGCAAAATATATGAAAGATCCATGTACAAGTACATTAACTGTGCTGGTGTGTTTATAATGGCAAATTGGAAAGACCTAAATGTCCAGCAATAGGAGACTGATTAAAATAAATATGGCACAGCCATACAATAGATTCTATGTAGGTATCTAAAATAATGAGGTGGCAGATCCACCTTCAAGCTTCCAATGTCCCCAAGAATCCCCAGGCCAGTTCCATTCCCTGGAGAGGACCAGTTGGTTTTTTCCTCTCTGGAAGTTTTTAGGATCTTCATTTTATTCCCAGTGCTCTGAAATTTCACCGTGGCGTGCCTTGTTACGCGCTCTGTGGTTCTGAGAGATGCTTGTATTACTTCTTGTTAATTTCCTCCCTTACATTCTTTCTTATTTTCTCTTCTAAATGTTGAGCCTCCTGAATTTGCTAAGTTTCCATTTCTCTCCCATTTTCTAGTTTGCTCTTAAAATTTTACTTTCTGGGATAATTCCTCAAATATCTTCCAACCTTTATTGAATTTTAAAATACTGTTATATTTTAAATTTCTCAGACTGCACATGTTCTTCAGTTGTTTTTCTTCATAGTTTCCTGGGTTTTTTTATGGATACACCATCTTCTCTTGAGGCTACACATTATAATTTCTTTGACGTTTTCTTCTTTCTTCAATGTCTCTGTTTCTTCCCAGTTCTAATTTTTTCTGTCTTTCATGCGGTGGGCCTTCCACAAAGGTCTAGTGATCTATGCTTTCATTTTGTTTTAAATCACCTCTGAGGTATAATTTGCATGCAGAACGCACCCGTTTTAAGTCCAGCACTCAGTGAGTTTTGACCAGCATACACACCCACAGGCCCACCACCACTGTCCAGACACAGAGCACCTCCATCACCCCAAAGGGCTCCTGTGCTCCTTCCCAGTCAGTCCACACACCCACTCCCAGATAACCATCAACCTGCTTCCTCTCACTACAGAGTCATCCTTCTGAGTTTCACATAAATGGAATTACACACCACACGGCCTCTTATTACGGCTTCTTTCACTTTGCACAGTGCTTTTGAGATGCACCCATGGCGTGTGTGTATCAGTGACCGGTCCTTTTCCCTGCTGGGCGGCTGTCTGTGGTACGCATGTAACATAGTTAATCTTCCTGCTGATGGACGTTGTTTCCAGTGCTGGATATTACAAATAAAGCTGCAATCAACACGCATGCACCAATCTCTGCGGGCACAAATAAAAGTCCATTTGTTTCTAAGTAGGTGGTATCAGGAGGCTGAGGTGTATGGTGGGCTCCGCGGGCTCCGTGACAGTGAATGGGTGGCCGGCCGGCCTATTGTGGCTGGGTTCCAGGCCAGCATCTCTGCGTCTCTTTGAGGGGGGTGGCGAGTGGGTGGTTTACCTTCTCCAGAGAGAGCCTCCGGCCTGGAGGAATAAGCCCAACAGGATTAGGACGAGAGGAAGAAGGGCAGGGAGGGCCAGGTGGGCGCGTGCCACTCGGCAGACTTCCACGGACACGGGGGGAGAGACGCTGAAGACTGTCGGCCCTCGGAGCAGAACCCTCTGCAATGAGCCACACTGCCCGACCCCGGAGCCAGTACAGCCCACGGCAGGGGTTGGCACACGCTCTCACCTCACGCTCGGGAGAGGGACAGCATCGGGGGCCAGCTCCTCCGCGCGTGGAGCAGGGATCCGAGGGCTAGAGGGCTCAGTGCAACCCCACAGGGCCTTGTGGCCGCGGGCGGACAACGCTGGCCCTAAGCCCCGTTTCCTCACCCCTCCCTGGCCCTCCCAGGGGGTAGGAGAGGGGAGGGGAGGCTGTCTTTGCAGCTCTGGGTGGGCTTACCTCCCGCCCCTCCCCACTAGCTGCCGGCAGGGAGGAGACTGCTGAGGAGACAGGAGCCCCCCGCAGGCAGGCAGGCAGGCAGCCCGCCCCCGGAGGTTCCCTCCCACCCACAGGAGGTTCACACCAGCCTCGGAGCTTCATCTCCTCAGAAGCACTGGAGCAGCAGCGGTGGCAGAAGCAAGGTCTCTGAGACAGACTCCTGCCGGTCGCGGAGTGTTTGTTTTTGTTTTTAAGCAACGTATACTTTAAGACAAGAAAATTTAGAAGACACCTACCTAAGCTGAATTCTAAAATGGGCTCATCTGGATCTTGTATACTTCCTGGATGAAAAAGAAATGACAGAAAAAAAAAATCACCCTTAATAAACTTTTCCCTGCTTTCAGATTGGATGCAAAAAATTCAACACGCTGGTGGCAATCATTTCACAATATGTATAAATTAAACCATCAAGCTGTATATCTTAAACTTACAGTGATATATGTCAATTACTTCTCAATAAAACTGGGAAGAAAAACCCAACGCTCTGCTTTCTTTTCCCTCACAAACTGTTATATGAGATGATTTCTTTGTTTTCTAAACATTTTATTTTGAGATTCCTAAGAAGTCTCTGACCCCGAGACCAAACCCCCTCCCACTCGGGTCTGTACACTCACAACACAAAGGGCTTTTATTATGGTCTGGGCACTTGCCAGACAGGCACTGAGGACATCCCCACCTTATCTATCAGCAAATGAGTCCTGGAGGTGCCCACGCAAACTGGAAAACTGATGGCGGGCAAGGTTCCAGTGGAAGCAATTCCCAGGAAGAGGGCCGACTTCCCCCTATTCCAGTTCAAGCAGAGGGATGCCAGGCCTGGCCCCCCCAGCGCTGCCACAGTATGGGACCCACGAGCAGGCCCGGTGAGGCTCACCTGTCAGAGAGAGGCCAAGCAGGTCGGCTGCCACATCGATGGTGGAAGCCCGCTGCATCGCACGGGCCCTGGTGCCATGGCGAGGACTGTGCTCTCTTGCTGTCATGATGTCATTGGTGACGATGTGCTTCCTGTTCCTGGGTCAGACCACGCCTGATTCCCCGGGAAGCGCTGTCACCAATCCCTAGTCCCCTAAGGTGGCAGTAGTCCTGAGAAATAAAAACAAACACTGTTTTTTTTAAAAAACGAACAAAAACAACAAAAAAAACCCAGGGATGGTGACGAAGAGACACTGTGCTCTCATGGAGAGAGCAGGTTGACCTACATGGACAAGATGCAGCAAAGCCAGGGTCCTCTGGCAGATGGGGAGCCAGGACGGAGAGTCCGATGAGTTAGGCCCCGCCTAGTCACTTCCTCTGTACTCACACACACACCAGCATGGTCCGTCCGTGAGATCCCGTAAAGAAATCATGTTCTCTTCAACAGAGACATGCCACACTAAATGATGGCTTAGAGCTAATCATAAACTATGGCCTTTGATATTTTCTTGCTTGCTTTATTATGTTTTTCCACTGGAAAGTCTCAGAGACTCTTTACAATCATAAATCAGCTCACTACCATCTCTGTTAGAAAGATAAGAGATGCGAGAAGAGGCCTGCCGCCCACTGACCAGGACAGCACAGCAGAACAGTGGAGACCAAAGGCATGTCTCCAACATTGCTCTCTCCCTCCCAGGGGTACAGGAACTTCACGTGTGTTGGACTCAGGACTTTCTTTCCCACAAAACGCGACAATCTACGCCTCAGTGGATACTGCTGTGCTGTGGATATGGAGGTCTCTGGGCAAAGGGCCACTGCAGGCTGAGCCACACAGATGCTCCGGCCCAGCACAGAACTCACTTTCTGCTCTGAGAAGTGGGTTATCCAGCAAGAAGTGAGTTTCACGTATTCTTCTAACCCTATATGCTACAATCCCTCCTGTCTCCGGAAGGAGCCAACCTTTAGGAGTTAAGATAATTAGACTAATAACCCCTCTCAAAGGTCCCCATATATCCAGACGCCCCTGTCTTCTCAAAGTGCATCAATGCCTTTGCACCTGAAGGGCCTGTGTTCCCACTCTTGGGTTAATTCACCCAGCAACTAACTTACTGGACATGTTCGTTCTTGGACCAGTAGAGACACGTGGCATTTCTTCATAGAAGCACATCCAAATCCATCATCTAAAAACAGAAAATTATAAACTTAACAAGCTAGTCAAACATGAAGTTCTCGAGAATGCTTATTATAATGTACTGATATGTTATAATTTTAATGCCTAGAAATGTGGGGAAGCCAAGAGCTACTACATGTTCCTTTGAGCTTCACACCCCAATCTAACCTTTTGGCCCAAAACCAAAGGTTTTGCACAAAGCCCCAAAGAATGAGAAACGGAAAGTGCCCATTCCTATCCCCCGTCCTGGGGTGATCCGGGGAAGCGGGGACAGCCCTAAAGGGCCTGCTGGGCAGCTGGGATGTGGTTCAGGGAAAGGAGGAGATAAAGAGCCCGAGGCCCAGGCTGCCTGCTCACAAATGTCAGACCCTAGGAGAACCTGGGTGCCTCTGAGGCTCTGCTTTTTGGTGTCTAAGATGAAGGTGGTTGTACCCACCTCACGGGGCTGCAGTGAGAAGCAAATGTGCAAGAACGGGAGTGGGCTCTGCAAACCCCACCTCGCTCGCTCCCAGCCCATCGCTGCTGCCTGGCCCCTGCGCGCCTTCCCGCGGATCAGAACACCCAGGCACTCGCTCCAGCACAGCTGGGGGCTGTAGGGCAGACCCCAGGGCCCAGGGCGAGAGCATCTGAAACTTCCAGAGTCCGTGGTGGAGACGACAGGAGGGTCAGTGCGCACAGCCCTCAGACAAACCCGACATTCCCTGCAGGCTGTGCTCCTTCCCCTCCCACTGGGGCACCCGGGGGCCCTGGGCCTGGGCACCTCAGCAGAGAGGGCAGTAGCCTGGCTGGGGAGGCCCCGAAGAAGTCACCAAGGGGAAGACTCCCCAGTTTGCTGACATCAAAAGGCATACAAGTCAAAAATATGCAATGACAGTGGAACAGACTGGGAAAGTACTTGCAGTACTAATATCTGTATTTTACAATAATGTGTACACAACTTGACAAAAAAAACCACCCACTAAAAATGAAAGTGGCAAAAGGTATGAATTCATAAAAGAGGGATACATGTTGAAAATACTTTGGAAAAGTGACGAAACTCAAACATAATGAGGAAAGCAATGCTAAATACGCCTCTAGTTACCTAAAGTAGGCGTCTAAAAGAGGTTTGTTTGCTCTTCTAATGAGAATGTGCTTTGCTGGCAGACCTAGGGGAAACTCTGTAGGGCTCTCCTATACTGTTGATAACATTTTAGAGAGGTTCGAACATTTCAGAAACCAATTTGACGTTATTTATCAAAATCCGTAAACAATAACAGAATTCTGGCCAGTGGTCCAGAGATGCTAATTGTAGCATTGCTTGTAATGACAAACACGGGAACCAATCTAAATGCCCAGCTACAGATAAGTGCATTCTGGAACATCTATAAGAAACACCACCATATGGCTGTTAAAATGATCATAATAAAGGCAACACACATAAGAAGTCCTTCAACCTCATTAGCCATCAGGACAATGCTAATTGTAACCATGAGATACCTCTGCGTACCCATCAGAATAGCTAAAATGAAAAAGACAGACAGTACCACGTGCTAGCAAAGATGTGGACAGAATAAATGGGGTCCTGATACACTGCTAGTGGAGTGTAAGATGGTGCAGCCATGCTGGAAAACTGGCAGTACCTACCCACACCGAACGTGACCTGGTATGTAACTCAGAGTGCAACTGCTACCAGAAATGCACACTTAGGGTCACCAAAAAAAAAAAAAAAAAAGCTGCAAAGAACACTTAAAGCTGGGAATTCCCTGGCGGAATTCCAGTGGTTAGGACTTGGTACTTTCACTGCCAGGGCCCGGGTTCAATCTCTGGCTGGGGAACTAAGACCCTGCAAGCCGCACGGTGCGACCAAATAAAAAAATAAATCTAAAAAACAAAAAACAAAAATACCCAACACTTAAAGCAGTAACATTTATAATATTCAAAAACTAGAAACAATCCAAGTGTCCATCAACAACAGTAGAATGGACAAAACAACACAGATGGCTCTTAGGAACAATGTCAAGGGGGAAACCCAGACCCACGAGAGCACGTTCTAGGCAATTCCATCCCTATGAAGTTCGGGCACTGGCCAAACGAGTCTGTGGTGTCAGAAGTCAAGACAGTGGTGTCTCTGAGGGGCAGGACTGACCAGGGAGGGTGGGAGGAGGCTTGTGGGCTCTGGTGTGTGCTGTCTCCTCATGTGGGTGCCGGTTCCATGAGTGACTTCACTGTGGGGAAATTCACTGAGCTGTATATGAAATGATCTTTTTTTTTTTTTTTTTTTTTTTTTGCGGTACGCGGGCCTCTCACCACTGTGGCCTCTCCCGTCGCGGAGCACAGGCTCCGGACGCGCAGGCTCAGCGGCCATGGCTCACGGGCCCAGCCGCTCCGCGGCATGTGGGGTCCTCCCGGACCGGGGCACGAACCCGTGTCCCCTGCATCGGCAGGCGGACTCTCAACCACTGCGCCACCAGGGAAGACCTGAAATGATCTTTATACCCAATAAAAAGGCTGATTCCTTTAATGACTATAATAAAGACAACATAGCATGAAAAAGTGTTTATGTCAGTTCTGCATCTTGTGTGTCTTTAACGAAATGTTCTACCTGTTCTCTGGTTAAAGCCATTTAAAAAGATGGGACGGGGCTTCCCTGGTGGCGCAGTGGTTGAGAGTCCGCCTGCCCATGCAGGGGACGCGGGTTCGTGCCCCGGTCCGGGAAGATCCCACATGCCGCGGAGCGGCTGGGCCCGTGAGCCATGGCCGCCGGGCCTGCGCGTCCGGAGCCTGTGCTCCGCGACGGGAGAGGCCACAGCGGTGAGAGGTCCGCGTACCGCAAAAAAAAAAAAAAAAAAAATAAAGACGGGACGGTTCCAGCAAGAGACCACACCAAAATGATGGCCACGTTTGGGGGCGTGACCACAGGGAAACGTTGTCTTTCTCAGCTTACTGGCATCCTCCCGCGTCACTGAAAGCTGCTGCCACACTGGCCAGAGGTAGAGGCGGCACCTGGAGCATGACCTTTCCCTGTGTGTCCCCGGCATCCCCTCGCCCCACCTGGCTGCCCTGCTCAGCTTGTTAGTGAGCTGCTGTCGCCCCCCTTCACTCGGGACAGTGGAGACATGCCACCTAACAGAGGACAACATCTGTACCCCGACATCCCACCAGCCCAAGGGAGGCTCCCCTCCCCCCTGCCCTTGCAGGGTCCCCACCGGCCCGTCCCTTCCCCTGGAGGGTGGTTGGTACCGTGAGACTCTGGGGACAGAAATGCTTTAAGGGGAACATCTACAGGCTAATTTTACACGTAAGAGAATTCACAGACCAGAGAAGCTTTTAGTTCACAAGGACCTTAGAAGCCACCTCACGGTTATTTGGGGGCATCTAATTAGGATCTGCGATTTAAGTCATCAGGACCCAGAACACGAAGCTGATTTGCACAGCTGAACTAGACGTCCCTCTATTAGTCTCATTAATTGAAGGTAATTCGCCAAGGATTCTGATATTCCCAAGGTCCCTGGTTTTCCTCCTAGCCCCATTTGAAGACCAGAGCTCATTAGGAAGAAAAATAACTTAAAGAGGACAGAGAGGGTGTGGGGGTTGTTTAGGAGACTGGAATTTTTTTCTTCGGGGCAGGAGAGAAGCAGTAACTAACGAAACTAACTGCCTCAGCTCCTGACTCTGTGGGAGATGTGTGACCCCTTCCATCAAATCAGCAGCAAAGCCGATGACGTCCCTTCCGCCCAGTGGGGGCAGGGAGATGTGGCCGAGGGAGCATCAGCAAGTCCGCGGAGAGGACGCTATGACTCACACGGCTTCGTGGGGCTCCTGAGGGTCACCAATGACTGTCGGAAGCTTCTAGAGGAACCGGTCTTGGGAAGGCCTGCCCTCCTCCTCCACAGAACAAGGTGCCTCAGGACTGGCAGGGGTCTGCAGGCCCCTCTGGCTCAGTAACCTCTGCTGAGCAGGAGTTGAGGGGGGAGGCCAGCTCCACTGGTATCTGTCAGAACACTGGGGTCTTCTCAAAATCATCTTAAAAAGGAGTTGCATGGACGAGCATGGAAACCCAGGCAGGGTGACTTCCTCAAGGTCAAGTGGAGGTAAAGGATGAACTACTGGCATCAACCCAAAGCCAGAAGCCCCCGTACCACTGGCTCTCTCCCTGCCACCCCAGCCCTCCCCACCCTATCGCTGTCACTGCTGTGGGCAGCAAACGGGCCAAGGGCAACCCTTCCAGTGCTCTGCTCTCCAAGAGGGAAGGTCAGACGAAAGATGAGTCAGAGCAGCCCTTGAGGAGGAGGCTAGTTCACGGGTCAGAAAGAGGCAGCGCTTTCTCTCAAACCCCCCAATCCAGGATGGCCATGGTCACTGATGGATGAGGTGTCACACTGACCGCTGGCACCAAAAATCACTGGTTATAACCCAAGAGAGACAGCTGCCCCTTCCGGCAGGAAGCCTCCCTCCCCTGCAGCCAACAGCCCTTCTGCAATGGAGCAGGACCCGCTGGGGCCCTGCTGGGTACAAGTCCTTTCCCTGTCCCCTGTTTCTTGTTTGTAGGAAATGGGCTTCATTCAGCCTCCTTGACCTTCCCAGAGCTCCAAAGGGCAGATTCAAACAGCTGCTAATCAGGGAAGGGAGGGGATGCAGAAACAAGGGAGGAGCAGTCAGGACACAATGGTGCAGCCTTGGGGCAGGGTCCTGGTTCCCCTCAAGGAATATATATAACAAAATATCTCTGAGTTCTTCTGCAGGAACTAAGACCCCACCCAGGTGGAGGATGGTAACTTCTGGCTGAGCACCAGATTCCTGGAGCACTGCCCTGTCACCTCACCACCAGCCAATGAGAAGAAAGTCTGCACAAGGTGGAAGACAAAAAAGACTCTGAGCCCCTCCCCAAATGATTCTTCTTTAAAAACTTTCATGGTCGAGCAGAATCTTTGTAGAGTTGGTTTCTGGACACAAGTCCCCCATCTCCCCAGGATGCCAGCCTCCTAAACAAAGCAGTCTTTTCGTTCCTGCCAGCACTTGGCTCTCGAGTATTGGCTTTCAGACATCAAGGAGCCAAACCCGAGTTTGCTAACATTTCCTCGCAGAGGCTTGCTAACCCACCAGGCGGTCTACACCTCAGGACGATGGACTTCCTGTGTGGCAGCAGGATAGCCAGCCAGGCACCTGTGTCTCACGGACGACAGACCTAAAGTCCTTGCTTCCTTCCATATCCTCTTGGGTGCCTAGCTCAAGCCTAAACATAGATGAGGGGTCTAACAAGCACCTACTGGGTAAGAAACCATCAAGGTCTGAGGCAGACCACACCTGCCACCAGGCTCACTGACCGACTGGTCCCTCCAGCGGCATGTGACCACTGAAGAAGGATGTACGCTAGCTTAGACGTGGACAGTGAAGTGGCCGTGGGATCCCCTCTTCCCTGGACTCCCTGCTATGTGCAGGGGCCTGGTGGGCAATTCCATGGCCCCAGGGTAAGGTGGAGTCACTCAGTGGAAGGAAACTAGGTCCCCAGACTGTGGGGTAGGCAGAGCCCCTGCCCCACCACTTCCGCACACACAACCTATGCTGAGCTTAACCTGACTAAGAAATAAACCTGTGCGGTGGGAGACTGGGGGGAGTAGGTGGTTGTTATAGCAGCTAATGTTAGTTACCTTGACTAAAGTCTGGCACTTTCCAAGCACTCAATACACGGTTACGATGAAAATAAAAGTCACAGGGGCTTCCCTGGTGGTGCAGTGGTTAACAATCTGCCTGCGAATGCAGGGGACACGGGTTTGAGCCCTGGTCCAGGAAGATCCCACATGCCGCGGAGCAACTAAGCCCGTGCGCCACTACTACTGAGCCTGCACTCTAGAGCCCGCGAGCCACAACCACTGAGTCCGCACGCCACAACTACTGAAGCCTGTGCCTAGAGCCCGTGCTCCACAACAAGAGAAGCCACCGCAATGAGAAGCCTGCGCACCACAACTAAGAGTGGTCCCTGCTCTTTGCAACTAGAGAAAGCCCGCACACAGCAACGAAGACCCAACACAGTCAAAAATAAATAAATAAATAAATAAATATTTTTAAAAATAAAATAAAAATAAAAATTACAATCACAAGTTAAAACTTACTGCACAAAGGGAAAAACAAAAAATAACATACGAGGGAACTCCCATAAGGTTAACAGCTGATTTCTTAGAAGAAACTCTACAAGCCAGAAGGGAGTGGCATGATATACTTAAAGTGATGAAGGGGAAGAACCTACAACCAAGATTACTCTACCCGGCAAGGATCTCATTCAGATTCGATGGAGAAATCAAAAGCTTTACAGACAAGCAAAAGCTAAGAGAATTCAG
>NC_041225.1:16862507-16863035 GCF_002837175.3 Physeter macrocephalus | reverse complement strand
CTCACTTACACCAATGGACAGATCATCCAATATGGAAATAAATAAGGAAACAGAAGCTTTAAATGACACAACAGACCAGACAGATTTAATTGATATTTATAGGACATTCCATCCAAAAACAGCAGACTACGCTTTCTTCTCAAGTGCGCCCAGAACATTCTCCAGGATAGATCACATCTTGGGTCGCAAATCAAGCCTCAGTAAATTTAAGAAAACTGAAATCATATCAAGCATCTTTTCTGACCACAACACTATGAGATTAGAAATGAATCACAGGGAAAAAAACATGAAAAACAGAAACACATGGGGGCTAAACAATACGTTATTAAACAACCAAGAGATCACTGAAGAAATCAAAGAGGAAATCAAAAAATACCTAGAGACAAATGACAATGAAAACACGATGATCCAAAACCTATGGGATTCAGTAAAAGCAGTTCTAAGAGGGAAGTTTATAGCTATACAAGCCTACCTCAAGAAACAAGAAAAATCTCAAGTAAACAATCTAACCTTACACCTAAAGGAACT
>NC_041225.1:16860538-16860836 GCF_002837175.3 Physeter macrocephalus | reverse complement strand
AATCACTGGACAAAGGATTAATCTCCAAAATACATAAACAGCTCATGCAGCTCAATATTAAAGAAACAACCCAATCCCAAAATGGGCAGAAGATCCAAATAGACATTTCTCCAAAGAAGACATACAAATGGCCAAGAAGCACATGAAAAACTGCTCAACATCACTAATTATTAGAGAAATGCAAATCAAAACTACAATGGGGAGACTGTCATACAGAGTGAAATAAGTCAGAAAGAGTAAAACAAATATCGTATATTAACGCATGTATGCGGAACCTAGAAAAATGGTACAGATGAAC
>NC_041225.1:16856918-16860357 GCF_002837175.3 Physeter macrocephalus | reverse complement strand
GTATGTTCTGGTATAATAAGTCATAATTCTAGTTATTACTTTAAAATGTATATCTCAGAAATAACTAAATTTCCTTGTCAATTGCATTATTATGAACTTTCATCAAATCTTTAAATGTGGTCATTTTTCAGTCTTTTGTCATTTACAGACAGTTCCAGGTGTACTCTGATGCTTTTGCAAAAATGTTCCTATAAAAATGGGTTTCATTTTCAAGGAATTCATGGAAAAGACTCTGACAAGTACAGGTTTCTGGTAACTGACTATACTGTTGAACTGAATGAATAAGCATTTTCAGAACGCTAATGGAAAACTGATGAATTCATAAAAGTGCTAACAAAACATCAAGATGAAAAAAAAATTAATTACATGGGACTGAGTGAACTGATGAGGATGATTATAATTTTTGTGACTTTCTGTTTGAATTTAAAAACAAACAAACAAACAACAACCCACAAGGACTCAGAGGCAAAAAAAGATACAAATATACAACGTAAAGGAGCTGTTACAGTGGGGGATTACTGGGCTGAATGTCAATATTATGACATAGTATGAGTGTTTTCGTGTTTGGTAATTGCAATCATATTTGCTTTTGTTGTGGTCATCCATTTACAATGCTTGGTGTCAGTTTATTTATCTCTTGTAAAAATAAAATACAGTGTGTGTGTGTGAAAAAAAAAATGGGCAAAGGATCTGAAGAGACATTTTTCCAAAGAAGATATACAAATGGCTAATAAAAGATGCTCAGTGGAGACTTCCCTGGTGGTGCAGTGGTTAAGAATCCACCTGACAATGCAGGGAACACGGGTTCAAGCCCTGGTCCAGGAAGATCCCACATGCCGCGGAGCAGCCAAGTCCATGTGCCACAACTACTGAGCCTGCGCTCTAGAGCCTGTGAACCACAACTACCGAGCCCACGCGCCTAGAGCCCATGCTCCACAACAAGAGAAACCATCGCAATGAAAGGCCTGCACGCCGCAACAAAGAGTAGCTCCTGATTGCCGCAACTAGAGAAAGCCCCCGCACAGCAATGAAGACCCGATGCAGCCAAAAAATTAATTAATTAAGTAAAAGAAAAAAGATGCTCAATGTCATTAGTCATCAGGGAAATGTAGATCAAAACCATGATGAGATACTACTTTGCACACTCCAAGATGGCTATGATAAAAAAAAAAAAAAAGACAGATGATAACAAGTGGTGGAGAGGATATAGGGAAATTAGAACCTTCATATACTGCTCATGGGACTGTAAAGTGGTGCAGTCACTTTGGAAAAGTCTGGCAGTTGCTCAAAAGGTTAAACACAGAGTTACCATATGACCCAGCAATTCCACTTGTAAGATTTTAAATACCATAGAAGAAATCATAAAGGAAAAGAGTGAATAATAAAAAAAGAGAAAAAATGAAGTGATCAATTTTACTACATATAGACTAAATTTATAACTTTGGTATATGTGTGTGTAAATAAAAAGGTAGATCCTGACTCCCTACCCCCTACACCCGCCAAAAAAAAAAAAAGCAGGTGTGCTGGGACATACATCTGCAGCAAATATGATGAGTTACAATCTTTTTGTACAATTAAGGTATATACCCAAGAGAAATCAAAATATGTATCTAATCAAATATGTGTACCCAAATGTTCATAGCAGCATTATTCATAGCAGACAGAAAGTAGAAACAACCCAAATGTCCCTCAACTGAGAGTGAATAATAAAAAAAGAAAAAAAAAAACTTACTGCACAATGCTTGGGAAAGAATGTTTTGTGCCCTGGATGAGGTAGCCCAGTTCATGAGAAAAACACCCACAGGTGGCAGGAAGAGTTCCAGAAAATGAGAGGAGCACAGAGAAGTAAAAAATCCACTTCAGCAGGTAGTCAACCAGACAAATCATTCCCTCTCTAACTCCAGGTCAGGCTCGGGACACCCTGATTTCTCTCCTGCCCCTCTCCCACCCCGATATCCCCTGGCGAGGCCTGGGCCTCACCACTCCAGACAGACCCTAAGGTGGAGGCTGGCCTTAATATTAGTTGAGAAAGCAAGTTCTGTGAGGTGGCCTCAGAGCTGTCAATCCAACCAAGAGAGAAAAAGGGATCCATCACTACCACTGCCGCCAAAAGCGACCTCTGGTCCCACGGGTTCCCTGGAGTCGACTGTGAACTGAGGCCCCCCAGGGCTCCCTGGTCTACACCCAGGAGGGAACTTGATACGCCGGGAACTTCAGGGCCACCGATTCCTTAAAGCCCAGCAAATAAGGGAATGACAACAGCGTGGGTGCAAACTCCATGGCGTGGGTACAAACCTGGGGGCAGGCACACAGTGGCTGGGGGGCAGCTGCCAATGACAAAAATTGAACGGGCAGAGCCACGGCAGCTGGGGTAAGAGGGATGGGCAGGCCAACACAGGAACAGGAGCAGCATCTCTGCAACGGCCAAGGGCAAGGGTGAGCGGCAAACTGGAGGCCGCACTCCAGGGAGAAGGCAGTGCTGGCCAGAGTGCCGGCTCAGAGCGCCCAATGTCAAACAGCTCCCGGGCATCTGCCCAGGTCAGTCACCAGCAAAGGAAGAGCCGGCATATGGGCAAGGACCAGGAAGGCCCGGATTGTGAATGTTCCAGAACAACAGCGAATGGCAGCAGAAAATTCCTCTGGCTTATATGTGGAACGGATGAATGTGTGCTTCTACGGGAAGACTCAGAAATGTAAATGCTGCCATTCGAGTTCTGATGCAAGGAGAGTGACAGAATGGCTGTGGTTGGAGAAGCCTGCTGCCGGGGTGAGGGGAACACACACCTCTCCTGAAGCAGAAATCAGGAGCGGCCTGCCGAGGAGGGTCACAGAAGAGAGGTTACACTACGGAAACCTCTGCCACCTGATGTAAAGCCGTGATGGGCTGCGGGGTGGGGAGGAGCCACCAAAAGCAGAGCACAGGGTGCGTTCCAGGAGGCGGGGCAGGAGGAGGGGCCCTGGGGGTCAGGGCTCCTTTATTCTAATTTGCTCACCTTGGGGACTTCTCCGCCCACTGGATGCTCCACCCCCTGTGCCTCTCTCCACCCTAAAATGCATAAGAGGGGAAGCTGGGATGAAGTGAGAGAGTGGCGTGGACATATATACACGACCAAACGTAAAATAGATAGCTAATGGGAAGCAGCCGCATAGCACAGGGAGATCAGCTTGGTGCTTTGTGACCACCTAGAGGGGTGGGATAGGGAGGGTGGGAGGGAGGGAGACGCAAGAGGGAGGAGATATGGAGATATATGTATATGTATAGCTGATGCACTTTGTTATAAAGCAGAAACTAACACAACACTGTAAAGCAATTATACTCCAATAAAGATGTTAAAAAAATGCGTAAGAGGGGCTTCCCTGGTGGCGCAGTGGTTGAGAGTCCGCCTGCCGACGCAGGGGACGTGGGTTCGTGCCCCGGTCCGGGAAGATCCCACATGCC
>NC_041225.1:16833436-16856861 GCF_002837175.3 Physeter macrocephalus | reverse complement strand
CCTGCGCGTCCGGAGCCTGTGCTCCGCAATGGGAGAGGACACAACAGTGAGAGGCCCGCGTACCGCAAAAAAAAAAAAAAAAAAAAAAAAAATGCGTAAGAATAGTGGAAGCAAGCAGGTCTTCTTTTTTTTTTTCTGTTTAAAAAAGCCAACTGCCTAGGAAAGATCTTAATTTTTTAAACAAAGTCAAATATGCCTCCTCACCACAAAAAGCCAGGAAAGCTGGCTGCGGCAAAGGCTCAGGTATTAACTGGGCAGGAAAGGCCAGAGGCCCCGGGAACAGAGACCACCAGGGCGGAGGGCACCTGGGAGGGTTCTGAGGGGGCACACAGGCAGGCCTTGGGCTTGGCCCCCGGCCCGTGCTCTGGCCCCAAGCCCACCAGGCCCCAGACACTCTGGTCCACAGCGCTCTCGACACCTGCCCTTCTGGGACCTGGATACTTGGGTCAACCAGCAGAGGCCCAGAGCTGTTCCGTGAGTCCAAGCACCTGCTCAGTTAATGTCACTTCAGACCCCTCCTCCTGCACGAGTGACAGAGCTACTGAGCTTCTCCCAGCCTCAGACTCACAATCTGTAAAACAGGAGTAACAGCACTACCACCAAGGGATGCCCTGAGGAGCAAGCACGTACATAGAGAAACACATGACAGCCCACACAGGGCCTGGCACCAAAGGCCTCCGTGCGACACGCTGAGCTTCTCTCCTGGGCTTTCCTAACCTCCCACGTGTTGGGTCCACACTACATTCTTCCTGGGGCATCTGCGAGCCGGGAAGGCCTTCCCTCCGGCTCAGCCTCTTCACATGTACAACTCCGCAGCCTCCCTGGGCTCTCCAACCACAACTCTTCCCCCAGGTCCATGGCACTTTGCTGTGCTTCAGTTTATAGTCATCACATTTTCTAATAATATCCCTAAAATTTAGGCTTACAGGCTGCTGATGGGAAGGGATGTGTGAACGGAGGGCCCTTCCAGGAGGCGGTGGGGCTTGGCGAGGGAGCCCGGGCACTGGTGTCAGCCACTGGGAGCCATGTCACCTCCACAGGGCGCCTTCCCTGTGCTGAGGTTTCCTCAGCTGTAAGATGAGGACAGGACGGCTGGTGGGGGGAATCCACGGTGCCCCAGTCAGAGGGGAGCGTGGAAGGAGACCCTGCCCCCACCACTAGGGCTGTGCCTCGGGCTGGACATCCTTGGGATTCTGTTCTCCAGAGGGTGGCACCAGGCTCCCCTGTACTGCAGAGGAGCCTGTGGGGAGGCCACTTCCTCCTTCCCCTTGGACCCAGCTCTCTCCTACTTCCTGCTCTAGCCCCTGTGCAGGGAGGGCCTCGGGCCTTGGCTGGGACTCCAAGAACGAGGCCTAACGTGTGAGAGAGCCGCAGAACATCGGTTCAGTGTCGCTGGTATTTAACTGCCAGAAAATGATGTGTCTTAGAAAGGCAAGCACAGGATAATAAGAAATGTGCTGCAGTTGGTGTACAGTCTCACCTGCAGACAAAGACAAGCCGACCCAGGGCTGCACCGGGCCTGCGCTCGGCAGGGGAAAATCAATCTGTCACCTCCTGCGTCCTCCCATTCCCCCAAGTCCCGCTCGCTGACAGTGACACTGAACAGGTAGCGTGGCAATGAGTTCACCTGATTTAATTAACTAACCTGCCTCATTAGCTTAATGAATACGGCAGCTGACAGAATTTAGTGCCTTAACCCAGATTCAATGCACGTCTCTGGACTCCAGTGGGAAGAGTCGGGCACTGGGTGGGCCGTGGATATTCCTCTGAAGTAGGGGTCCCCCACCCCCCAACCCGTACCGGTCCGCAGCCTGTTAGGAACCGGACTCACAGCAGGAGGTGAGCGGCGGGCGCGCGCCAAGCTTCACTGGCCGCACCCCATCGCCCGCGTTACCGCCCGGAACATCCTCTCCCCGCTCCCCACCCCCGAAACCCGGGTCCGTGGAAAAACTGTCCTCCACGAAACCGGTCCCTGGTGCCAAGAAGGTTGGGGACCGCCGCTCTAAAGGACAGCGGGGGGAGGGACAACAGGCAGGGCGGTGCCCTGAGCAGGACAAGCCCAGACCCTTCCAGCCACAGCCCCGATCCCCCGGCCCCTCACGGTTCTCCCACCTCGGTCGATGGAGGCTCCATCCCTGCACTGGCTCCAGCCAAAAACAAGATCAGTGCAAGCGCCTGGACTCCTCTTCCTCTCACACCCACACCCAATCCTTCAGCGACTCGTGCCGGTGGCATCCTCCCCAGAGATCCCGGCAGTCCCGTCTGTCCCCACGCGACACTGGCGAGCCTGTGACCCTTCCCGCCCCGCCTCCTCGCTCTTGAGACCTCCCCGGCCGGCTGCCCTCTGTGAGGCTGCCCTTCTTTGGACGACAGGGCAGCTCTCTCGCTTCCTGTGTGTCCTTCCTAAAAACCAGCTCCTCCAGGGGGTCTTGGGGACAGCGCGGTCTGGAACTGCAGCTCAGCCCCTGTGACTCGCCTGCAAACCACGAACCTTCAGGGGAATTTCAGCAGGAACTAGTCTGGAGCTCAGGTGCCCTGGATAGACTGCTTCGGAGTGCTTGTGAGAGCACGGCGGGTCTGGGTGCTCACTCCTGGGAGAGGAGACACGTGTTACCGGCCGCCGCGCGGCACGAGCAGCAGCCGTGGTCTCTCTGCCACCAGCCTCCCTCCCCCGCACCCACGCTCCAGCCGCTCTCCGCAGGTGCCTGCCCTCTCTGGCTTCTACACCTCCTGCGCTTTCTTCTCTATCAACCGACCGTCTCAGGTCTCTCGTGGACCAGGTCTCAGGGACACAGAGATGAACAAGGAGGCGTGCTCAGGAAACGCGTCACAAGAAATGTAGCGGAAACACGAATGGTGGGCCCTCTGAGGGCCATTCCGGTGCTAGTGAAACCTCTTCTGAGACCCTCCCCTGTGCTGTTCCCCCCGTTCCAGCAGGGGCGCCCCGCGTGCTGGAACCAGGGATTCTGAAGGCTCTTTCCTGGGATGACTCGACTCAGTGTCCTTTATGTCACTCCTCTCACTCCCACGCACCGGGCTTCATTGTCGTCTGATCATCGCATAAGCTCCCCAGGACACCATGAACAAAGACGACGCAGACGCTGAGCACCACGGTCCGTCGTGAGAGCCGCCCGTCAGTGCTGCGGACAGCGCACTCTTCTCTACCCCAGAAGGTCCACGGCTGTGACAAGCCTCACGGCGTGCTCCTCTGTCACCTTGGCCACTCGAAGCCCTCACATAATTAACTGAAAGTTCGTCTGCGTGTTGGCCTCTCAGCAATTCCACAGAAACTTCCACACGGGTGTGCAAAGGACGGAGGAAACCATCCAGTATTTACTGATTCCCACTGTCAATGAAGACATGCAGCTCCCAGGGGACCGAGAGCCAAAGGGGACAGGACAAGGGCTTCCCCGTGACCTGTGGGTCAGCTTGTGTCCGGGTGGGGCTCCATGAAGGCCCCCTCAGCCAATGAGGGAAGGTGTCGTCACAGACGCAGAGGTCCCACCCCCAGGCACTCACTCAAAGCTGGAAGAGAACTCTGGATGCCCAGGGCTGGGGGGTGCTCTAAGCCCCAGCGCTGGGCTGCGTGTGCCCTGTTCACTGCCTAAGAATCTTTCTCTTCTCTATTTCCACCCAAACCCAAGGCTGTGGGGCCTGGCCTGGTGCCTGTCTCTACCTCCCCCTACCCGGAGCTGGCCACCTGGAGGCTGGGCCCTGAGCTCCTCCAGCCACCAGGGCGGAAGCCGCCCCAGACTCTGTTTCTGTCCTCCTCCCTTTTGGGAGAGGTCTGTCCTTTCAGAGAAGGGAATGGCCAATGCGGGTGTGGCCACAGCTGCTCAAGGCTCCTTAGGGTCACAGCGCCAAAAGGGGGCGCCCTCCCGGGGCGGGGGCCCACACCCCAGCTGCAGCAACGCCCTCCACTCTGCTGACCCTGCTGCCCCTCCCCCCCGTCCTTGGGGCTTCAGCGACGGGGCTGTCACCGTGAGGGCGGGTTCTGGGCACTCCTATCATGGCCAAAAAACCATGCTTGACACACAGGACCTTGTGCTGCAGGTTGGAGAGTCCGATTCAGGTGAGCTTAAACAGAAAAGCCCGTCTTCATAAAGGTTCTGAGCTGACTTACAAAAGCGGGGCAGGAAAACGGCTGAGCTGGCTTGTGCGCCCCGTGTCTGACTCTTCTCGGCTCCCTCTCTCGCCCACGTCACCCCCGACTCTGCCCACGACCCTGTGCACGTAGCAGGGCCGAGAGCCCCACTTTAAAGTCTCCAGCCGGAGCCACTGAAGAGGCTG
Source organism: Physeter macrocephalus (assembly GCF_002837175.3). Lineage (NCBI taxonomy): Eukaryota > Metazoa > Chordata > Mammalia > Artiodactyla > Physeteridae > Physeter > Physeter macrocephalus. Next base: position 16,852,571 of record NC_041225.1, on the reverse strand, counting down.
AACGCACGGATGCTCCCCGAGTCTCCAGCCCAGCTCTCTTCCGGGGAAGGTGACCCAAGGGCCTTGCCTGGGCCAGGTCCCCCCCGCCGGCTGGAGGGGGCACACTGTAGCATGGGTGCCACGCTGACACCTAAGTTTGGTGGGGAGAGTTCCCACAAAGCGGGGGGAGGGGGAGGCTGGACAGAATCATCTCCAGTCAAGGTTTCAGCAGCTGAACGCAGAGACCCTACAGCAAGTCCTTCTTAAACTTCGGAAAGTCAAAGAACTCCCAGGGTACCTGGTTTTCTATATTATTTAAGATGGATAACGTGAACATAAATTAGGTATAAACTCTTGTCTTGGCGCTCTTAAACTACTAAAACTAAAAGAGATGTACAAGATGTCGACAAACAGAACCCCGACACAAATGCGCTCTAGTTTACCTTAATTTAACGTGACAGACGGGGCTGCGGAACAGAAACCACCGCCCAGACAGGACGCTGAGTGACTCGAAGCTCTCGGGGCCACGCCTTCCACTCCCTCCCTTGCCTGGCCTGAGGCCAGGAATGCCGGCAATGGCCACTGAGCCCTACCCAGCAGCCAGCTGGTCAAAGTAACAGCGGCCAGCGGCCACCGCTGGCCACCGCTCCCCAGGAAGGGGGCTGCGGAACCAGGCAGAGGGGTGGGGACGCGGCGACACTCCCGGGACTGTGAGCGTGGACCCAGGGATCCCGGACGGCGCGAGAAGCTCACGAGAGGAGGAGACCACGAACCACCAAGCCCAGGGCGCCTCCACCCACACCCCGGCCGCTCACCTGCATCAGCTGGTCCCCAAGGAAAGAAAACCTTCTCAGGTAGAAAACGCCCGTCCAGGTGACCTCGCTCGCCGCTTGGCGGCGTCTGACAGACAGGACCCAGGCTCACGGGGCTAAAGAGGCTTCTCTAAGGTCGTGAGCTGCGGAGGGAAGTCGGGACCGGAAGGTGGGTCTCTCTAGTCCAGTCGCTTTCCCAAACGCAACACAGAGCGCTGGGCACAGTAGCTCAAGCTGCAAACAAATGCTCCTATCAATAAAAGGCACCATCTGGTCCACTCGCAGAGGTCCTCGATTTTTAAGCACTTTCACAAATACCATTTTAATCGTACAATGTTTATTGGAATATTACTTTCTTCCCTCCGTCCCTTTTCAGGACCTCCCGGAAGAACAGATTTCAGATTCAAGACACACTAAACAGCGTTTCCCTCTCCATCACCAGCCACAAGCTTTACAAGCGCCCACTCTGGTGCCTCAGTCCTGAGCCCATGTCCGGCTTTCACAGTCAGCACCTCAGACACGAGAGAGGAAACAGATCTTCTTAGAGAAGGCAAAAGAGAACGTCAGGATGAGAACAGCCTCTTTTTTTGCATCATTTCATGTTTGCTTCCCTTTTCCTAAGCTGGGATTATGCTCCTTGACAAAAATAACCTATTTTTGTCAAAATATTTCAAAATAAGTTTTTAAAAAAGACAAAAATTTGTGAACAGGATAAACAGACAAAACCTAGCCAACAATACCAACTGATACTGAAGTAAAAAAACATACATATAATGTTCTGCGTTCCTGATGGTGGAGATGGGGCTTATAGAATATTGTACAGACGCGTTACATTTCAATGGGAAAGTAGGATGGGAAATACACTGACCCCCAAACCAGCAAGTCGTCACTCAAGACCTCCTTTTGGTGCCGACACGTTACCACAACTAGCAGGGGTTTCTCTGCTCTTTGCATGACTCCTGTGGCTCCCTCATCATGTCCTTCTCTGTACGGTTCACAACAGCTTTGATTCATTCACTGTGGAATATCCTGGTATAGTAAGTGAAGAACGTGTCAAGGAGCCTGGGGAGACAGTCAGCACGCCGTCCCCAGGTCACACTGGTGGCACACACTCCACAATTCAAGGATAACACACGCGTCCTCCCCCTCCTTACAAAACTCCCATGTCCTCCTTCAGGTCTGTCCAGGGCCGCACCGCAGGGAGAGTGAACCAGCTTTGCCACTCGGGCAGCGGCTGGACACAGAAAAGGAGTGGGCCCGACGCGGGGACACACAGGCCTTGAGCAAGCTTAGCCCGCCCAGGAGACAGTACGGTCCCAAAGACCTGCCGGTATTTTTCGCAGACCTAGTGGCAAAGTGCACTCCTGGCAGGGAAGCTGGGCGTCCACACCAGCCCCCAGAGAGGTGAGTCAGACCTGGCCCGATGCAGCTCCATAAGCTGGTCAGCGAGCAGCCATGACGCCAGACTTCGGTTCCATTTACTAGAAAACAGGTTATTAGCGCGGGACTTTAACTTTCCAAATCCCATGCTAATGGAGCTTGGGGAAAACAAAGGAGGATCCAGCTGCCAGGGCTTATCCCATAAGAAGGCCTCAGGCTCACCCTCAAGCTCTGGTGTCTGTGCGCTAGCACCACGCCACCCAGTGCTTCCAATCAGCCAAACCTGCGGGCAGCCCGGTGCCACCGTCCGGCTCCTGCTGGACCCCTCGCTCCAGCGCCTTGTGCGGGATGGCGCGTGGGCCCGACGAGGCACTGGCCAGTCCACGCCGCTGTCACCCATGTTTCCTTCTAGACCGCGGCCATCGCCAGAGCGGCCCTGACAGTAATTGGAAAGTTCCACGTGCTTCAGATGACAGGAGGAGGGTGGGTTCAGTTTATTTTTATAATCACTAGGAAAGCTTGTTTTCTTAGCCAGAAGTGTCAAAGTTGGCTTTCTATTCACGACAGAATATAAAACTTTCTGGGCAGGAATAAAATCCCTTAAAGGGCTATTAACGCGAAGCAACAACCACAGATCAATGAAATGCCAGGAAGACAAAGTTATTTCTGGAACAAGGCCGTGAGCCAGGACACTGGGATGGGCTCTGCCCAGGCTTCGCAGCGGGGAACACCCAACCAGGCTGAGTTTAGCTTCTGCACCAACAAACCCACATCAGGGAGAGACGTCTCGGTCTTCTACGTGCTGTGGAACATACAGCGGGGCGCTCGGTCTGCCAGCTTCAGGACACGTCAGTCTCTGGTGAAGTGGTGCATTCGCTGCCACTCTAGCTGCCAAAATGGAACACTGTTGGGTGGAAGACACAGAGGAGACTCAGAGGGCTTCAGTGCCCCGTATTCTCGTAAGAAAATAAAAGGCAGGCAGTCCTGTGTCACACGTGACCTCTCTGGAAAGAGGGGGCTCTGGCTTCGGCTGAGCGGTTGTGATATGACGGAAGTGAGACGGGGAAGCGCCCGGAGGCGGGTGTGGCCCACAGAAGAGAGCCCTTTGTGGCCCACATTTCCCCCCTGCCCCTGCGCCGGGAGGCGGGGGCACGGCCGACAGAGAAGTCGGCGTCCCACCCCTCCGCCGACCCAGGGCTGCCCTCCCAGGCAGCCTCTGCCAATCCTTCCCTCCCAGAGCTGAGCGGGAGGACGGCGCGGGGGGAAGGGTCCCGCGGCTCCCCCACCAGTCGTGTTTGCCCTTCACAGGCCACCCCTCAAAGGGTGGCCTGGAGTGACTTCCTGACCAGGGCAAAGAGGACCCTCGCGGGAGGCTTCTGAGAGCCTCTCCCACGGCAGCCTGGCCACAGCTCTGAGTGCAAAGCCAGTGGTGGCAGAGATGATGGGAACCCAGAAAAGCGACTTAGAAAGAGAGCTGCAGGCCCAGTAGTTTCTCGGGGCAGCACTCAGAGCCGCCCACCCGAGCTGCGGTGGGAGAGGTGCCAGCTGGCGCCCAGTTCACACTCAACGGCAGACCAGCCGTGCACCGCTGCCAACCTCCAGCGACCATCAGGCCAACGGGGACGGGCCAGGGGCAGGGGGCAGATGGCAGCTCTGCGGGTGTTTCTGCCCTCCACTGGCAAGCCTGGCCCGGGCGCCTGCGACCCCCTGAGTGTTCACGGCAGCCTGCAACCGGGAACCAGAGCTGCTCGCTCGTTCATTCAACAGGTGCCGGGCCGGGCACTCCGAGGGGACACACGGCGAGTCAGAAGGGTCCCTGCCCGCAAGGACCCACCAGTGTTACCGATGGAGTAAGACGTTCAGGCAAGACAACGCCCAGACAAAAGGGAAACGCACGCCCTGGGCTGTGGGGAAGGTGAGGAAGAACCCTTAAATCTAGTCAGTGATTGTCCAGATGCAGTGTGGACGGAGCTGACTTCAAAGGTCCAGGCTCGCTCAGGGACAGTGAGTTCAGGCAACGGGGAAGTCTGGTGCAGCAGGGGACACAGAGGATGGGCTGGAGGGCCAGGACAGGGTCAGTTCTGGGGAGCCACTGACCCCAGACCACAGTGCTGGGCTCCAGCTAGCAGGCAACTCCTGTGCTCTCTGGAACCCTCGTCTTGGGCTTTTGAAAACAAACCTCTTGCTCACTTGGTACAAACCAGCTCAGGCCTCGTAAGCCTGGGCCAAGGGGGTACCTGCCCCGGAACAGACAGGCAACATCTATGACCAACACGTAAAGGACAGCTCTCTTGTCCTGGCAGGTCTCCAGGGGGTTCAAAGGCTGTTTTGTCATCAAGACCACTGACGTCAGCACATGCTCACTAGCGCTGAAGGAAGCGCTATTCAATTCTACAAATCAGAAGTGAAACCCAACAAGGCAACAACCAGGAAAGGAACTAAAACCACTTAGTAACTGAAGAGGCCAAGCAATTTCAGGTCTATTAGCAAACACTTTACATGAGAGCCATTTTCGCCTTTGAGAGGCCCTCCCCCATGAGCTCCCCGTAAACCACGTGGGATGAGAGCACTCAAGGAAGTGGCCGCAAGCATCTTCCCTTTCTTCCGCTGTCCCCTTGTTCCAGAAAGATTCCAGCCGTTGTGCTTTTTGTTTAGAAAAAGAATGCTAACGAGTCAGGACTTCTGTGTAATTATAAGTGTCAAGATAAACCTTTGAGGGTTATTTCTTTTTCTCTGAAATTCAGTTGAGTTCTACAGTGCAGAGAACAAGGCCCCCATGAAGTGTCTCCCTGTCACACATCTTACGTGAAGTTACCATCACCCAGAGCAGTGACAGTGAAAACTAATTTAAATCTCTACTTGTGCTTTCACGTTTTGTTTTTTTTAAAACGTTCTTGGCAGTTGGGTGATAAAGAGACGAGGGAAAATGTGCCTTCAAAATTCATTTTTTAGATTTGCTCCCACCTCTCACTAGAAGAAATCTGTAGAAAAACAAGAACCGGAAGCTGGCAGGGAGCAGGTACACCCTCCAAGCCACCTCAGGTCCTGCCCCCTTGGGAGCAGGCAGGACACTGACCGAGAGCCAGGGAGGCAGGTCTCCACCCGGTGGAATGTTCTCCTCCTCTGGGTGACTGGGCCGGCCCCACACAGACATCACCCGACACCCCCGGGACCATCACGCAGCCCCATCACCAGGTTTCAGTGAGGACCAGCTGGGGAAGGGGCCAGATGCACACCCGTCGGGTAGGTGTGAACACACATCTGTCCGATACTCAGCCAGAAGGGAGCGGGCACCAGTGTATCCAACGAAAGTCTTGGATCCCTCAGCTCTGCCTGCACCACTCCGCTGAGCAGCGCACCGTGCCAACCACAAACAAGAGCAGAGAAATTCAGGGAAACACAGCTGGCACGGAGTCGTGCTCTTGGTCTGCTTCAGGTGCTTCATTCAGCTATCAGATCTCAGGCAAATCACAAACTCTGGGCACTCGGGTGTCCCCTGCTGGGTGTGGCTCTGTCCTCCCCACCCCTTCCTCCCCAATCCGCTATCCTACACTGGTGGGCTGCCCAAAGTGGCATCAACTGTGTATATTCTGCTCTGTCATTTGCTCCTCACCGCAAAGCCTGCCCCAGCCCCAGGGAAATCATACTCCCTGCCTCAGCGAGGACATCACGGTGCAGAGAAGAGGGGCGTCTTCCCCACCATCCTGAGGATGACCAGCAAGGCTGAGCCGCACAACAGGACCCCGGCCTCCCTTCTGGTCCCCTCGCAGAGTTAGCACGGTTCACGGCACCTCCTGAACAGCAGGCCCTCGGGGGGCATGACTTCTACCATGACTGCACTGTACTGCTGCGCAGAGATTCTTCTTTAAATAAATGTTTTAACTTAAATTTGCTACACGTAATATCCTGAACTAGTTAAATACTCAAGTACACGTAGAAATGAATTTAACTCTTCAGATATAAGGCTTGCATCCAGCAGCACGCAGGCCCCCTTCAGGAGACGGGGGGCCCGGCACCCCATCTCCATCCCCAACCCCGACCCAGCTGTTTGACTGTGGGAAGGCTCTGCTCGGAGCCCATGTCCTCTGTCATCAAGCTGGGGAGACATCCCCAACCTTAGAGGCTTGCTGCAAATCTCAGTTAAGAAAGTGTGTGTGAAGGCTTTGTAGATCCCAAGTTACTCACTTAAATTTAAGTGGCACTAGGTCTTGCTAAGAGTCAAATGAGATACAAAGGCAAAAATGCTTTGAAAAGGTAGGAGTTAGGATTTAAATCTTTAAATGACACATTCTTTCTGGAGGATGACACAGCCTGGGTTACGAGCAGTGGGGAGGCTTCCCCGGGAATTAGATCTGGGCCTGCCAATGACACCTCCTGTGGCTCCCGTGGGCCCATGGTAGACGTGGTGAGACTCTGCTGGGTGCCAGGCCCAAGTTCATTTAAGCTGCAGAAAGAGATGGGTGGTCTGACACTCACCCTCCACCTGATCACTAAAGGTCGTCAATCTAGCCAAGAAATATACTACTTCTCTAAAAAGGAGAATCTGTCCCTTCTGTCCTTGAAAAGTTACAACGGCACAAGCAAACAACTTTCTGTGTGGGGACAGGGCATATATGGGAACTCTCTATACTTTCTGCCACATTTTGCTATGAATCTAAAACTGCTCTAAAAACTGAAATTAATTTAAAAAAAAAAAAAAAAAGACCTTCTGACACTAATTCCAAGGGAGTTTTTAGCTAGCCTGCCCTAGATGGCCTAGAAAAAAAGGAGGGAAATAAGTCATAAGAAAACCTACACTCGTATCAGTAGCTAAGCCTTTTAAGGCATTAAATTCTAGAGTTCTGTAATCATTAGATTTCTTGGAACAACATTCTGAAAAGCCCTGAAAGTTCAAATAAAGTCAAATAAATATAGCACTCTGTAGACCTTAAACAAGGCTGGATGAGAGGATTAAACCATGTACCCGAGGAAAGGTTTGCACAGAGAAACTGCAAAGCAGATCTAAAAATACTGTGTGATTATCCACCACCACGGCTTTAGGGGGAAAAATAGGGAGGCGATCAAAACGCGGGGCAAACCTGGCATTTCTGGGATAACTGCTGTCAGGCGACCCTGCTCTGGTGCGTCGCCCTGCACCCCAGACCCACAGCCCCCAGGCAGGCTGACACCGGCACTCAGACGGCTTCTGCCACCAGGCGGGTCATTAAGCAGATCTGAAGGAGAACAGAGAGAAGACAGTCTGCAAACCAGCCTTTTCCTTTGTGATTATCTTGCACGTCTGTAATTTTGAGCGGGATGGCTTTCCCAGCTCCTCAGTGGGGAAGTGCTGGTGGGTACCGACAAAGGACACTGAGATTCCACAGCAGCTGGGTATTCGTCTGCTCGGGCTGCCATAGCACAACACCACAGGCTGGGGGGCTCGCCCAACAGAGATCTCTTTTCTCACAGTTCTGGAGACTGGAAGCCCAAGATCAAGGTGCCGGCAGGTTGGGGTTCTCCTGAGGCCTCTCTCCTTGGCGTGCACACGGCCACCTTCTCCCTGTGTCCTCACGTGGACTTTTCTCTGGGCACCCCTCCCAGGTGTCTTGTCCTCTTCTTATAAGGACACCAGTTCTACGTAATTAGGGCCCACACTTATGACCTATTTAACCTTAATTAACTCTTTAGAGATGCTATCTCCAAATACAGTCACGTTGGGGGTTACTTCAACATATGAATCTGGTAGGGGCTGGGAGTGGGAGAGACACAATTCAGTCCACAACAACATGCCTCGCACAACAGACAGCACCTGGCATCCTCTGACCTAATACACCGCACAAGTCCAGCAGCTGAGCTGGTGGGTGCTGCCAAGAAGGGGTCCAGGAGCAGAGGTGGTGAAGCAGCCGCCCTTCCCCTTTCTGCTTACAAAGGGTGCGGCTCTCACACTGAGGCAGAGAACCTGAATCCCCTCTCTCCCCTCCCCACGTCTCATCTTCTGGGAAGGGGGATGGGGGAAGCTGTGGTCAAACACTTCCCAGTCATCATCTGAGTGCTCGAGGTGACCATTTAACATTTGAAGCCAGGGTCAGAGATGGACAAGTGACCAGTTCAAGGTCACAAGCAGTAGCAGAGCCAGGACACACCAACCCCAGGTTGTAAACTCCAGGTCCAAGCACCTCCCTCACGCCACAGCCACTCCTTTTATCTTTACAACCTCCTGGTCAGGTGTGTACATGCTCTGAATACATTTAAAATACACCTTTGACAAAAAGCCCCAGAATAAATGGGAGACAGATGAGGGCTCTATCCAGAAAAAAGCTAATAAAATTTTTTTTCATGTAGTAGAATTAAAGAAACACAGTCAAACTCTAGTATTTAGTTTATACCCTTATAATAAAAACAATTTGAAGGTGGCAAGGGCATAAGACGTCTCTGCCTTTTTTGTTCCTCTCTTCCTCATCTACTGCTTTCCTTTGCATTAAGTGAATATTTTCTAGTGTAACCTTTAATTCCTTTACCCACACAATTACAGTGAGATATGGAAACATTGCTCCTATATAGTTCTATTCCTTTTTCCTCCTTTTGTTCAATTATTATTATAATTATTATATCTATATATATTACAAACCCCAAAATATAGTTATTATTTCTTTATATAATTTTCGTGTTTTTTAAGAAGTGAGAGAAGGAAAGCAAGTATATATTTCTAGGGTCTGTTTCATCTACCTTATTATTCACCAATTCTGGTTCTCTTCCTATTGTCCTGTGGATTTGGGTTACCTCATTAATGCAGTGTAATTTCCTTATTCCGATACAGTTTTGCTCCCGTTTGCCTCCTTTATGCTGTTATTGTCAAATACCTTACTTTTCTAAATGTCCTAGGCCCCAAAACATAATTATATACATATTATTTTATAAAATAGGGGAGAAATATGCAGTTATACTGTCTCATGTAATTATATAATAAGCTTTACTGGCATTCTTTGTCTTCTTACTGGCATTCTTTGGCTTCTCATATGGATTTGAATAATCACCTGTGGTCACTTGCTTTCAGCCCAAAGACCTTCCTTTATATGTTCTGTAAGGCGGGTCTACTGACCACAAATTCTCTGGGGGGTTTTTTGGCTTATTTTTCAATTTGAGAATATCTTTATTTTTACCTTCATTTTTGAGAGACAGCTTTCCTGGATATAAGATCCTTGGTTGACGTTTTTTTCTTTTTTTTTTTTTGGTATGCGGGCCTCCCTCTGCTGTGGCCTCTCCCGTCGCGGGGCACAGGCTCCGGACGCGCAGGCCCAGCGGCCATGGCTCACGGGCCCAGCCGCTCCGCGGCATGCGGGATCCTCCCAGACCGGGGCGCGAACCCGGTTCCCCTGCATCGGCAGGCGGACGCGCAACCACTGCGCCACCAGGGAAGCCCCTCTTTTTTTTTCTTTCAGGACTTTGAACATGCCATCCATCTCTCTGCCTTCTGGTCTCCACTGTTTCAAATGAGAAGTCTGTTAATCTTACTGAGATTCTTGGTACAATCTGAGTCATTTTCCTCTTGCTGCTTTCGAGATTTTCTCTTTGTCTTTCAACATTTTTTACTATGATATGCCTGAGTGTGGACTTCTTTGTGTTCATGTTACTTAGAGTTTATTATGTTTCTTGGATGTGGAGACCGTTTTTCATCAAATTGGGACGTTTTCAACATTATTTCTTCTAATATTTTTTTCTGTTTCTCTCTCTCCTCTCCTGTGGTACTTGTATTATGTGTATGTTGGTGTGCTTAATGGTGTCCCACATTTCCCTGAGGTTCTGTTCATTTTCTTCATTTTTTTCCTCCATCATTTGAACTGCATAATCTCTATCACTCTATCTTCAAGTTTACTTATTCTGTCTTCTAGTTAACATCTACTGTTTTGGTCTTCCAGTGAATTCTTCATGCCAGTTACTTTACATATCAACTCCAGAATTTCCATTCAGTTCATTTCATACTTTTTTTTTAATTGGTATTCTCTAATTGATCAAACATTGTCATCAGACCTTTCTTTACTTCTTTAAGCGTGATTTCCTTTAGTTCTTTGAATATATTTACCATGGCTGCTTTAAAGTCTTTGTCTGTTAAATCCAACATCTGGGCCCTCTTTCAGGCAGTTTCTGCTGTTTTTTTTAAAGAAAAAAAAAAAAAAAAAAAGAATCCCATCACACTTACCTGTTTCTTTGCATGTTATCCTTTTGTCTTAAACATTGGACCTTTTAGGTAATATATTGTAGCAGTTCAAATACTGATCCTCTCCCCACAAGAGCTTGTTTCTGTTTTCTTATTTTTTCAGTGAATCAGCTGGACTAGTTTAGTGAAGTCTATCCCCTCAGGACTCCCCACTTTCCCCACAGTGTGCAGCCTCTGATGTTGTTCCTCAGAGGACACTGCCTTGGGTGTACACAGTCTCCCTGGGGTGACAATGGTTTTATCAGGGCTCTCTTTTTCTCTTCCCTTATCTCTCTGTAAAGCTGCCTGCCTCTGATGTTATCACACCCAGCTGTTAGGCTCCATGAGTTGCTGGCTGATTGCTCTATTGTTTTTGACAATATCCTCAGGCATCAACTGCTGTGCAGCATAATCAATTAAATGCTGGCCTTTTTGAGGGAACAATTTTTGATATCAGTGTTTGAGGTTTGTTCTGACCCCAGGAGGGCTCTTCTTAGCTCTTTCTCTGGTTTTCACTAGCCTGAAGTTTCAACTGTTGCTCTCAAGGAGCTACCAGCCTCTTTTCAGCTTCCTACCGCCAAGATCTCCTTGTCTTGTTTTTGACAGCATGCTTAGGTCTGAACTTCCCCATACTCTGTTATAAATAAATTCAGTACTTTTGGGGAGAGCCTCAGAGTTTTCTGTTCTCGTGGCCAACCTCTTCTCCTCGGCAAAGTCTCTGAGTCACTGCTCTGGAGTTGGGGTCAAGGACAGTAGCTCATTTCTCTCGGAGTGACACCCCACATTATGAACAGAGTGCTGGGTGGAGGAGGTAGCCTTTGATCTTTTTTTTGGCGGGGGGCCACACTACACGGCATGCAGGATCTTCCCTGACCAGGGATCGAACCTGTGCCCCCTGCAGTGGACGTGCAGGAGTCTTAACCACTGGACTGCCAGGGAGGTCCGCCTTTGACCTTCTTAACTCTTCTGGAATTAGACCTCCACCCTACAAGCAAACTGGCATGACAGAGGGTAACTGGGGCCCCAATATCCTCAGTTTGGTGCAGAGCCTCCGCCCCATGAGTAGAAGCTGGGTACACTTTCCTGGAATTTTGCCTCTGCAACGCAGGAGCTTGAGAGGGGTGAGAAGTGCTGGCAGCTTGCCCCTCCGAGGGAGACACTGTAGCCCTTGATGGAAACTGCGGGGAGTGACATGTTCTTAGCCACACCCAGCCAGAGGGATAACTTCTGTCATACTAAGCTGGGCAGGAAGGAGTTGGCCACAGCTCAAGTGTCACAGACTCTTGACATGGTTACTGATATACAGTAGATTTTCTCAAATAAATGTTTCCTCATTTGCTGCATACCCTTAGGACCATTTCTGGATATTTTAACTGATTGCTTTCTTAAAAACAGCTTTCACCAATTATTGTTGTTTTGCTGAGGAATAGGTCTATGGAGCTCCTAATACTACCATTCCAGAAGTGGATCCCAATAAAATTTATACTTAATTTCTAACAATCGGCAAATTATGCATAAGTTCCTTTTTGTCTAATACTTCATGTTAGGGAAGCTGGCATTAACCAGCAAAATATGAGTTCTACACACTGTAAGGAAACATCCCCCCAGCAGGAACTAAGCCATGTCTTTAAAAATATATTATTTTTGTTAAAAAGAAGTCACCCAGATGTATATCCTGATTAGCAAGTCAGCTGAAAATGTGAGGAAACATCACCATGCATGAGAGGTGTGTGATCACAGATCAGATCATCAGGTCAGACTAAGTGGACAAGCCACACACATCCCTCAAAAATAAATCCCTCTCAAGTAGCCCCCTCTACACAAAAGGAGACCATTTCATTCTGGGCCACTCAGCTGAGAAGGCCAAAAGGGTTCCAATCCACTTGCAAAAGAAATGTGGTGCTCACCCCTCCCCAAAAAACAACTGGCCTGGGGTAACCAGGCATGGGAGAGAGAAGAGCTACCAGCACATTCTTGAAAGTCACCAAGTGTTGCCCACTCTCTAAGGGAAGCAGGCGACATTCTCAGAATCCAAATCAAGGAGGCGGCTGGGAAATGTGAAGACACCAGCCAAGCATCTCCACCTGATAGCCGTGATGGGGGTGAGGAAGCAGGGAGGCTGACTCCAGTGCTGGCTCTGTCAGGCAGGAGCTGAGAACTGGACTGGACTTTAGACCCCCTCCAGCCCCAGACTCCCCGTCTATAACGTACGAAACGTACCCAAAGTCCGTACTTAGCAAACTGATGTTATTCTGGACAGGGCCCTCCTGGGCTAGGTTCCCCTACAGGTCCCTCCAGACATTAAACAGATGCCAAAAGGTCCGAGGGTTATGCTTCCTATACAGGCCCCACAGGCCCCCTTTCCCGAGAAGCCCCTGCCTCAACCTCCCCTGGAACCTGACGGTGCTCACCCTCATGAACACACCAGACGAGTCATCCCTGAAGGCCCCCTGGCTTCACAGGGATCCGGCTCCCTGCCCGCACACCCCTCTGAGATCTCCTCCCAGCCAGCTGAAGACAGGACAGGTTCTAGGAGCATGATGGGAGACAGTGAGGAAGGACGCAATGTACCGGCCCCCAGGACAGCCTATCAACAGGGCCTGCCCCTTCCCACAAGGAGAGAGATGTTCCAGGAGGGGACCCCCGGCAGCTGCTTCTGGCCAGTGAGAGATCACGCGGGGGGCAATTTTTTAAAAGCTACCCACACTAGAAGAAAACTGTTGTAAAACGTATTACACTCTTCCCTGATTTTAAGGACTCTTCTGAACAAGAGACCCATCCCCCAGCTCCAGTCCTGTCCCTGACCTGGGAGCCCTGGGGCTGCTGTCCAGTCTGCAGTGCAGGGAAGAGTATGAACAGCACTCAGCACTTCTGTGACTGGGCACAGAGGTGCCTCCCATGGCGGGTACAGAGCGGCTTATTTCCATGTGAAATGCACCCGGCTTGCTGCTCCTTTTCCAGCTACATCTACTCGTGATGCCGGCTTTGCTCTCTTCATCTGCAGTCAGGTTAAGCAGCTTTCGGTGTTCTTGTTGACTGAAATTTGCTGCTTCTCCCTGGCCAAGGTGCTTGCAAACCAAACCGTCCAGATGCGATCATGCGTGAGTGTGTGTGAACACTCAAAAGAGAGCATTCCCTGGGTGAGGCCTTAGGGCTCCAAGGCACTTTGGTTTACCTTCTGTTGCCCAGGCCCCGCCTGGCACTGGGTCTGCAGCTGGGGGCTCACGAGACCCTCCCGAATCAGTTGTGAAAGCAGAGGCCTTACCCCTAGTGTAAAAACACCCAGGCTCTGACACATTACTACCCACTGTGTGAAAATCCTGTGGAATGCACAAAGCTCACCTCCCATTCCCTGTGGAAATACAATTTGTTTTTGATGTTTTGTTTTCTCAGCTGCAATTAGATACGGACAGAACTCATCATTACTGCTACTGTCTATCTGACCGAGTTTGGGCTTTGATTTTTTTCTCCATCACCATAAAGAAATGCAACTTCATTTTATTTTTCCCCACCGTAATTTTTTTTTAATTAGGAAGCTGGCATTAAAATGCTTCTCTTCTTTGGAAAGTGTTTTATTTTGTTCTAAGTAGAAGGAGTCCACGTACTATAAAATAATAATTTTGGAAAACGAACCCTTCATGGCATGTTCTGACACCCAAAGGACCAAATATTTCCCCTCGATGTGTCTGGTCTTCGGTTGCTGCAGGCACAACCTCTCCAGCCCCGACCTTGCTGTCGCCCCCGACAGGAGCAGGAGGTGGGGCGCCCTAGATTCCCACCTCGTCTACTAGGAGGCACTGGTGTCACAGGTTAACGGTGATTCTAGGGCAAGGAGCTGTGGAATTCCAGTTTCAAACAGAATGAGAGGAAGGCAGGCATTCCCATGAGGGCAATAAAGGGGTCGGGACTGAACCAGACCACAAATACCTCCGGAAGTACCTCATATTAAACCAGTGAAGTGCCAAACTCCCTGGCCCGAAACTCAAGTTCTTCCTCCGTATTTAACTGTGACACTGCAGGCCAGGGACCTGGGGTACCTCTGTGTGGCCCAACTGAGAAGACCATTGCGGGATGGACCCAGACCCCCCCATGAGGGCATCCTCATCCCACATGGGCTCCATCCTCCAGAGCCAAGTACTGTTTCTGAAACCATCTTCTTTTTAGAGATTCCCGTGTGATAAGCAGCACAGTCAGAAAAAGGAAACCAGCCGAATAGCCCAGCCCTTTCAGAGGACGTCCTCACCTCTCTGGGACTGTCCGCGCCGCCCCTGGCTTCCCTGCTGCTCCACCTCTAGCCTTCTCCATCTCAGCATCAGCATTCTCCAGGTGGTTCATGCCCAAAGCATGGCGTCTCGTTTCCTCTCTCAGTCCCTCCCTCCTCCACGCCCAGCCCCCCCCCCCACCGACAAGTCCCGGTGATACACCCAGAACCGGAGCACTTCTCCCCATCACCACAGCCCCCACAGGGGCACAGGAATTCTGGGTAAGCTCCATCGCCCCAGGCCTTTCTACACTGTCCACATTCCTCCATCCAGGAGATAATGCCCGGATCTCTCCCCTTGGCCCTCCCCTCGGCCGTAAGGCCTCTCTTGAGGCCGAATCCAGCATTATTAAGTCAATGAGTCACCAGCCCCGGACTCCTGTCACCCGCTGAAACTTGAGCCCATGTCCCCCTTCAGAACTGGCTTCTCCTGCATCCTCTCCCTTTGGGGCCCCCCGTTCTCAGGAGCTCAGACATTCCCGACACGGCTTCCCCACCATCAGCCACGCGGGGCAGTCACTGGGTTGTGCCGCCTCTTCCTTTGAGACTTCTGCTTTCATCACCCTCTTCTCTCTGTTCCCACTGGCACCCCACAGGGGCTAAGGCAACAAGCTCTGATCTGGCCTCCCAGTGTGGCTGACAGCCAGAGATGACACACACACACACACACACACACACACGCACGCACATGCACACCTCTCCGAAAGGTGAGGCTCCGGAGTCTTTAGGGTGGGGTGCAAGGCTTCCACTCGGCCTCCCTGCACCTGTAGCCTCTGCAATACAACTCCCACCGCCCCCCCCACCGGACCAGCTCCAACCCCATCTCTTAGTTGTCTCCCCGGACCCCAGCCTCAAGCAGCCCCTCTCTCTCTAAGGGGCTCAGCGGTGCTTTCTGTCTACACAGCTCATCATGTATCTAAAACTTCTCTTCCAACGGGTTTTTTCAATTTATTGCTTTTGACCAAGAGCCACTACAGGACTCAGGGCGCAGGAATTATTTATTCCAAGAGCTACTTACTGCATCTCCACCATGAACGGGTAAGAGTGTGTGCATAAAGGCGTCACTACTACAGAGATGACTGCAGAAGCAGGACTCGGAACGAGGCGCACATCAGGTTTACAACCGTAAAACTGTGTCTGAGGAGCCTGAGAAGGGGCAGAGCTGGTCATGGAGATTTTCAGTTATTTCTTGCTAGTATCGCTATTTATGTGTTTTGCTTTTATCGCTCAGGTGAGCACACAGACACTGAAATTACAATAACTTTAACCACTCGGTGCCGGGGTCTTGGTTTTTAATGCAATTCTCCAATAAAAGGGGTGAGGGGTAGTTGGAGAAATGGCAGATTCTAGGGCCGGGGCAGGAAATGTACAAGATGAGCCTGGGGCATCTCGTAGTGCCAAAAAAAAAAAAAAAAACAGTTAAAAACCCCACAATAATGGGGGTATGTCAAAGGGACACAGTACCCAACCAAAAGAGCTCCCATGGCCAAAGCTGGAACGATTTGAGCAACAAAATAAATAACCTAGTACTAAATTATAACCCCAAGTGGAAAATAAATATCCAAAAGTCCATTCTGTTATAAATAAATGACTGAATAAATAAATAAATGGAGAAGAGACAAATCTCCCACATAGAAGAATTCCAAACAATTTATGTAAATAACCCTGTCACCTCAAAGGGGTGGAGCCTAACTCCCACCCCATACCTGTGGGTTGCACATAGTGACTGCCTTCCAAAGAGAACATTCTAGAGCAGGTGGGGAGTGTAACTTTACAAACACCACCTCAGCCAGGTGATCAAGTCATGGTGACAGTACGGACCCTGCTCGGGTGTGACCAGAATGCACTTCACCTCCAGGCTCTTCCTCCCAAAACCGATAACCCCAGTACAAGCATGAGAAAAACATCAGACAAACCCCAAATGAAGGCCATTCTACAAATACCGGACCATCAATCACTACTTAATACTGTCAAGGTCATCAAAAACAAAGAAAGTCTGAGGAAGTCTCCCAACCAAGAGGACCCTAAGGAAATAAGACAATTAAATATAATAGGGTGTCCCAAATAGGATTCTAGGACAGGAAAAGGACATTTGGTTAAAAAATAATAATAATAGAAACAAAAACTAGGGAAATCTAAATAAAGTATGGACTTTAGTTAATAATAATGTATCAGTATTGGCTCATTAGTTGTGACTGATGTATCACAATGTACCACGATAAGGTAAGATGTTAACAATATGGGAAACTGGGTGGGAGGGTGAGGGGGGAGTATAGAAGAACTCTCTACTATCTCTGCAACTTTTTGTAAATCTCAAACTATTCTAAAATTTTAAAGCTTATTTCTCTTAAATTACCTTGGCTCTGAATCAGCCTTTCCTTTTTTTTTTTATGTGCAAAGATGGAAAGCTATACTTTATATACTTTCTCCCCCTAGGGACTCAGCTTCCAGTCTTCCCCTGCCCTCCTCCTGCCATTGGCTGAGATCACTGGCGCAGACTCCCCCAGGAGGAGGCCCCTCAGGCAGACGCCATCAGACAGAGCAAACACACACCCGAGAAGCAGCTGCCCTGGCCTTCACACAGCCCAGCCTTCCAAGAACTGACTTCTATTCCCAGATTCCTCTGACGTAACTCGTCCTCAGGAACCCAGCGATCTAAGAGCTCTGTGATCGGGGCCTGCTTCGCCCACCCACACGGCAGGGCCTCTGGGCAACTCCGGGAGCCCCGCCTGCCCTCAGCCGGTCTCCCCTCCTCTGGCTCGCTGGTGGCTCCACTGGTCTCCACGCTGTTGTAGGCCTTGGGGGCACCGCTGCGCTGGGGGGCAGGGATGCGCGGGCTGATGAGAAAGGCAGGAGAAGTGGAAGAGTCTCCTCTTTCAGAAGATGGCCAAGGGCAGGGAAAGGAGGGGAGAAGACAAGAGAACAGAGACCGGCCTGGGCACCGAGGAAGATGTGCCGCACCTCCCAGACTCTCAGGACCCCGGGAGGGTTCACAGCACCTCTGCTGCTTCACAAACATCACAGGGACACGTCTGATTCTCAGACCGTCTTGTCAGCGCGCCGCAATGTGTGTGCATTCCCATTAAACTCAGCCTAATTTACCACCGAGACTTCAGGAAACAACATAAACCCATCAATGCAATTACGGTACCCCATGAAGATACCCAGAAAGAAAAGAGAAAGGGCTAGAAATTGAGCCTTCCATCGTAGGGAGCAACGAGGGAAGAGGAACGGCCTGCCGAGGACTCTGGAAAGCTGCCGCGGTCCGCGGAGTGGGACTATAGCAAACCTCCCCTGAAGGCTGAGATTCAAAACCTCTCAACAGTACTGTTTCTAATTTAACTTTCTCATCAAGAGGCCTCCCTCCCCTTGTTTTAATAAGCAGTAACCCTTTCGATAGAAATTAAAATTTTATGAAGAGAAATATTTCATGTAGGTGGTTAGCAATCAGCATGTTGTAGTACTCTAGACGAGGTGTTTCCAACAGATTTCTATTTTCTCAGTTACAGATTTACCTCAGGAAAAGAGTATTCTACTCTAACAACAAAACTCTGGATTAACTATTCAAAGGAAGATGAATGAAACAGCTTCCAAATTTCTCACTTAAAAAGCAAAATACTTTCAAATTAGTACGATGCTGATACCCTGAAATCAACAAAACAAAGAACCCCGCAGCTGGGTTCCCATCACAGGAGAGCTGCAGCCGTGGTCCCAGAGTGATGGCTGGCCCCAAGCGCGGGGCGACAACCAGACACACACCGCCTGCCTGGCAGTCAAGTCACCTCAGGAACCGCCCTGGGGTTTTCAAGGAATCTGATCCTGTAGTCAGCCAAGGACCGACAGCACAGACACTTGAAAAATTATCACCATGGTTCCCTTGCTGCAAGTTTGGAAAGTAAAGGGGAAGCCCCGCCCATAATCACACCTTAACTAAAGTCAGACTTTTTTTATTTGCGTATTTTACACAGATGAGATCAGCGGGTACACAAGTATAGCATCCTACTTTTTCTCTTGAATGTTAAATTGCAAACATAGTTCCTGCTGCCGCCGGGCGGCATGACCATCATATTTTCAAGACGGCATCAGCTCTTCACACACACACTTTTTAAACATTTAACCTAAAATATGTCCTACAAACAAGATAACATGTGGCTATTTTCTTCAGCTCCTAAGTAGGCACGGACTGACTGGCAAAGCAACTAGGAGCCTGTGGTTAGCAGGGGCCGGATGGTCTCTGTTAGCAGGAAGGCGAGACCTCCGAGTGGAATGAGGTCACACCCGTTTAGGCCTGGCCCTCCATCCAGACAGATGTGCAGCAGCTGGAGTTTACTCGGCCACTGGGGTGGGGGGAGGGGGCAGTAGGCAGGATGTGTGCTAAGAGGACACTCACTGCAGCTCGTTACCTGTGCCCTAACGTACCTTACACCATAAACTGCAAGATTTTTTTTCTTTTTTTTTTGCGGTAAGCAGGCCTCTCACTGTTGTGGCCTCTCCCGTTGCGGAGCACAGGCTCCGGACGCGCAGGCGCAG
>NC_041225.1:16773194-16833276 GCF_002837175.3 Physeter macrocephalus | reverse complement strand
CGTCCCCTGCATCGGCAGGCGGACTCTCAACCACTGCGCCACCAGGGAAGCCCAACTGCAAGATTTAATAGCAACCTAAACGTCTGTCAGGGAAACAGTAAATTACGGTTCAGTCATATGGTGAGATACCATGCAGGCATCTGAAATGGAAATTACTGAGCTTATAACAACTTGACAAATGAAAACCTAAAACTCTAAGATCTACCAATATAAATACACAGAAGCACACACACACTAAATGGAAGCGATTAGAAGAAAACATATTAAGACGTTAACATTGGTAGATGGTGTACCGTGATTTTCTTTTTTATCACCTGGACCATGTTTCTCTAAACCCTTTACAATAAGTATGTAAAATTTTAATTACTGGAGAAAACGAGCCCATGTGAGGTGGTTTAGGGCCTCGCCTCCCACCTGGCTCCTGGGGAGGATTCCCTCCCCTCCATCCCTCCGGATTCAGCCAGAGGGGCTCTGCCTCAAACGTCTCACAGCCTCCCCCGTCTCTCACGGCGGGAGATGCACAACTCCTCCATCCCCAAGTCACAGGAAAACTGTCACACCTCAGACCCCCAGATCTCGGAGCAGTGGCTGCGACCTGGCTATCCCTGTACCTCAGGTCCAGTGGACAAGAAGCTCCCGTGGGCCTGACAGGCGGGGACTAAGTGGGAGCCAAGGACGGGCACACACAGGAGGGAGGTGGGCCTTCGGAAGGCTGGGATCTCCTGGAGGGTGCAGTTTCCGGAACGACCACAGGAGAGGGGGCTGAAGGCCAAGGGCTTGGTGACGCCACAGGCCCTGCAGACACGGAGTGACAGGACGTCAAAGGCCGCTGCCCAGTCATCTCTGGAGACCGGGGTAACCTGGAGTGATGGCAGAGGGCAGTGACAGGAGGTAGAGAGGATGGCACGTCGTGGGTCAAGGAGGAAGAGACCCCCAAGCCCACCTCGGTTAAGAAATGTAGGCTGTGCAGAGGAAGGAATCCATCCATCGTGAGGCCTCTGGCTCTCATGGGGGAACCAGCCACGTGGCAGTTACTGTGGGGAGACAAAGGGGCATCTGCAAAGGAGTGGAGGTGGGACAGCAAGTGCTTCTTTTTTTTTAAAAATATTGATTTATTTATTTGGCTACGCCGGGTCTTAGTTGCGACACGTGGGATCTTTTAGTTGCGGCATGCGTGCGGGATCTAGTTCCCTGACCGGGGCTCGAACCTGGGCCTCCTGCATTGGGAGCGCAGAGTCTTACCTGCTGGACCACCAGGGAAGTCCCTAAGCAAGGGCTTCTTTACAAAAGGAAAGGCTCCAGGCAGAGAATGGAAAGGAAGAAAAGACTTCACGGACTGTCCATCTGTCGGACACATGTGTTCACCAGGCCTTGTCCGGTGGCACGCCATCCCTAGGAGCAGAGCGGCCTCCAGGAAGGTGAGAAAAGCCCGGAAAGGGGGGCACAGAGAGCAGGTCCAGGCTGCTACCTTTAGGGCAGGGCTCGTGAGCAATGTTACCGACAAGGTGTTTGGCGCGGAGACCATACGGATGCTCTGGGGTAGAGAGAGCCTGCCCAGGTGAAGCCAACTCTGCAGCAGAGGCAGACACAGATCAGCCAGTGCTCTGCACTGGGAACCAGGCTGGGTGCTGCCCACCCCGGCACACGGCCGCAGGGCAGGCAAAAGAACGAGAGAGGGAAGGGAGCATAATCCACAGGCCCCAGCCCCACGCAGGCCCCACCCTGAACTTGACCATTCCCGTACCACCTGCGGCGGCAGGTAGCAACAAGCCTAATTTCAAGCAACAGCTGTTTCTGACCGTAAGCATCACAAGACAAGGTGAGAAATAACTTGCTTCCCATCTCCCAGCACAAACATATGTAAAGACTGGGTCACAAGATACAAAGAGTTGAGCGGATGGAAATAATAAAATGCAAACTGAAGCGGACGGTAACCTCGGGGTGAAGGTATGTAGTTTCAACTATATTGGAAATGAAAATGTCTTAAGCCGAGTGGGAATCCACCGCATCAGTCTTCCTATGCTTTTTCATATAAAGTATCACCTACTAAATCGTTTTATCATAATAAAACATAATAAATATCAAAAATCACTATCTGCATTATAGTTTGACTTATCTTTTTATTTTTCTTTTCAAAAAAGCAACGTAAGCAAAATAAAAATCTTTTCCACAGCTTAGGTCAGAGGCCACAGGTTTCCTTTAAATGGGAGGGTGTGCGCCTGTCATTTTTGATCACATCCCTGGATGTCACCCACACCTGCCCACTGTCAGCACTGGTAGATGCTTGCTGGCATCCAGCCCCCACGGGAAGCCCGCTGAGGAGACATCCCCATTCAGGCAGGATGAGGAGCGGGGGGAGGGGGAGGGGGCAGGACCTCACAGCTGCCACATCCTGCCCCTTGCTCCCCTCCAGGAGAGCCGGTTACACCTATCTAGAGGGGCCCACCTCTCATGTTTGCCCCCCACCAGCCCGCCCTCCTCGTAGGGCCCTCACCCCCTGGACCAGGTGTGACTGACTCTTGCCATCCATCAAGTCCCTCCCGTGACTTAACGCTAATGAGGTAAACCACACCTGTCCAAGATGGTCAACGGAGCAAGTTAACCTGCGGCCCCTGGGGAGATTTTACCCAGACCTCCAAAGGCTTAGCCCCAAAATGTGCTAACGTAGTAGTTGCAGGTGTAAAGGCAGCGAGGAAAGGGACCAGAACACAGGTTCCCTCACATCACCTGCTATGCCACTTCCTTTAACACTGCTTCAGCTTGTTTAAACTTTTCAAGTTTTTAAAGTTTAGAACATTTAAACACCACGTTGAGCTATTAAGCCAGGGAAGGACATCACAACCTAACTCCAATGTGGCAGACTCCTAATAAAGGGAAAAGGAAAAGCAAGAAGTACTGATGATGAGACCTCTCACCAAAAACACAAAGCGCCCAGCCCGGCGGAGGCGGAGGCGGGGCAGGGTGCACCCTTGGGACCAGCCACCAGATGCTCCAGTCCAGGCAAGCAGCACACCTGTGGGCTGAGGCCGCTTCCCTCAGCTTCCTGGGACTCTACAAGGCACAGTTTGCTGGGGGATCAGTCAAATGCTTAGAATCATCCCCATACACAAGCCTGCCTGCTGAAACTGTTACCACCTGGAGATACAACAAAACCTCCCCACACGTCTGTTCTGGAGGCTCAGTGCAGTAAGATCATTTCACACAGGGAACTGTGGCACTAAATCACATGGGAATGGTGTCATTGAATCTTTATACCCAAACCCACATCAGTCGGGTAAAACACAGGCCAACATTAAGCCAAATGCAGCTCCATAAAGAAACCAACAGCCTCGCCAGGCCACTGGGTTATCCAGTAGCCACTGGCGACCAGAAGAGATGACTGCAAACAAACAGGCTCCGGCTGACAAGTGAGCAAGCTGGCTCTGGCGCACAAAACGCTTTGAGGCTTTGGGGAAAGGCACGTAGTCTCCCTCCCTCCTGAACGTGTCAGGGGAAGACATCTTCCCCCCAACTCAGAGGGTCCCACCAGGGCACGAGGCCCCTCCAACCCCTGCTGTTCACGACCCCTGACCTCTCTGCGGGGCGAGGGCGCACGCTGAGCGACACCCAGCGACACCCACAACCTCGCAATGGAAGCGCCAGATGCAGGAAAATTCCACTGGCTAAATTCTGTTCTGTGAGGAGCCCCGCCTCCAAAGAGTTCTGAAGTTGAAAGGTGATGAGCCGATTACCTAGCAGCATGCCAGTGTGACCCAGCTGGCCCTAGGCCAATACCCAGGCTCTCCTTTCCTCTCTCTCTGGGCCTCGGTTTCCTCACCTGCAGTGGGTTTATTATGGAGCCTCATCAGGTGGCTGGGGAGTCATCAACTGCTCCTTGGAGACACCAGGCACAATGCCCAGCACACGAGCCCACCTCTGGGGGTGAGACGGCGAGAGAGCCAGGAGCCCTCCTACGGGCTCCACCTGGTGCCCTGCAGAAACGGGAAGAAGGGTTTTCTGCTGGGGCAGAGCCTGAGTGGCCCGGCGAGGGGCTGCCCCTTGGCCAGAGGGCAGCAGGGCGGGCAGGGGTTAGGAGGGCAGCTCTTCAGCAAGACCCCCTGGGGGCAGCACCCCAGCCCCACCGGGCAGTCTGGGGGCAATTCCTAAGGCCCGCACACTGGGGCCTGGGGGCAGTTTCAGATCCAGATCCAGCCCAAGGAAGACCCTGAGGAAGGGGCCCAGCCCAGGGTCAGGCTGAAGGGCTCCAAAGACCACCTCACGGGAGAAGCTCAAGCCAAGCGGCCGACCAGAAACCAAGGAGACTGGGCTGGGCGGACGGGAGAACAAGTCTGTTATCCTTTGTCCAAATTCCATTTGCAACGGCTATTTGTTTCAGAGAAGCTGGTGCTTGATGATGTTTTATGTATCAGACAAGGTAAACCAGCTGGGACCTCCTCATCCTCACACGCTCTGTCCACGTGGCATCCTACCAATCAGCCATACTGCCTGGTCCCAGACACAGTGGGAGACCAGCCTCCTGGAACACGTGAGAAGATCCTAATTCATAAACAGCAGGGTCACGGCTCTGGTCCCAGTGGTTGGGACAAGCTGGTTCAGACCAGGGACGAACCAGCAGAGATGCCACCAATCAGACCATTCATCAATCTCTGAGGCTCCGTAAACTAGATCTGGCGTGTGATTCTTACAGCGAAACAGCAGGGCTCCTGGATTTTGACACCTAGCTCAACTCACTTTGGTGGCGCAGTCTTGGGGCGTCCCACGAGGCACACGCAGAAGCCCCTGGCAAGAGCACGGCACAGTCTGTCTCCCCACCCCCATCAGAACCGCTGCCAATTAGCACGGGCACAACAAGCCCTCCTCCCCACACTCCTGGAACTGGAGCTGCTATCAATTAGCACCACAAGAAGTAGCCCAGTTTAGGGAAGGTGATAAAAATAAGCTAATACCTTGAGTGGGGGGTGGAAGAGGACCAAGGGCTCCAGGACAGCGTGAAGTATGGTCCACGGACAGGCAGCATCAGTGCCATCCAGAAGCTTGCAGGAAGCGCCCCACCTATTAAAGCTCCCTGAGGGCGGAGCCTGCAACAAGCCTTCCAGGTGATTCGTAGGCACTTAAGTTGCAGAAGCTGCCTCTAGTCTGCTGTCTTAGAAAGAGGCCCTAAGCTTTGCACAACTGTTTCCAATTAAGTCCTAATGCTCTACGAAAAATCAGACCTCCCTCCCTCTTTATTAAAGATGCCTCCCTCTTCAATAAACTGCAAATCAGCTCTGCAGCAAAAAGACAGGATGTGGGCTGTGTCCACATTCAGTGACAGCAGGACTGAACGCAGAGTGAGTCAGGCAGAGTGGAACAGTCATCCGCGTCCCCCTCAGCAGTCCCTGCCCAGCCTCCCACTCCCACCCAGCTCACCCAGTTCCCCTGGTTCACCCTCCCCTACGGGACCCCGCACCCTCTTCACAGCCACATTGGTGACCATCAGAAAGGCCAAAAGAGAGGTTACCGCATCTGGTGCAAGGGAGTGCGCGTGGTGTGTGTGTGTGCGCGTGGTGTGTGTGTGTGTGCGTGGAGTGTGTGTGTGCGCGTGGAGTGTGTGTGTGCGCGTGGAGTGTGTGTGTGCGCGTGGAGTGTGTGTGTGGTGTGGAGTGTGCAGTGTGCGGTGTGGTGTGTGTGTGGTGTGGAGTGTGCAGTGTGCGCGTGGAGTGTGTGTGCGGTGTGGTGTGTGTGCGTGTGTGTGTACGTGCAACACTTCACAGCTGCCCACAGTTCACCCAGAATGGGGCTGGGGTCCGCCCATCCCCGTGTGGACTCTCACTACAGCCCAGCCCAGCCCAGCCCAGGGAAACCACTCAGCAGCTGGCCTGCAAGGGAGGCCCTCAGCTGTCTAGACCCCAGACCCCCTCAGGCTCTTGGGAAAAATGACCTTGTCCTCGGGTCAGCAGACAAAGAACAGACATTGTCAAAGCCCTCCTACGTGGAGGAGTCCCGGGTCCCGAGTGGGCGGGAGGCCTTCACCAGCTGGGTCTGTGGGTTCGGGTCCGCCTGGGGCTGTCCTCTCGGGCGGGAGGGAGGACACTACGGCTTGAACACGGTGTGCATGACACAGAAAAGGAAACACCCGCGAGTTAAAAAGTACAGCCTATTTTAGCTTTAGACACACATCCCTCTCACAGATAGCAATGTCTAAAACAGCACATCCTATTTTAGGAAGTTATCAAAAGCAGCTCCTAAATGGGCCACAAAATAGACCCACAGTCTGGAAGATCAGGACTAACAGAGAGTTAGGAGCTGCAGGGCGTGGAGATGCTGCTTAACCACCTCCTACCGCAGCCCCATTTCGAGGACCAAGAGCCTGAGGCCCGGGAGCTAAAACGGCCACCTGAGTCTTCCCGACTCAGGCTCTACCCTCTACTTCCCATCCTCCTACGCAGCTCCCAGCCACTGTGAGGCCCGGCCTCCAAGCCCGGGGGCCTCCAACTGTGGTCTCGGCAGGACGGGCACTGGATGAAACGGGCAGTGGGCGGGGAGAGGTGGGCATGGGGAGAAAGCCCCCACCCGGCAGACTCCGAAGCTTTGGGCTGAAAAGATGGTCCCTAAGGAGGGAGTGGTGCTGCCATGGCCTTACTCTCTCACAGAGGGAGGGCGGTTCCCACAAGACCCCAGCGATATCCTGCAGGTCCCGGCCAGGCAGAGCCCGCTGAATGGAGGATGTGGTGAATCCTCGCTCATGGGGCTGTGCTCTGGGAACGCCGGGTTCCAGCACCGTGGACAGAGAAAGGCCACAGCAAAAATGCCCCTAGAATTTGGAAATGGGGCCTGGAGCAGTCACTCGCTGAGAACTGGGACGCTGCGGGGCCCCAGCTTCCCCAGTCCAGTCAGGATGACCAGGACGTGCCACCGCACCTGCTCGGGACAGAGGTCAAGGTGGCGTGGGTGCGGGCGTCAGGTGCAACAGCACAGCCTGCGTCCTGTCCCGGGAAGGGGTCCTGCCTCGTGGTCAGGGGCACAGCCCGGGGCCAGGCCACCTGTGCTCGAGCCCTGGCTCTGCCTCTCAGAGGGCTACGCACAGCCAGGGGTAACTCCTTTAACCTGCTCCTCCGTTTCCCCTGACGTGGGTGCAACCAGCATCCCCCTCCTCGGGCTGCTGCAAGGGCCAGATGATGCCAGCCCCATGAACTGTCCCCGGCAAACGTTACCAAGCCGGGCTACCAAGCCCAGCTGACTCCCCCACGGCCCAGGATCTCCTCTATCCCTTCAGAAACAAGCTCCTGGAAGCACTCAGGCCAAGCCACTGGATCCAGGACAGCAGGGAAGGGGCTCTACGTACCAGAGAACACGGGAAGCTTACAGCAGGAGATGATGCCTTGATGAAGGTCAATAAATCTATTCAAAGTCCCCATTAAAAACCTGGCCAGGGACTTCCCTGGTGGCACAGTGGTTAAGAATCCACCTGCCAGGGCTTCCCTGGTGGCGCAGCGGTTGCGCGTCCGCCTGCCGATCGAAGCCCGTGTGCCACAACTACCAAGCCCGAGTGCCACAACTACTGAAGCCCGTGTGCCTAGAGCCCATGCTCCGCAACGAGAAGCCACCACAATGAGAAGCCCGCACACCACAACGAAGAGTAGCCCCCGCTCGCCACAACTAGAGAAAGCTCGGGTGCAGCAAGCAACAAAGACCCAACGCAGCCAAAAATAAATAAATAAATAAATTAAAAAAAAAAAAAAAAAAAAACCTGGCCAGTAAAAGAATGGGCCAGAGAAGCCCTATGAGAATTTGTGGAGAGCAGGAAGGGAGGGAAGGCGATAGTGACCATGCCCGGGTGATGGTGCACCAGGGAAATGACCTCGGTAACCGGGAACTCGGGGGTGGGCCCCGCTCCCCTCTGAAGAGCCGGAGGCCTCGAGGAGCCCCACCCTCCGCAGAGCTCCCGCTGCAGCCTTTCCTCCCCACACACCTACTCAGAGCAGGGCAACAGTGCCACGGTGAGGGCCACCCTGACTCCGGGGCTGGGGACTGGACACCAGGGGGGAGGGGAGGGAAGAGAAGGGGAGGCTCATCCCCAGAGCACAGGATCCAGCCCAGCCGGAGAGGGTCCCTGCTCTGGGGAGCTCCGGGGTGCAGGCAAGCGGGGCCATCTCCACTCAGTGTGGAGCCGTGCAGACCGACGGCGAGTCCAGCCAGGATCAGGTCACACAGAGCTTAGAGCTGAGCTTAGAGCTTAGAGCTCAGAGCTCAGCGAGTCAGCGCCAGCATGTGCGTCCCAGCAAGACCCGACCTGAAACTCAGGTGCTATCTATCTAACCTAGCTCTGAACCAGCGCAACTCAAGCTCCAGGAACTATCGAAACTCAAATCTTAAAAAAGTTTCTACACCATGAATCCTCATTATCCTGTGCGCCCATTCTAATTAACTTCTCTGAAAAGTTTTGTGATTAAAAATATTTCAAGGGGCAAGTCTGACTCATTATATTAAAGAGAGAAACATGGGCAAAGTCTCGTTGCAAAGAAGGCTGGTTACCACAAAGCTATTTGGAGTTGATTTTAGTAAGATTCTGCCTTCAAATCCTGACTACCTGTGGGTGGATTAAACATTTGTGGATTAGCCTGGGTGTAAACAATGAGAAGATAGCGCACTTGTAGAAAAAAAAAAAAAACGTTTTAACTGCACTCAGTACTGTTATCTGGAATTACTGGCAACCAAGGGGGACACACAGGGCCCCCCCACAGAGGCCCGTCCTTGCCCACCACGTGGGGTGCTTGCTCCCCGCCCCCTGCCTTGGGTGGGGAAAGCGGGGAGGAGGGAGTGGACTGCAGAGCTCCTGCCCCACGCGGCCTGGTCCGCCACAGCCGAGCACAGGTTATCGTGGCCATTTTCAGTTGTCCATATAACATCGAGGCTGAAAGTATAAAAACAATATATCTGTAAAAGTTCAACATGCTGCTAAACGTTACACGCAATTTTAAGCAGATTAAACTCATTTTGTACTAAGTTTTGACTCCTTCTGTGGTATCGGTGATTTCGCTCTGTCCAAGGCTTAGCCTCGCTCTCCCATCTCATCTGTCATCCTGGATGAACAAGAGTTGAGTTTAAATAGTCTAGTCGGGAGAGAGAGATGACTTTGGTACTTGAACCACGGGGTTTTAGTGGGCTCTCTGTAACCCGCAAATCTGATGGGCTAACTCCCTGGCTTGAATCCCTTCCTTGGCTTTCTCAGCACAAACAGGATACAGTCCAAGGTCCTTTATCCCGGGGCGGCGGGCCTGCTAGCCCACCTACCTTCCCCAAGCGTACTGAGGACCACACCCGCAGGCTGTTTCTTTAAGGCTCTCAAATATGCACCCTCCACACCTTTGCTTGGGCTGTCCCCTCCCCTGATGCCCTGATTCTTGTCCTGCAGGCAATTCATACTCATGCTTCAGGACCAGTTTAAATAGCAATTCCTCTGTGAAGCTTCTCCTGGCCAGAAATAAACACCCTCTGCTCTTTATGACACAGTCCTCTTGAAACCGCAAAGAAAAAATCTTTAATACACTGTAGATCCCTGTCTCCCCTGAGCTCCTTAAGGAAAGGGACTGAGTCATTTTCATTTTTAACGAGCACAAAGCAGACCCGTTGAAGGAGCCCCAAACAAGCTTTTCTTAAATGATTAAATGACAGAAAAACTCACATTTTGCATCCCCAGTGCCCCAAGATAAATTCAGTACATAAGAAAAATTATTTGGAAATGTTTTTTATCAGTGAAACAGATTGCTTAAAAAAATGACAATAAAATAATGAAACTGATCTTCCTGCATTTCACTTAGGCTGATACTGATGGCACAATGTGAAGAGGGGCTGCAAACGGTCGGGGTGACCTGCAGCCTGGCTGACCTGGCTGGGTCTGCAGCCTCCCGGGGCCCTGCAGTATACAAAGGGGCCGGGCCTGGGGTCAGGGGCCTGGTTTAGTCTTGGCTGTCACTCACCAGCCAGGGGAGCCTGGGTTGGCCACTGATCCACCCTGGCCCTCAACATGATGTCTGTGGAGTGCAGGTCCAGGCAGTACCACCCACAGCTCCCTGCACCCAGGGCTCTTCAGAGGCACTTTGATCTCTGCGGTACTTCCATGTTATCAAGAACACAGCGCTGCACACCTCCAGCTCCAGCTACTTTGGAGGATCCCCGTTGGTGTGGGCGACCTGCTTAAAAGTACAAAACCTGCCACAGACCTCAGGCAGCACCCAGAAGACTGGGAGGCAGCCCTCCCCGCTGCTCCGTGGACACCCAGCAACAGGCTGATCTTGAGTCCAGCCAGGTGATACCAGATACTACTAATATGAGGAGGGAAATAATAGGAGGCTGAAATGAAAACCACAAGTGATTTCATAACCCTGTGTACACGGCTTTCCAAACAAGCCTTGGTAAACAAATGCACACTTCAGAAACATACATCTAGATGGGACAGACAGTGCCCCCGGGACCATGCACAGAAATGCCAGGCCTCCAGGGAGGGGAGCAGAAAGACCGGAGAGGAGCCATGATTTTCCCTCCGTACTCCTGTGACGTCTGAATGAGGCCACAGGTAAGTAACGCCCTCCCAGTGTGTAACCGTGTAAAGTATATAACAGTCTCAAGAATCAAGGCTCTGGGTGCCGCCACCTGTGTGATGCTCGCATCCCTGACCCTTCTACTCTGGACACGCTTCGAGGGAGCTGTCAGGAGGGGCTGGGTTCAAGCCCAGCCAGCACCTCGCACCCTCCTCCCCCACCAGGGACCCCACCCGAGGCGCGTGCTCACCACCACCAAGGCCCCCCAGCTCTCCGCCTGTGGAGACAACGCCGCTGGCCCAGAAGGGGCAGAAATAAGCCTGGCTGGAGGAGAGAAGGAGAAAATGGACTCACCCAGGAGATGGAGGAAGGGGCCTTGCTGGAGCCGCCCACAGCCCAGTCGATACTCTCGGTTCCCACACACTCCTCGTAGGGCAGGGAAAGAGGGACAAGCCCAGCGGGTCCTCAGATACCAGCTCAGCACCAAAGCAGTCAGCGGGAGCCCCCCCTCTCCCACCCCAGGGCTTCCAGAGTCATCCAGGAGATGGCTCCTGCCTCAGTCACCCAACCCTGGGCCGGACCCTCTGTCGCAGCCTGCCCGCATGGGGTGAACCCCAGACCTAGAACCTGCTCTCCATGGTCGTCACACTGGGGGTGCCCGGGCACTCCTGGAGGCCGGGGGCAGATCCATGAACAGGGGCAACATCTTGGGGAGCTTCCACATTTATGGGATACTTTTTCAAAAAGTTTGCGGGCCACTGGGCTAAGGCATTTCAAGGCTACACAGTCCACTTAGCAAACAAACACCTAGCTCTGTCCCTGGTCCCTGAAAGCTCAACCTGAGGCTTTTGGCCTGGGAGAAGCCACAGCACGGAAGGGCTTATGTGCAGAAGAACCTCGCCTTCCTCCAATTTTAACTTCTCAGATGGCCTAACAGGAAGATTCCACACATGACAAGATACCATAGACATCTCAAATGTAAGTTAAAAAAAACACACTCCCACCTATTATATAATTCCACATTTTCCCCTGATAGCTTAGCGAGACTGCTAAGTTTAAAGGAAAAAAAGGCTTTTCGGACTCAATTTTTTTATCCCCACAGGGTCATCCGTTCTTTTCTCCTACACGTAGTGACTGTAGAATAACGAAGCAGTGTTTTCACAGGACTGGGGTCAGGCATCGTTCCTGCTGGCCGTCCAGGAGAAGCTACAGACACAGACACACGGGTGAGCACTTGTGAGCACACGTGCAACACCCACGGCCAAAACTGTTCTGATGTGACCTCAAATCAAAAGTTTGCCCAAATCATCCTGGTCTCTGAGACCACAGATGGAGTGGATTGTCACAAAAATCAAACCCACACTGAAACCTATTCAAAGGCGGCCCGTGAAGATTCCTCTGGAAACGTCTCCCGGCTCCTCCCGCAGCACGGCCCTGATCCATGCCTGACCAGAGGCAACACCACGGATGCAGGGGTGAGGCTCTGGGCTCCGGTTCCAACCGTGCCTCCAGATGGAGGGACGGGAAAGGCCACCCACTCAGGGACACAGACTCACCAGGCGTGCCCTCCGTCCCCTTACCGCTCAGAACCAGTGGCTAGTGAGCCTTACTGCTCCCCTGCTCGCCGTGGGAGGGGCCTGGGGGGGCGGTCGGGAGGTCAGCAGGCACCCGGGACGGGGCGCATCTGTGCCTGGCCAGCCCGCACGGGCCAGCTCTCCATGCCTGTATCACCCGGCCCAGAGCCGGGCTCCTTAAAACCCAGGGACGCGACAAAGGGAAAAGCAGTCCTCTGAAATCTCAAGTGAAAAGGAAAGAGAAAAGAGAAAAGAAAAAAAGTTGAGCAAATCTTTGTGGAAGCCACAAATCCTACGTGCAGCAGTTAGTCTATACTGACCCTGCCAGATGGGTTAGCACCTCGCAGCCTCAGCCTACATGTTACACATGTCTAAGGTGAACAGGACTGTAATCAACAACGTCATTAAGAAGGCTTTGTGGCTATAAATCCTGAGCCCTTAATGAAATATAAAGTAGCCCTTGCTCTCAAGAAGACAGCAGGGCTTCCCCGTAGCTGTCCCCCACCCCCTCCATCACCACGCCAGGCACTTGGCGGTGGGCTGCACCCACTCACAGGACGCCTGCTGCCAACGTGGCCACGCCCTGGAAACACCCGCCTGGGCGTAGGGCCTCGTGCAGGGCCCCTCCCGCGCCAACATCACGGTCCTAAGGCACCCAGGGAGACTGCCCAGGCCACCGGGGCAGAGCCTGCTGGGCAAAGTGGGGGAGGGGTGGAGATCCAATTTTACATACAGCCGTCAGGATGGGCCTTACCAAGAAGGGGACATTTGAGCAAAGGGCCAAAGATGCTATGAGAGAAAGTACGCCATGGAGGTGTCTGAGGGAAGAGGTGCCAGGCAGAAGGGCAGGCCAGGGCCATCAGCCTGAGGCTGGCACAGGGACAAGAGGAGGAGATGGGGGATGTGACGTGTGGCCTCATGACCTCTGCTGTACCCAAGTGAGAAGCCTCTGGAGGGTTCTGAGCAGGGGAGTGAGCTGGTCTGACTTTGCTCAATGAAGCCCCCTCCGGCGGCTCTGCTAGAAACAGTTGATGGGGCAAGGGCGGCCGTGGGAAGAGAGGGCAGCCTGCAGACGGTGCAGTAATGAAGGCAAAGGTGGGACACACAGAAAGGAGGAGTGGCTGTGCTCTGAAGATGCAGCAGGACTTCCTACGGAGCCGATACGGGCAGTGAGGTGCCAAGGACCACACGAGGTTCCACCGGCAGAAGCAGAAGGCGCGCGTGGGCCTTCATCTCACGGAGGTGGGGAAGGAGGCCCGCGCCTGAGTCTGGGTTTGGACACGTGCGGTCGGAGATGCTTCCTGTCAGGAAGGCAGTGGCTAGAAGGGCCCAGAATCCAGGCGAGAAGTCTGGACTGGGTAAGTCTGTTTCGGAGTCTCCAGCCTATAAGTGGTGAGTGGAGCACCAGAATGGATGACACCACCAGCAGAGCGAGCAGAGAAGAGAAGAGGCCCCGGGACTAGGCCCCGGCAATGCCAGGAGGAGAAATCAGCCAAGGAGGGAGACAGGAGGGCGATCCCGAGGGAGGGCCGCTGGGAACCGAGGGGAGAGGCTTCAAGGACGTGGGGGTGACGAGCTGATGCTGCCAGGCGGC
This sequence comes from Physeter macrocephalus, assembly GCF_002837175.3. Lineage (NCBI taxonomy): Eukaryota > Metazoa > Chordata > Mammalia > Artiodactyla > Physeteridae > Physeter > Physeter macrocephalus. The sequence goes on along the minus strand of NC_041225.1, from coordinate 16,819,588 downwards.
TGAGGACGAAGCCCGGGGACTGACCACGGAGAGGCGATGGGAGGCCGAGAGGCCGGGCGAACGGCGCAGACGCTGGCTGGTGAGTCTGCAGGAGTGCCCGTTTCTGCGCTAACTTGGAAGCAAGGCCAGCAGCCGCGAGCGGAGCGCGGTGAGGTTGAGGAGCAAGTGTGAAATCATAGTCCAGGACAGGGATCCACAAACTGCGGCCCAAGGGCCCAGTCCTGCCCACTGTTTGCTTTTCTAAAATAAAGTTTTATTAGAACACGGCCACATCCGTCTGTTTGCCTACTGCCCTTGACCATTTTCGCGCTACAACAGCAGAGTTCAGTGGTGCTGTGACAGGGCTGGCATGGCCCATAAAGCCCCAGATATTAACTCTCTGGCCCTTCTCAGGAAAAGCCGGCTGACCCCTGGTCTAGGACGGTGGGGAACCAGGTTCTGGGTGCCAAATGGTCCCAGCCACGCGGCGGCCGTGAATGCAGAAACCCGCCAACGTGGTCGTGGGTTCTCCAGCCACATCCCACCATGTTGAGAAGCAGCCATACCCAGGACTGTGGTTTTACCAAGTGACAAGGAGGCCCTCTGCCACCAGCCCTTCCGTATCAGACAGTCAGCCACTCCTGCCACGAGCCCCTGGCGCGCCGCAGAGCACGCCGCGCTCGGCGCATCCTCACCTACTTTCGCGGCCTCCGAGAGGTGGGGAGGACTGGGGCTCAGCGCTGAAGAGGATTCAGCTATGCAGGGACTCAAAACAGACTGGTCCAGTTCAAAAGCCCAAGTTCTGAACCTCTGGGGCCCAGCACGCTCCACCCCGGCTGCAACTTAGAATCACCGAGTGGAAAAGGTGACAAATGTCAATGCTGGCTGGCTCCACCCCCCACTCCGTTACTGGCCTCGGGCGGAGGTAAGGGGGTGGAAAGCAGGCCTCCCTGCTCCTCAAAAGCCCCCGGTGAGTGTCATATGTGGCCAGGGTGGGGGACCTCCCATCACTGCTCTGCTTCCCTCCCTAACTCCACACCCACCCCGACGGTTCCTTTTCCCAAGAATTCCCACGTCTGTCCTGTCACGCAGGCTCCTTCTCTGCATCCCAGAGAGGCCTCAGGAGGCAACCGCCCAGCCTCCCAGGCGGCGAGTCCCCAGTGACCGGGGTCTGCGGTGATGAGGTCTCCCCGGCCTTCGACGTCCAGCCACGAGCTCTGCGTCTGGTCTCAGCTGAACTATGTCCCCTTGAGAACCCAGGAGACTTCAATCCTGCACCGTCCAGACTGTGGCATTTCGCCTTTACAGACTGAAGTCTCACCGGGTTCAGGACCAAGACCATCAGAAGAGAAAACGCCACAGGTCTAAAGAGCAGAGATGTGAGCCGCCAGCCTCTCACTTCACAGAACTGACTCCGGTTTGGGTTTTATTCCCCTTCCTTCCTTTCCCCCCCCCTGGCAGCACCTTTAAATTTTGCTTTACTGAGACATCAAAATTGGGGTATCTAAGGCTCTCACCTCCTTACTGTCCAGCCTCAAAATTTTACTATTAACTCACTTACTTAAGAGTTACCACGTGTTAAATTAGTTCACGGTCTCACTGCGTTAGAAAGTAAGTAAACAAAGCGCTATCCCTGATGAACAATTTTAAATCTCAGTTCTAGAATTCCACAAAGGTGAAGGGAAACTCATGGGCAGTTCAACCAACAGGTTGCTTTCCAAAAGCCCATTTATAAGTTACTGGGAACCTAGAGAATATTTCTCTTCATATAAAATCACCATTGGCTTCCCTGGTGGCGCAGTGGTTGCGCGTCCGCCTGCCGATGCAGGGGAACCGAGTTCGCGCCCCGGTCTGGGAGGATCCCACATGCCGCGGAGCGGCTGGGCCCGTGAGCCATGGCCGCTGAGCCTGCGCGTCCGGAGCCTGTGCTCCGCAACGGGAGAGGCCACAGCAGAGGGAGGCCCGCATACCACAAAAAAAAAAAAAAAAATCACCATTAAGACGGGACTTAAGACTCCAAGCTAAGAGGCAAATGCCTATTTAACAGGTTTGTTCTTTTGCCAATTTAAAATAAGAAAAATGTTATAATAATACAAGAAAATCAAGTGTGGGTTTACATGTGCATCTAAATGCAAGAAAATCAAACGTGAGTGTATGTGTGGGGATGTAGGTAAAAATGCTGTTACTTAAGGAAGAGAAGCTTTACATCAAGTACACAGAAGTGAGTCCACGGGGCTGAGAAGGGCCTTTCTGCTCACTGCCAAGGGGGAGGACGCTGATGATTCTGGGTCTCCCCTCCGAGCCACCGCCCCACGTGGGACTGCTACCAGCGCTGCTGGCAGGTCTCAGGCTTAACTGCTAACACAGGGAAGGGCAAGGAGAACGGAACTACACAGATGGAGAGGCCAAGTTCACAGAGTGGGGAACAGTCAACAGACAAGGGGGGAGGAGGGGTGTACGAGGCGTCCACGGTGAGTATACACAGGGTTGTGAGACAAGGATTAGAGAGAGAGAGAGAGATGGGAATAAGACTGTGGGTCCCCATCAGAAAGAATGCAGGAGGACACTGTCACCTGCTGCCACCCCAGTCGCCCCGTGAGTTTGGTGGCTGGTCTGTCACCGGGCTAGGGCTACCTGGCGTAACTTTGCAAGTGAGGGGCTTTGTGGACAGAAAGACCTGTGAGTCCTGCTCTGCCACTGACCACTGGGCGACCTCACTTCTCTGCGCCCCAGTTCTCTCACCTGCAAAATGGGAGGACAGACGCATATGATTCAGGGCGTATGAGAGGAAGCCGTGCACAGCAGCCAGCACTCGGCAAGGCCCCAGGAGGGCGGGTGGCTCATGAAATCAGTGACAGGGGACGCGAGTCACCCCTCTCGAGCCGACAGGCCCTGGCGCACAGTGAGGGCTCAGTAAGGTCAGCGTAAGAAGCCTAACAACACAAGGTCCCTTCCTGCGCAGCTGGGAGAGGAGGGAAGACTCGGCGAGGTGGGCAGGGGCCGGCCTGGGCCTGGAGCCGGAGGGAGACCAGAGCCCGGAGGCCAAGCAGCTGTCCACCTGGGGCTGGGCAGAGGCCAGGCCTACACCAGGAGGAGAAACCCCAGGCCCAACCCAAGCGGGGGCTTAGTGTAGAGAGGGGTAGGAAGCAGGCCCCCTCCCTGGGGAAGGAGGTAACTGGGCCTAGTCAGTCACCAGGGACCTGAAAGCCATCAGGTGCGGGACCTCGGGCACCCATGACCAGCCACTGAGGGGACTTCAAGGACCTACGACAAGCAACTGAGGGGTCCTGGGGACCCACGGCCAGCCAGCAAGGCGGGGGAGAAAAGGAAGGAGAGCTGAAGATACAGAACAGATTCAGGAACAGGGACCACCATGAATTTATTGTTCTTTTTTAATTATTTACCTTTTATACAGCGGGCTCTTATTGGTTACCTATTTTATACATAGTAGTGTATACATGTCCGTCCCAATCTCCCAGTTCATCCCCCCACCACCACCACCCCCGGACCACCATGAATTTTCATGCTATTTATAGTACGTAAGTATAAATATGTAATAGAGGCATATCTATTCATCTTCACATCAAAGATGACTTCTCTCAGTCCACAATCGGCAGATGAGCTTTTAGATGTCTGTCCTCTGGCTCCCCTCCCCCCAGGGCAGGGGTGGTATGTGTTGTCTGCTGTTCTTTCCCTTTCGCCCCCTTGTCATCCTGGCACAGGCAGGCATTCAATAAATGTCTGTCACATCAATGAGTCAATTATTTGCACAAGTCCCAGTGCACTATTTCTTTCGGGTATTAACACAATCCATCCTTCACGTCACCTGGCCTTGCTCATGTGACTTCTCCTTGCTGGAACCAGGAACTCACACTGAATAAGGACCCCTCACACAGACCCTTGCTGGGCCATTTCACCCAAGTGATACCACCTGACCCAGGGGCTGTTCTGTCCTCGCTTCACAGGACAAGACGGCCCAGGGCCACCTGGCCTCGGTGAAACAAATTCACCCATCAACAAACGTGCCCCCAGCGAGGTGCAGCACAGGCCCTGATCCGAAGCTCTTACTTTTCCAAACCAATGTAACACAGGAAGACGACAGGATTTATCTGTTCATTAAGTGCATGTCCAGCAAATGGCCCTCCTGCAGGTCCAGGAGAAGGACGAACCATGGCCGCCCACCAGCCTCAGGCGTGCCAAGCCTGGGCTTCCTCATTCTGTCTGCTGTGTCAGGCAGTGCCGCCCTCACCAGGCTGCTGCGCCATGTGGGAGGTCAAATAATGCCCCCCGCAAAGATGTCCATGTTCTAAGCCCTGCAACCTGTGAGCGTTATTTCTATGGCACGGACTTTGCAGACGTGATTAAGTTGAGGATATTGAGGTAAGAAGCTATCCTGGAATATATGGTGGGCCCTAAATCCTCATAAATGTCCTGAGAAAAAGGATGCTAAGGAAGATTTCAGACGGAAGAGAAGAAAGCCATGTGACAGAAGCAGAGGGAGGCAGAGTCACAGAGAAGAAGCTACACAGCTGGCCCTGGACGGAGGAGGGGGCCGTGAGCCAGGGAAAACCGGCTTCCACTCTGGACAAGGCAAGAAATGGATTCTCCTCTGCAGGTACCATGGCCCTGCTGACACCCTGATTCTGGCCCTGTGATGCTAATTTGGACTTGTAGCCTCCGGAACTGTAAGAGAAAGAAATTTCTTTTGTTTTAAGCCGCCAAGTCCGTAAGAATTTGTGACAGCAGTCCTAGGAAACAGATACAGGGGATGAAGTGGGAAGTATGAGTGAAGCCACCAGAACAGTGCCTGGCACACAGCAGGAATTCAAGAACCTCAATCAGTGAAGGACGGTTCCTGCCACCTCCCTGGACCATGAGCCAGTCCTTCAAGCTATGCAAAGAGCTACAGCCTTATGCTGCAATGATCCTGCTGACATTTAAAAACCTCCTTCACATATACCGTCTCTCTTGATTCTGTCTCAAGAGGGAGTTTCCAAGGCTGCCCAAACTCTTAGCTCATCCTACATAAAAATACAATTTTGCCACAGGCATTTGTCTTAAACACTCAGTACAATAACTCAGCTCTTCCACGGGCGACCTTTGCTGACCTCTCACAGAGGACCTCAGGCGTCGTGAGCTGTGATCAGGGCCTCCTTACCTTGAATAAACGCAGCAGAAGCGCTCCTCTCAGCCACAGGCCCTGCAGCTGCCAAAGGAGGGGCTGGAGGCGGGTCCCCGACGTGGGTGGGGCCCGACAGCCCCGCCCTGCGAACCCCGGAGAGGGGCCAGCTGGGCCAGTAAAGGACCGGGTGGTTAACATCTGGCCCTCCGTCCCCTTCTCTCCCTCTTCAGCCCCGGCTCCGCGGCCCCACTCTCGGTTTTCCTTCGTGAGCGGTGGGTCCCAGTGTTGAAACGCACGATGTGCAATAATCCCACTTCCTCTGGCGCTGGCAGCTGCCCTCGCGGACGAGGCCCGGATCCCGGAGGCGCCTCTGCCCTCCCCCTGCCCCCATTCAGGGGCCCCGCCACTCAGTCTCTGAAGACCATCCCTCTCTCACAGGCTGCGCGCAGCCCACCACAAAGGGCTCAAGGCGGAGCCTCGAAACCTCAAGGGTGTTTTAAAGAAAAAATGAACAGAAAGAGGAAGCCCATTGGCTTTCTGAGAGCAGCCCTCTGAGCTGTCTTCTTTGCACCCGTTCTTATCTGACCTTCTGCACGGGTGAAAGGGCTGGGCTCACTCACGAGAGACATGTGTCCTGGGCTCCTGACAAGACACCACCAGGGCAGAAAGGGGGCAGCGGCACGTCGGGACCGAGCCAGGGCAGAAAGAGGCGCCCGCCGCTCAGCGGTCCTCGGCCTGGCAGACCCCAGGGGCTCAGGTCTAACGTCCGCGCGCCCCTCACTCCCCCCGGAGGCCTCGCAGCTGGGCCCTGTCCTGCGAGATCCCACCTGGGTCCTGTGCGCAGCCTCCCAGACGCGCTCCTGTGACGGCTCTGAGGGGGATAGCACAGCGTCCTGCTCCCTGGAGCACCCCCGGGCCACGCGGCCACAGTCCCTCCCCATGTGCCTGAAACCTCGTACGGGAGGGAACGTGAGCAGGCAGGCAGGTGGCAGCAGCCTCCGCCAGCCCACCTCCCGGGCCTGAAGGGGGGCCTCGCAGACGCCCCTGCCCACACGCACCCACTCCGGTGACAAACTACCGGGGCCGCCTGGCAGACTTAGAAGCTGACGACGACCATCCAGCATGACTCCGAATCGTCCGTGTGTACAGTGCCCGTGTCCAGATCGCTCCCTTCCCTTCCAGACACGCAGCGTGACGGTGGGAGCGGCTGATACCCTGGGAGGGCACAGCCAGGGCCAGCGTCAGCCAGACACCATCACAGCTGGAAACCGGCTCGATTCCCCAGGTGCTGTGCAGTCCTGGGCCCGGCTGTCAGAGACGTCCCTCCAGAACCTTTTGTAGCACCTGTTGCTCAGCCCTGCAGTGGGCCAGGCAGAGGAGTGCCCCTCAGAGCCACTGTTCTTTTTTTTTTTTTTTTTAATTTATTTATTTTCTTTTATTTATTTTTGGCTGAGTTGTGTCTTTGTTACTGCACGTGGGCTTTCTCTAGTCACGGCAAGCGGGGGCTACTCTTTGTTGCGGTGTGCAGGCTTCTCATTGCGGTGGCTTCTCTTGTTGCAGAGCACGGGCTTAGTTGCTCCGCGGCATGTGGGATATTCCCCGCCCAGGGCTTGAACCCGCTCCCCTGCATTGGCAGGTGGATTCTTAAGCACTGCGCCACCAGGGAAGCCCGGAGAGCCACTGTTCTTGAAGCTGAGGTCCAGGTGGCCTTGACCAGCCTCATTCCGGATGCTACAGACTCATCTGAAAAGTCTGTGTGTGACTAGAAGTCGATAATTCTAAAAAGCATATCTAACAAATAATATCTAACCAAGAAATAGTTACAGGCCAGGTGAGCACTGGAGGAAATGCGGAGGAATGTTCAAACGTCATCTAAGCCCACGCTCTCCTTCCAGCCAGGGCGATACTCCATCCACCCCTCGGAACAGGGTGGGGCAGTAACCACACGCGTGCCAAGCACGGGCTGGAAAGTGCCCACCACGCATCAAGAGAGCTCTGCTTAAAGAATCTACAGTACAGCCTGGCAGGGTGACCCGGTGCAGCTGGGCCAAACAAAGAGAAACTATGTTCCCACGTGCAGAGAGTACCAGGATAGAGTCAGGGGATAAGGGGAGGGCCCAGCGAGCATGGAGCGCGACGGCACCGGTGCAATAAAAAGGTAAACATGAACATATTTACACATAAAACATACACACACTCGCTGGCTTGCACACAGAATACCTGGGGAAGAATACATGAGAAGCACATGGCATTGGTGGCTCCAGGGAAGGGATCTGGGTGGCTGGGGGATGGGGCAGGAGGCAGACTTTATCACATATCCTGCTGAACCTTATAATTTCTGAACCATGGAAGTGAATGCCTGTTGTAAAACATAACACAGGATGTCATCCCATGTGTCAAATCAAGCTAAGAGCAGGCAGGTTTCAAGGACTCGCACCAAGTGACATTAGTGCAAGGATGGGGGACTTGAGGGGGCCCTACTCTGGGGCACTGTCACCCCAGCAGGCGGGGGAATGGAGGAGGGGGCCGTGCCGGTTTCTGGCAGTAACCCCCATCATCCCTCTAGTATCAGCACCCCTCGCTCTCTGCCTTCACTTCCCTCCTCCCCAACTGGGCGCCTTCGGCCGTGTCTTCCGCCGACTATGTCGCTACAGCATATGGCACAGGGACGTGTATGTTCCGAGTCCCAGAGCCCCAGAATCTTAGAGACCGAGCGTGCCTTAGCGGACCCAAGCGAAGCCCTGTTCCTGTAATCGCTCACTACCAAAGCCCCCTCCCCAGCCTCCGGCCAACGGGCTCGACCATGTTTCATGGCAGCTCCGCGCCCACTGCACAGAGACCCCACAAGGTCCCAGGGAGAGCGTGACGGTGGAGAACGGGGGGCCGCCAAAGCTGCCCCTTGGCTGTTTCAACGCAGGGAGAGGACCCTGAGACACTGTATCCACTTCTAGGAACACATATCTCTGGGGCTCTGCATACCCCAGTGCTTCCTCTCCCTCACAGCCCAGTTTTCACAGGCGGTTTAGAATATTCTTCCCTGGGGTTGGTTTCATTTCTGTCATTTCAGAGACATGGCTTCACTGCCACCACTGCAGGATCTGGGGACATCCTGCCTGTGGTTGGGTACTTCGGCCACCCAGCATCAGGCCCGGGGCTGGGCAGGGCGCAGGGAGCTGTGGTGCCCACGCCTGCTGGCCCAGCCCTGAGCGGAGACCAGGAAGCCCATTTTGGCCCACGAACCTGATCTGTGCACGGGGGTGGTCATAAGAACTACTGCAATCTAAGAAAGGGCCTTTTCAGACCATTTAGAACACTACCGAGTCGCTTTTGTCATTTAAAATGATAATAATGATTCAATCAATCAACCAACCAACCAATAAGATACAAGCAAAACAGGATTTAAAAGTCTGATAAGGGACTTCCCTGGTGGTCCAGTGGTTAACACTCCACGCTCCCAATGCAGGGGGTCCGGGTTCGATCCCTGGTCAGGGAACTAGATCCCACGTGCATGCCGCAACTAAGAAGTCCGCATGCTGCAACTAAAAGATCCTGCGTGTCGCAACTAAAGATCCCACGTGCTACAACGAAAAGCCGGCAGAGCCAAAATAAATAAATATTAAAAAAAAAAAAAAACTCTGAAGAAACTCCGGTGTGGGATGCATGATGTCCCAAATCTTGAGCCGGCCCCGCCCCTCCTGAGCCTCCTTCCTGACGTGTTACCCCATCCTGCCCACACTTCTCTCCTGAGCCCCCCAGCTCGAGCCACCACCCCCAGCCTTGACACAAAACTCATCTCTCCGTGAAGCCCTGTGATTCCCCGCAAGGCCCAGGAGTGGAGGAGGCCCCTCCTTCCTGTGCGCCCCATCCTCCCGGCTTCTCTAAAGCCCCTAGGATTCCACTCACAGCCCTGTGCACGTGGAAACAGAATTGCTCTTTTAGGTTCATTAAACTTAGGAAGCAAACATTCAGGCTGACCAAGCCCTGAGGTGTGGCTCCTTCCTCCCAGAGGGGCAGAAGAGCCTTAGGTTCCAGCCAGCGGGGTGAGGGGGCGTGCGCTGAGGACACACCAGGTGCAGCGGGACAAGCTGACAGGCTTGGTTTCACTTGAGAACTTACTGGGACGACCACGGGCTCTGGTCTCACCTCCCTTTCTTAAGTTAGACTGAACCCCAACTTGACCTCCAGGTAACGGGCAATGTTCCCAGGAGAGCCTGAGGCTCTTCTTTCACTTCTGACAGTGGCATAGTAGCTTTTTTCTTTCGTTCATTCAAGAAACATTGATTACACACCGATTCTGTGCCAGGCACTGTAAGATGCTCTTGGGAATAGAAAGAAAACTGAGCTATTGTCCCTGCCCTGAAGGACGCTGATGTCTTAGGACACCCCAGATCTGCTGTGTTCACTGGGCATGTCCCTTGAGAACAATCTTCACACTGGTGAACACCATGTGGGACATAACATCCCCATAAAATGCAGTAAAGCAGAAGTGCACCTCTTAAGCAATTCCTCCAGACTCTTAAGGAGTTACTGTTAAGGAACTACACACCAGGAAGGAGAGGGTAAGGGGACCTCCCGACCATGGGGCTCAGGGGACCCAGCCACTCAGCACTCCCCACACCAGCTCTTCAAGGTGCCCAGGGTAGATTATCTTACTTTGATGCTGTTTTTCCTCTCAGCTGCCCAGCACTCGCCCACCTCATCCGAACCACAGGTGCCTACACACCGTTAAAGTGACCATTCCACCCACCCTCTCTCAGGCCACTCAACCTGGGGGGCAGGGGGTGGCAGAGAGACCCACACCAGGCACTCAGGGTGTCTAGTTCCCCAGCATCAAGGGTCAGTCCCTGACCAAGGACCATATCCTGCGCCCCCATGGATGCTCCCTTCACACTTCAGTGTCTCTGGGCCTGTGCTGTTGCCGTCTGGAACTCAGATGGTTCCCCGAGTGCCACTATGTCCCTGGCGAGGGTTACCAGGCCGGGGGCCACACAACCTGTGCTGACAGCCACCCCCCACAGGACTGCCACCTCCTCCACCCTCCTCTCCCTCAGCCCACCCCGTGACAGCACCTGCCCCTTCAAGAGTGGGAGACGAAACACGGAAATCAGAACCACCCGCCTCCAGCCGGGGCCTCACTTTCTGCATTCACATTGCATACTTAGGGTGCCCCAGCAGTCTTTGTTCCCTCTGAAAAACACACACAGCATCTGGTCACCGGGGCACCTGTGGAACGGGAAGGCAAGTAGCAAATAACACGGGGGTGGGGGCACACCGCGACGGGGAGGAAAGGTAGCTCGATGAAGTTCGATGGTCATCTCCCACAAGCAAAATATTTCACCCACAAACATGAAAACACAAATTATGTTTTTACTGAGAAAGAACTGGACAGCAAAACAATCTGGAAGATCAGCACCAGCTCAGGCAGCGAAGATGCTGGCGTGAGAGGAAAGATGCCCAGCTCATCCACTGCCTGCGGAGCTGCCCCCGAGGAGAGAAGACAAGAAAGGGCCACGGGGTAGTCCCTGCCTTTTTAAAATGCAAAGTTAAAAAGTCCTTAGAGGCCAGGAAAAGCTGTTATTACACATGAGCAGATTTTCTTCATTAGTTTTGGAAACACAAAAGGAAGTTCCTGATTTTAGGAGCATGAATTCAGGGAGTGTTTCTGGTAAAGATTCTTGAATACGTGCACATCCAGACCCCTAGCCCCCAGGGATTCCACTCAACCAGAAAGCAATGCACGGCCCTTCCAGAAGCTCAACTTCCGGGGGCTACTGCCCCCTTGCAGGGGGGTGGGGAGGGGGAGGGGCGCGAGGGCACACACACGCACGCACAGTGAGCGTATATACACGTGTGCAAGCGGCAGGCGTAAGTGCAGGCGTGAATGGCATATGCACGCCTGACTGGCGTGTGAGCACACGAGAGGTGTGAGGCGCGTGCTGCACACAGGCGTTGGGCTGGGGTGGGGGGAAGGTGACAGGAGCAGCTGGCCTGGCCAGCTTCACCCAGATGTGCAGCAGACAAACGCTTCGCCCAGCGGCTGGTGGCACAGGGAGGGCCCCGGGCTCCTCCTACTCCTGGGTCTGCCGTCTGACCATCCGAGAGGCTTTGAGTGTGGGCACTGCTAGCACATATATCCTCCTTCAAACGCAAACGCCTCAGAGGGCAGAACACAGTCAATTTCGCTGACACCTGGAGTACACTGGTTATGGGATCCCTTTCATGGGACAGAGAGCAAGGCACTTGGGATCACCCTTCTGAAAGGAAAAGCAGGGTGAGGAGGGAAAGAGGCAGGAGAGGTACAAGCAGACCCAGGTGTCTCTCAGCTCAGCTGGTGAGGCCGGCCCTCCCCCAACACTCTGGGGAGGGGGCACGTCCGTGGCAGGCTCAGGGCGAGGATGGCTCTGGAGAGAGAAGCTCTCTGCCTCTGCCAGGCCCTCCCACTCCAGGCCTTTGCCCACTCAGGGCGTCTCGCCCACTGGCCCTCGCCTGGATCTCACACGCTGCCTGAGACCCCCACGCCCAGGCAGCCCTTGCCTTCTGAACACACCCATGGGTCCAGAAACCCCAAGGGGGCTACTGGGGAAAAGCAACTCCAGTCTGTGAAGCTCAGCACTGGCCCTGAGAACTCAGATTAGACTTCTACCATTTCTGTTCTTTAAATGAGGAAATGAAGGCACAAAAGGATCAGTGACCTCTTTCAGGCTCGAGTCTGAAAGCCCATGTGGAAGTGAGAAAGGTCTTAAGCCCTTGAGTTTTTAGATAGATGCCCATGCCTAGTTTCCCCACAGGAATTTTGCCAACACTTTCACAACAAGCACAAAAACTCATCTTTCAAAACAGATAACAACTTGCAGGCAAGACACAGCTACTTGCCTCCGACGTCCGCTCTTCCCTTCCTCCTTAGGAACAGGCCCAGGACCCTGACTCAGCTGACGTGGGGTTGCATGCCTCCCTGGCAACTAGGTGTGGCCAGGGGTTCAGCTCCTGCCAACAAGATACAAGGACAGAGCTCGATGAGGAGTTCTCAGGAAGTCTGCCTGCCTGCGGCCTGGTGTCTGGGGGGCCCACGAGCTCGGTGGACCTCCAGCCGCCGTCCCGGACGTGAGGCCTGGGCTTGGGGTGGTAGGGCACAAGCTCTGATTGCCCACCTCCAGACCTCAGCAGATAACGAGAAATAAACGCCTACTTTAACTAAGCCTCTTTTCCTTCAGATTTGTTCTGTTACACAGAACCAGATGTTAATTCTAACAATTTTACCATTTCTCACTTATATCCAATGGTGGAGAATGTCACCATCCTGGAATGCTGAGAGCTGGGGATAAGGAAGGATACTATTTTAGATTTAAGTTCATTAACAGTCCCATTTTCCCCGAAAGAGACCTTTAAACAAAGCATTCTCAAATTTACCCTGGGCTCCAGGCTAGGGTGAGTACATTCTCACAAGACCTTATAAGCATAAGAAGATTCACTTCGTTATAGAGTTATTTCATAAAACAGTTCCTTCCTAACGCAGTCAACACTTATAACCCTAAAAAAGCTAACCAATCCTATTTCCAGGCCTGCCCCAGTAGCAAGCTCAAAAAGACTTAATATACTGAATTCCTGTTTACTGCCCCAAACATTTACTAGCTTGGCTTGCATATTCAGTCCAGACAAATCTAGGTTATGAGGTAAAAATAGCCCCTTTTTATTCATTACAGTTAGTCCACTAAACTAGGTTCACAGTCTAAGCCATGGGCTGCTGGTTGCCATGACAAACACTGGTACAACCCTTAACAGTTTATGGAACAGCCAACCTATGGGTCTCCAACACTGGTCAGATCCTGTCACGCCCAGTTCCAAGGAATGATACAGCTCTGGAATTTGATCATGTCTTATCTAATCCTGTTTGAAATGAGTCACACCCACTACAGCTCAGAACCCTCTTGGCCATAGAAGGGGCTGAGGCTGCGCTGGCTGCTGCTACAAGGAACGAACCTGCACACTAGACAGTGTGACCTGATGCCCTGAGAGCACACAGGGTCACAGCCCGATCAGCAAGTCCTCAGTGCAAAAGGCTTATGTTGTCCCAGGTTAGGAACTGATGGAGATTAATTTCAAAACCTGGATCTTCTTAAACAAGATGGCGGTACTACTGTCACGGATGCGTTCTTTCTCTTTGAGCCAGTGAAACAACCCCTGCACAAGGCCCCTCACTGCTTCCCAATCCATCTGCTGGCTTTTCTTCTGTCTTTGACCAACGAGGTGAATACCTAGCTTGGTAAAGATATCTGATTAATTAAGGAATGATTAAGTAATTAAGTTGACTCAAAATGCAAAGATCTTCCTCCCTCTGCTGAAGTTTTTCAAAATACCGTAACAGTTCAAAGGCACCGATAATGATAATCACAAAACACGTGTCTTGAGAAATCACACTTAGAACACCAACTATTTCCAAGATTATTTTTGCTATCAAGTTAAGACAGGTTCCTGTTCTCATGGGCTCTACGGCGTTTCAAGAAGGCACACAAATGAAGAATGTGACAACTTTCACCAGTGTCAGGATTCCTGAACTAGGAGGACCCCTCTTGAAGGACAGGACTCATACAGTTGTATCCACCTGAAGCTCTTTCTTTTTTTCTTTTCAATCAGTTTATGCTTTGACTGATAACTTTAAGTCCATGTACCCTTTGTGTAAAAGGTCAGGAATGGCTAATCAGAAATAAAATAGGTCAAAAACAGAGTAAAAAGGAGGTCAGAGAGAGGTAAGTGGAGAAGTCAGGAAAGGATGTCAAGCTGCCAGAGAGAATCCAGAGCTGAACCAGACAATAACTGTGCATAAATTATCAAGGCAAAATATCAGAGAGTAGAGTGGTCTCCACCAGTCCACGGAGAATGACAAGGATCTGGGCTTCAACATAAAGTGCAGTTGTACTGGGGGACTTTCTGCAAAGAGCCTCAGAGTAGGGGTGTGGGGATGGGGCACAGGTGGAGGAGCCAGGGACGGCACCGGACGCTCGACCTGGACCAGGAAGAGTTTGGTCTGCGTGGTGCACAGGGAGCTTCCATCTCCACGGACACGCCCGGGGTCCTCCAGCATCTCTGACACGAAGCTTCTCCATTCTGGAAAGCTGCTGCTGAATCACTACAGAGCGGAGGGAAAGTGAAAGAGCACAAGGCAGGAGGTGGACTTCCAAGGCCACAGACTCAAGAAGCACTTCCCTAAACAGACTTTACGTATGTCTGTGTCTGAGCCTGAGGCCCACCAAACCAAGCACACACAAGACTTCGCCCGTGCAGCCCTCAGGCACCATCACAATGCCACTGCGATGTAGGACTGCGGGCCAAGGGGGCAGGAATGCAGGGGCTGACCTTCACTAGATGAACAAGGAACGAGAAGGCAAAACTCAGGCCCACCTTCCCCAAATCACCTGCAAGCCGGGGGTAAAACCCAAACGCGCCTTCCTCCTCCCCCCAGGTGGGCCTGTCGACCGGCAGGGTGTTTTCGCGAGGCCAATCCACTCACCCACCACTCCTCTCCCAAACCAGACCAGTAACGATGCGTGGAAGATTCTGGGGCACCTTGATGCTGCTTGGCACACGCTCCACCAATGATTCCATTTTACCGGCCATCTGATTAGCACCCAATTAGGCAACGTGATCATGCTGTTTAACATGTGTTTAGGCAGAACACAGTCGAAGCAGTAACTAAGAAACATGAAAATACTTACCATTCCACTGCACACAATCACAAGTTTCTACGTGCTTTAGAAAAAAAAAAAAAAGTGTCAGTAGAAGACAGCTGGGTCAGTGGCCACGTGACTAAACATCTACGAGCCAGGCCCCTTCCACTTCCGCCCACATCCTTCTCCTCTGACCTTTGCTGGCAGTCCCCTGCCTCTCAAAACCTCCTTCTTCTGCAGCATTTGCCTTCGGAGGTGCCCTGGGCAGGACTGAGAGATGGGATGCACTCTAGCCTTCTGAATACACTTTTTAGAACGTGGGCACAGTAGGAAAAAGGGTAATTGAGACTGCAAAGTCGAGAGGGGAGATGCCGGACCTCCTGCGAGACAGTACTTCCCTGGACCGGCACTGGTCCAGAGCTGCAGTGCCCAGACCTCTCCTGCTTTTATCAATACTATTTAATCCACACAGCACCCGCCCCCATCCCTGTGAGCCAGTCACCTTCCGCATTTTACACGTGAGAAAGCTGACTCAGGTTCTTGTCCAGCACTTTCTCTTCCCACAATCCAACTTGCCCCCCTCAAAAAACAGACACTGACACCCCGAAGCCATTACTGCGTCTGCTTTGTGACACAAACCAGACTAACCCCGGTGTGAAACAATGCCCATTGCCCCGTCCCAAGGGCAGCCAAGGCGACGTGGGAGTTGTCCTGTCACTGCTCCCAGGTAACAGTGGGGCCAGCCTCCAAACAAGCCAGACGCAGACACCTGTCCACATCTGTCTCCACCTCTATCCCCTTTCCCCGCCCTCCCTCTGTAGGTCACCATATGCTGACCCGCCCTGTCAGAAGGATGGGTCAGGCATCCAGAGTCAAATTTTAAACCTCTGAAAAGTCGACACACACCCTGCCATGGCCTCCCCAGTCTCAGAGTGGCCAGGCTGAGGACCCCCAACATCATGAGGAGGATCTGGCCCAGGTGGTGAAACACCACAAACAATAAACCAGAGTGAGACCAGGAAGTTCAGACCCCGCCCTGCTGTCCTCGGGGCTCCAGCTCTGCTCCCCGGCCCACCGCTAAAAGGCCCTTCTCGTTTCCCATCGGTGGCTCTCCAGCTGGAGTAAGCCACGCACCCCCCGAGGCACCCTCCCCGGCAAAAGACCCCATGTCCGTACATGTCCAGCGGAGCCCCCTCCTCCCCGTGCTCGACCCTCGGATTTAATTCTTTCTGGAAAAAACCCACAGGAAGAAACAATCACACCGTGACAATACCCACACACACACCATGTGCAAATAACTACCTGTGGGGTCAGAAAACGCTTACCCTCCCTGTAGGAAATATACTTGGATATTTTCTATTTTATTTCAAAAACACTTTTAATGCGGGTTACAATCTCAAATTGATGTCACAAACCACTGCCGTCTGAAAACACTATTCTGGACCCTCCCCAGGCCCTCTCCCCCTCGGCTGCTCTTCCTTCCTGGGCCATCAGCAACGATGCAGAGCCGCTCAGCGTGAGGCTCCCATACATCATTTTTATGTATTAGGATGAACCTTGAAAGTCGTGCAACGTCAAGAAAAATCTAGAAATGCCTCAGCTCTCTAGTTCCAGGAAAAGTCTGGAACAGTGGGCTAGTGTGATCTCACGAATCACACCGTGGGGGTGGCTGTTTTACTTCACCCGAAAGGGAAGGGGAGGCTGTGCCTCCGAAAGGGGACGATAAAGCAGGTCACACCCCGCTGCCATCACAGATAGTCCCCGAGGCTGCCGTCCCTCCAGGCGGGTTCCTTCCGCACTCCCCAAGCCCCTACTAACGGCACTGCTCTCTATTTCTTCCTGATTGAGTGAGAAGTAGCAGCCCGTGCAAACCCCACACACCTGAACACGCTTAGGGACCGGCTCAGGAAAGTGAGTCAGCAGGGCCCGCGCGCTCCATCCCCGCCGGGCCAGAGAGAGAAGCCGGGCTGGTGCTCCCAGCGCGGCCCCGTCAGTGCCGAGTCCTGCGGGGAGGGCGTGGGCCCCGCTCAGAGGGGCTGGAGACACTGCCGGAACACTCAGCTGGGCCCACACACTGGGGCAGGGGGCCAAGGAGGGCAAAGCCGCCCACAGGCTCCTTAAACACTGCACGCCCCTCGGCTGACGCTGTGGGCTGACCTGCCAACTTCTCCCTCCCGTCCGCCTGTTCTGGCAACTGTCCTCTCTGGATTCTGGAAACACCAGCTCCACATCCAGCTGAGGACTGGGGGGGATGGTCTTGACTAGACTAAGAGAGCAATTCTCAAACTGGACCTTGCATCAGAATCACCTGGAAGGCTTGTTTCGCAACAGATCGCTGGGCCCCATCCCAGAGTTTCTGATTCAGTCGGCTGGCTGGGGCCTGAGACTGCGTTTCGGACAAGTCTCAGGGGATGCTGATACGGCGGGTCTGGGGGCCGCACTCGGAGGAGCGCTCCTAAGCCAGCCGGCCCACAGCCTCCTGTTCTGGGTCCAGGGAGGCCACGTGATGCTCGCTGCTCCCACAGGCCGGAGCGAGGACAGGCAGACGCTGCGGCTGGGGACGGGCTGGCGTGGCTCCCTCACGCAGTCCCGCTGACGCTAAGGACCATCTCATAACCGCGGGGAGGCTGACCCTGGGAGGAAGCATCTAGGTCCTCGATGAAACTTCAAAACTGCTGCTAGACTAGGACTCCAGGCCTGTGAGACAGTAAACGTCCTCACTGCTCCCTTGGCAGCCAAAAGCACCCCAACCGACCCACCCCATAATCCATAACCCCAGGGAGACTCCTGAACCGGGCATCCTCATCTCCTAACAGGACCTGTTCTCCCAGGAACACCCACCTGCCTAAATGCATTTCTTTCACTCTCCCAGAATGCGCACACCAAGGTCATCCACCTTGAAAGCTCTAATTCATGGGTTACAGAACGCACCACTTGAAATGCAAGCAACACAGGACAGGGAAGGAAAGGAGTTCCACGTCCTGGAGTGGGTGAGTTTTGTCAGGCAGCTACTGTAGCAGCCGCCGACGCCAGCCATTCAAGGGCACCGGTGGAGGCGTGGGGCAGGGGGCAGGGAGGGAGGCCGGGGTTTCAGGAGACCTCAGAGTCCCGCCTGCAAGCATAAGAGAAGGGGCGCTGCAGAGGCTCGAGGTCAGGAGAACGACTAGGTGTCTGAGGGACGGGCTCTGAGGAAGGGAGCTGCGGGGAGCTGGTCGCTTGGCCCCTCCCGTGGTCCCCTCCGCTCCTCCTGGAGGCCAGAGGACACCTGTCTGTTCCCCTGACCCCATTCCAGAAAATGGACACCTCCTCTTTATCCCCAGAGCGTGCCCCTCCCCCACCAGATACTGCCTGCTTCTGAGACCCTCCCAGGTGACGCCCACTGAGCAGACCGCACACGGAAAGGTCTGCAGTGTCTCAGCTGTGCCAGGTTAGCAGCTGTGGGCAGACAGGAAGGGCCAACTGGGCTAGCTGGCAGGCCCGTGACAGGGCACAAGCAAGGTCTGTAGAGAGAGGATACAAGCACACAGCACCCCGGGGCCCTGGATTCCCATTTCCCGGCCGGGTTATGACAAAAGGGATGGCTAAGAGATTAAACCCAACCAGAAGAGGCTGCGCTAGTTCCACGCGGTCTCCCACACGTGCTTTCCATATAGACTCATCCTAAGGTACGTTCCCTGGGTGCTCAGCAGGCATCAGGCTCCAATGCACGCACCTGACGTGCATTAACTCATTCAAGCCCCCAGCAAAGCCTCTGGGTCTGCTGCTGCCATCGGCCCAGTTCTGCGGGTGAGAAAACCGGGCACAGAAAGATGAAGCCACTCGCCCAAAGTCACAGAGCCAGTTGGAGGCTCACAGGAAGTTTGGCTGCAGAGTCCACAATAGCTCCAGGAATAAAATAGATGGTTTCGAGAGATGTGTATGCTCACCAAGCAGGACTGAGTAGAAAAGTCCTTTACTGATACAGAAATTGCTGACACTGGGGACTCCAGGTAACTGACTTTCACATCCACACTGACACGTAAAGTAGAGCAATCCTGTGAAGGAAGCTACGTAATTTCGTGGAGACAGCACTAGATCCAGACAGACCCGGGTCTGAATCCCGGTTCAACCACTTACAATCACTCGCAGGTGGTGCCTTAATCATGCCTCGCCTCGGCCTCCCCCTCAACACCACTGGCCTTCTCCCCGGACCTTGCTGAGAATGCATATGGACGCTTGGCCCAGGGCCTGGAACGTAGGGGTGCTCAGAATATGTTAGTTTCCTTCTCCTTTAGGATGAAAAATGCATCCCCCTTAAAGGAGACATCAAAGGCTGCCCAGAATAAAGTCCGAAGTTATAGTACCTTCCACAGCCCAGCAAGATAATCTAATAAGAAAAAATGGTCAAAGGGTATGAACAGGCTATTCACAGAAGCTAAAATATAAACTAGCAAGAAAAGGTTTTCAATATTTTTGGTAATTTGGGAAATGTAATTTAAAAAGTAATGTCTTCTTTATCCATTAGATTGGCAAAAATTAACAAGATTTATACTCTTCAGTTCAGTGTTGGCCAAATTAAAGGGAAAAAGGCAATTTCACACACTGATGAATGCATAGAGTGATAAAGCTTCTTGAAAGGGGCGGTGGGGGAGGCAATGTGGCAAAGCTATCCATTTAATATTACTCTTTAACCCAGAAATTCTACTTCTAGGGATCTAGGAGACTGAAATATTTGTGTTGATAATGATGTGGTTCACAGATTCCCCACTATTTTTAGAGTAGAATATTGGAAACAACCTAGAAGTCCATCAATAAAGGACAGTTAAGTAAATAACAGTACACCCACACTCTGGAATACAGACCAAACTTTTCAGCTCAGTGCATATAGATCCCCAGGACATAGCATTAAATTTAAAAAGTAAATCAGAAAATTTTGTATGATGTGTCTCCATTTATGTTTACAATGAGAACACTTGTCCACTGAAAAGGCCTAGAAGCAGCAAGGAGCACACCTAGCACCCAGATCTGGGTTTTCCAGCATCATTCTCCACTAAAGTGAACTTGGACTCTTTGGAGAAATAGCTGATTCCAGGGCTGGAAAGTACAAGCTGAGTCTTGGAGCTTTTGTGCCAGAAAGTAAAGAAGTCCTCAAAGATGATGAGAACACATCAAAAGGACAGGAGGGCCAGCTGGAAGGGGCTTCTGCAGGCCAAGTCTGGGACAATTTAAGCAGAAAAATGGATAATAAGCATAACAAACTATAATCTATTGCATAAAGCAGGAATTCATTCATGAGTGTAGAGACATAAACCAAAGAGTAAATGAGGGAGAAAGTAAAGTTCTTCTTTTTAGTGCAATTCCAAGTGATAAGCGTAGAAAGAAACATGGAATTGGAAAATCACCATCTGTCAACTATCATAACTGATCTGGGTAAGAATCATCAATGGATTCTTAAACTAGGGGGTGAAAGTATGAGGAGTAACAGTATATTTACAGTCTCAAGTGATCTTACTAGGAGATACATATTAACGACAAAGGGAAAAATGGTAACTTTCTGTGAGGGAATCTGACAGACAGGATCTTAATGAAGTGAGACACGACCAGTGAACGGGACTAACCAACAGCATATGCCTCCCACTGTGAGACACGCTAGGACGGCTGCAGCACCGCCCCGTGCCACACCTGCCAAAAGTGCATAATAGGAATCTAAGCAGGAGGAAACCACGGGCAAACACAAGTGGAGGGACATTATCCAAAACACAGGCAGCTGTCTTCAAAAATGTCAATGTCAAAGTCATGAAATACAAAGATTCAGGAACTATTCCAGATTAAAGGAGACTAAAGAGACAGGATGGTTTAAGGCACCACAGAATCTTGGATTTCCTTTTGCTCTAAAGTGGCCTACTGGCAAAATCTGAAAAAGACCTGTAGATTAAATAATAGCGTTGCATCAACACCTAATTGCCTGATTTTTAATAATCATGCTGTTGTTATGTAAGAGAATGTCCTTGTTTTTATGAAATACACAATAAAGTATTTAGCAGTAAAGACGTATCAAGTCTGCAACTTAACATTAAACATTTCAGAGAAAAGTAATCACACACACACACAAATATGAGACAGGATAAACCAAATGTCAACATTTGGAGAATCTAGGTAAAGGATATCTTGGAACTCTTTGGATTATTCTTTCAACTTTTCAGTGAATCTGAAATAATATATTTTAAAAAAATTTTTTAAGAGAGCAAGGTATGCATATATATAGAAAAATACAGGTAAATTCCTGGGGATTAAGTTCACCATGGTATTTTCCTTAAAAGCACAGAGAGACAAAATGAAGCAGGCCTACCCTGGTGTTAATACTGGTCTCCCTAGAATATGCTGTCCTCACAGAGCTTCTGTTCCAGGACACTGGAAAAAGCTGTTCTGAAGGATCTCTCAAGACTAGCTCATTAATCAAGCTCCACAGAAGCAGCAACAACATAATCAAGGCTTGTTCACTGCAAATTTGTGCTATTTTTCCCTCAGTGAAAGCCACAGCATCCCGACACCGTGCGTAGCTGATGATGCTACAGGGCCCTTCCTGGAATACATAATCTCTAAAGAAGTTTTTCATAAGAAACCAGGATAAAAGAGGCTTGGTCCAAAGTCTCCCCCTCTACTGTGTCTTACTGGATTCTTGAAATGTTAAAGCCATGGCATGTGGGTTGGGATCAGTCTGTCCCACACCCTTTTGGTTCCATTCCTTCGGTGCCCTTGCAGATTTGCTGGCTGAGGAGAATGCTCCCAGGCAGGCAGCTGGCTAACGGGACTTGAACGGTCAATAGTTCTATCATACACAACCCGTCTCTCTAGAGCTTTACAGCTTACAACCTCTTATGTATATTATTTGATTTCATCCCTCCCTTAAATTGATTTTTTTTTACTTACTAATGGCATTAAGTCTAACAGCAATACAACAAAATATCCAGTTTCCAAAAACAATGAGTTATAATGTCTACCCTGGACTTTGCGTCTAGCTGGGAGGCAGGACTTGCACCTGAGCAGATAAACACTCTGAGACAGCAGACGCCTAATGAAAAATAGTTGGATAAGTAAAGTAGCTAGTGGAATTAGTACAACTAATTCTACCACTGAGCTCAGCAGAAATACAGCCCTCCTTTCTCTTTGTATTTTTCCAGCATTTATTCCTTTAAGCCCTGTCTTCAGAGCAAACCCTCCCTGTAAATGTAACTCTGGCTTGTTGTTACAGAGGCTTGTTTGCAAGACACCACAGGGAACCGGGCCTTGTGGGCTCTGTTCGCAGGCAACGCCCCCCCACCCAACCCCCAGACAGCATCGCGGTCTCCTGACACCAGCCCTCCAACACAACCACCACACTGACCTTCCCACACAGGCACCATCATCTCAACTTTCTTCAAAGAAACCAGCGAACTCTTCCAGAAGTAAACATTTCAGCAAAGAACCCCCCAAACAAAGGCCCTAGCCTAAATCCAAAGACAAAAATTCCTGTTAAAGAAAGCCTGTTTTCAATCAAAGAAAAATTAGGCTTAATTCTAGGACAATCTATAGCTAGTCTATGCACACTTACCAATGCCAACAGCATCTAGATTCCAAAACAAACTCAGCAAAGTAGGTTCTGTTCTCACCTTCCAGAGATGAGAAAATTGAGAACCAGAGTTAGCAACTGGCAGATTCAAGATTCACATCCAAGTCAGCCTGTTCGCTCTCCAACCCACTGCCCACGGTCCGCCCCATCCACTGGGAACAGAGATGAATCAGGCAGAATTCCACTGCAACATTCAAACGGCCACCCCATCTCCTACTCCTTCGGTTTAGATGCCCCTTTAAGGGGCAGGTGGCAAATCAAATTCGACTCTTCAGCAGCCTCTCAACACAAAACCCATTCAGTGGCAAAGCCAAAACACAAGAAGATGGGCTTTACAACCGCCTATACATTTTTCTTATCCAGAGGAATATTTTTTCATGCTCTGTCATTAGGGATGAAGTCGGGTCAGGAGGAATACACGATTATGTAATGTCAGAGGGCAGGCAACAAGCGGGGGGAGAGCCGAGCCCATCACCGCTCCCTTCGACCACAGACACGTAAATTAACCGTTGACGTTTTGAGTGTTTCAATCTCCTGTGGCCTACACATTCATGACCGGCTTTTCAGGAGACGGTCACAAACCCCTGCAGATTTCCCAGGCCTCAATTCATTGACTAGCAAAGCCATGAAGAAAAAAAATATCAAAAGCAAAGATGCCAGAACTGTTGTCGGGGACGGTGGGCCGGCAGAAAAGGGAAGAGTTTGGGAGGATGGGGACCTAAACCGAGGTGTGTGTTTATTTTTACCCGGTTCTGTTTACACCCGAAACACCCCGAGGCCTCAGCGTCTGGAGTCACTAGATCCAGCCCTGGAGACGCACCAAGCAGGCGCCGCGGACTGGCCTCGGGGACGCCACGTCCCGCATCCCGGCTCCCCGCCGCCCGCTGCCCTCAGCCCGAGGCGGCCCGGGGCGTCATCCTGCTAGCGGTCGCCGGGGTCTGATCATTCTCCAAAGACGCCACCGCCAGGGAACCGCTAGGCTGTACGATTTCCATGACAACCGCCAGCGCCTTCCGCGTCCGGCGCGCCGGGTGTCGGGATGCGCGCCGCGCCCCGCAGCTCCCCGCTCCGCCCGGGGAGCATCCCGGTCCCCGGCGGCTCACGGCCGCCGCGTCGCCCCCGGCCCGGCCCGGCCCACCTACCTGGCGCGTCCCGGCCCGCGGCGCCCGCGCCCTGCCGCCCCGCCGTCCTCGGTCCCGCCGGGCCGCGCGCCCGAGCCCCGCAGCAGCAACGCCGCCGCTGGGTCGCAAAGTCGTGGGCTGTGGCCGGGCTCCAGGTGCTCGTCCTCTTGTCCGGGTCCGCGGCGCCCACCCCAGCCGCGAACCTGCCGCCAGCACTGCAGCGCCAAAACTGCCGCCGAGGCGGCTGCTGCTGCTGCTGCTGCTGCTGCCGCCACCGCCGCCGCCGCCGCTCAGAAGGCCACGCCGGCCCCGCCCCGGCCCCGCCCCCTCGCCGCGCATGCGCGCTCCACGAGCCCCGGTCTGGACCGCCCCCACCCGGGCGGTCTTCCTCCGCGGCTGCTCACGCTGACTTCTCTCGGCTTCCTGCAAGACCCGCTCTCAGCTGCGATCTAATCGCCTGCAAGGAGTTCTTGAACTTCTCCACTTTAATTGGACGATGGCATTTTCGCCCTCACAAATACTGAGGCTTGGAGGCTCTGACGCATCCCTGAGGAAGAAGACTCCTGAAGAGTCGCGACCCGGGAACCGCCCCGGCCGTTTGCCCTCCGGTGAGCGCGCTCCCCGGGTGCGGACTACGCAGTCCCTTGGCGAAGTTTAGGAAACTGAACATTCAGCCCAGAAACAAGCAAAAATTAAAATCATACTTTGAAGAAACAGATAAGCAAGAAGACAGAGACTGCTAACATCCTTCCAGATTGTCCTGGCATACTGTATAAATATACATTTATAGACTCTCACCAAATATCAGCTCCTTACACCTCTCGCCCAAAGTTCTACTTTTCCATGGGGGGAGGGGCGGGGGCGGAGGGATGTGAAATAGAAGAGTCAGAAGTTTGGGAAGAAAAATTTCACTTTAATATGACTTTAAACCTTAATATTTCTGCTTGAGCAAGGGTAATACTGGACAATATAAACGTTAATCTTCATCTTTAAATTTTGTCAGAAAAAAAATTCTTAAAAATTCTTGAATGAAAACTAATTTAATTCAATAACCCAGAACACTTCTCAGTAGGAGCTGACATCCCTCAGGTATAAAAACAAACATTTATAAATTACTTTAAAAAGAAAAGATTAACCTGTAAGAAATGAAAATTAAACAATAATTCTCTAATATTTAGAATTAGAGCTGAGCTTCCCCATGTCACCAAAAACCAAACACAGACAACAGTCTGGAATAAAAATAATATGAAACTTTTTAAAGTTTTATTTATTTTCTGACTTTTTAATTTCTCTTCTGAAAAGTAATTTACTAACAAAAAGCTTTCTATTATTTCTTCAGATAAATGGAAAGAAATATTGGCAGAACTTTAACCCTAGTGTAAAATTAAATCCAAAATATCAAACTTGTGGAAATGCAAAAATAATTTTATACCTTATTTTCTAAAATTAGGGTGACCAATATACCTGGTTTAGCTGGGACAACCCCAGTTTACATCTTTTACCCAGCAAAATTATTAATAGGTCCCCTTTCATTCTCAAAAGTGTTCAGACAATACATTTTATGGCCATGATAACTTTAATCAAGCCAATAGAGTTTTTAAATCACTGGCTTTAAAAAAAGTAACAAGTTTAAATTCACAAACATTTAAAAATAGACATCAAAGTTCAACAATTCATTTAGCATAGTAACAAACACTGAATGAGAATCAGGCTTCCAATAATATTTGTCACTTGACTGTTGTGTAATTCAGGTTAATCTTATAAAGATCAATTACAATTTCAGTGCAGCAAGGAACGGGGCCCCAATTTCACTGTAGAATGAACATTATCAAGAGAAAAAGGAGCCAAGTTTGTTTGTAAACATGGTACTATGCATTCCCTAAGCATCACAACGTGATAGAAGAAAGTATCCTAGAAGTGTGCTTGTGGGAAAATATCCCCATCCTTCAGAAACTCTCAGCATGTGATACCCAAACAACAGCATTAATATCCTCTCAGAACTTGCTAGAAATGCAAGTTCCCAGGCTCCATGCCAGACCTGCTGAATCAGAAACTCTGAAAGTGGGGCCAAGCAATCTGTGTTTTAACAAGCCCTCCAGGGATTCTGATAAACATGTGGACCTAGATTGTCTATATACAATAAGTAAGCTGACTTAGATCATCTATATATGATAATTAAGAGCTAAGCAGTGCTGTTCTGGGGACTAGAACCAACCTACATGAGAATTTCTTTGGGGGCCATTAAACATATTTACATGTGTTTTCACTGGAGAATAATATGTAACCTGGAAAACTAACAGCCCTGCTGCCATAGTAGCTGTGAAAACCAGTGTTCTCGCAAAAAAGGAGGTGCAAAAAAGCATTTGGAGTGCCTCATAATGCCCTATCCCCAGGGAGTTTTCATTATGTGACTGGCCTGGCAGCTTAATGGAGAAGCTCCATTCTCAGGGCTTGTCTTTAATTGACCTGACTCGGTGCTTATTTGGTGCAGTTGGCCCTATCCACAGAGCATTTGGTGAAAGCAATTGGCAGCAATTATTTAACAGGGCAACTGCCTAAGGTGGTGATACCAGGTGGAGCTAGCAAGAGACTCACCAATTAACTTAAAAGGAAAGAATGGGGGAGCTTTGGAAAGACCTGACATATTTCTTGGAATCCAAAAGGACAGACATGTGTACAACTATGCACATGTCCAGGAAAGACTTAAGAAGGCCATAATTTCTCACTTCTGGCTGACCTTGAGGCTTTGAGCAAGCAAGAAATGAAGGCTCAGGCAGAGTTGTAAATTGCCTGCCCGAACACTGAAGACATGCCTCAACATACACACAGAGCCCCTTCATAAAGACATATTGAGGGCTTCCCTGGTGGCACAGTGGTTAAGAATCTGCCTGCTAATGCAAGGGACACGGGTTCAAGCCCTGGTCCAGGAAGATCACACATGCCACAGAGCAACTAGGCCCGTGTGCCACACCTACTGGCTGCCTGCTAATGCAAGGGACACGGGTTCAAGCCCTGGTCCAGGAAGATCACACATGCCACAGAGCAACTAAGCCCGTGTGCCACAACTACTGAGCCCGTGTGCCTAGAGCCAGTGCTCCACAACAAGAGAAGCCACTGCAATGAGAAGTCCATGCACCGCAACGAACAGTAGCCCCCGCTCGCCACAACTAGAGAAAGCCCATGCGCAGCAACAAAGACCCAACACAGCCAAAAATAAATAAATAATTTTTTTTAAAAAAAGAAGACATATTGGTCCCAGCATTTGAGACTATCTTTGTATAATAGCCAATTTACAAAAAGAATATCAATAAAAAGGAATTAAGCTAACCAAGCAAGGACTTCAGTGGCTACAAATGACATAGAATACAGGCTTTACAGAATTATCCCAAGAGAGTCACTAAACAAACAAAAGGCCCTCTTCCCTTTCCCTAGGGTAGAGGGAAATTTGATTTCCAGAATTGCCACATTATGTAATTTAAAATGTCCAGTTTCAAACAAAAAGTGTAAACATAAAGAAACAGGAAAGGACAGAGGCTAAAAGGTAGTCAATAGAATGTCTGTGAGAAAACACAAATGTTAGACTTACTAGACAAAGACTTTAAATCAGTTACCATAAACATGTTCAAAGGAAACCACATATCAAAAGCTAAAGGAAAGTATGAGAGCAACAAAAAGAGAATATCAAAAAGAGATAGGAATTATAAAAAAAGAACCAAACATAAATCCTATATTTAAAAGGTATAATAACTGAAATGAAAAATCTGTTAGAGGGGTATAACAGCAGGATTGGGCTGGCAGAAGAAAGAATTACATTTGAAAATAGGTCAATTGATATAGCCTAGTCTGAGGAACATAAAGAAAAAAGAATAAAGAAACATGAACAGAGGCTCAGAGATCTGTGGGACACCATGTACTATATCAACATACACATGATGAAAGTCCCAGACGGAGAGGAGAGAGAAAGGTACAGAAAGAATATTTGAAGAAATAATGGATAAAAATTTCCCAGTATGATGAAAAACACTAATTTACACATCCAAGAAGTTCAATAAACTCCAACTAGCATAAACTCAAGTAGATTCACCCTAGATACAGCATCATCAAACTATCAAAAGCCAAAGATGAAAAAAAAAAAGCCAAAGATGGAAGGAATCTTGAAAACTACTGAAGCCTGTGTGCCTACAGCCCGTGCTCCGCAACAAGAGAAGCCACTGCAATGAGAAGCCTGCGCACCACAACGAAGAGCAGCCCCTGCTCGCCACAACTAGAGAAAGCCTGAACACAGCAATGAAGACCCAACGCAGCCAAAAATAAATAAATAGATAAATTTATTTTAAAAAAAGAAATCATGGAGGTCAGAAGGAAGTAAAATAACATAATTAAAGTGCTGAAAGGAAAAAGCTGTAAACCTAGAGTTCTATATTCAGCAAAACCCTCTTTCAAAAATGAAGGAGAAATAAGACATTCTCAAATAAACAAAAACTGAGAGAATTCACTGCTAGCAGACCCATCCTATAGGAGATAATAAAGGCAATCCTTCAGGCTGAAATGAAAGGACACTAAGGAATAACTCAAATTCACACAAATAAATAAAAACTAAAGGTAAATACACAGGTAAAAATCAGTTTGAAATGCTTTTCTTCTCTCTGATTTAAAAGACATCTGCATAAAACAATCAATATAAATCTGTGTTGATGGGCTCATAATATAAAAAGGATACAATGTGTATAATAATAATAGCACAAAGGAGTGGGGAGAAAACAGCTTAATTGGGGTGAAGTTTGTATATACCACTGAAATTAAGTTGGTATTAATACAAACTAGATTGATTTAAGTTAATTAAGATGATAATTTAATTCCCAGGACAAACACTAACTGCAGATATACACAGATATAGATATAAACATTAAAAGAAAGAAGGGAATTAAAATATCAGTAGTATACTAAAACATACATATTTACCACAAAAGAAGCAGTAATAGAGGAAGAGAGGAACAAAAAGGACATAAAATATGTGGAAAACAAAGAGCAAAATGGCAGATATAAGTCCTACCTTATCACAAGTTATATTAAATAGAAATAAATTAAATGCTCCAATTAAAAGGCAGAGATTGGCAGATGGATTTTTTTTTAAAAAAGAAGAACATGACCAAACTATGTGCTGTCTACAGAAACAAATTTAAAATTTAAAGGTACAAATAGGTCAATGGTAAAATGATGGACAAAAGTATACCATAGAAACAGTAAACAACAGAGGGCTACTGTGGCTATACTAATACCAGACAAAACAAACTTTGAAACAAAAAAACTATTACTACAGATAAAGAGGGACATTTTCTAAGAGGGTCAGTTAATCAGGAAGATATAATAAAGACAATGCATCCAAAAAAGAGACCCAAATTACAGGAGACAACACAGACAGAATTTAAGTAAGAGGTGGACAATGTAATAGTAATAGTTAAAGATGTCAATACTCTACTTTAAATAATGCATAAAACAATGAGGCAGAAGATCAAGGAAACAGAAGAGTTGAACAACACTATAAACCAACTAGACTTAACAGATATCTATAGAATACTCCACCCAACAATATCAGAACATACACACATACTGCTCAGTTATTTATGAAACGTTTTCCAGGATAGACTGGTAGGCCATTAAAAAGTCTCAATAAATTAAAAAGGATTGAAATCATATAAAGTATGTTCTCTGAACCCAGTGTTATTAAAATAGAAATCAACAACAAAAGGAAATTACAAGTACGTAGAAATTAACACAGCCCTCAATAACCAGGGGGTCAAAAAGAACTCAAAAGGGAAGTGAGAAAACATTTTCAGAAAAATTACAGTGAAAACTCAACATACCAAAACTTTCGGAATGCAGCTAAAGCAGTGCTAAGAGGAAAATTTATGGCTGGAAACACCTATATTAAAAAAAAAAAAAAGACCTAAAATTAGTAACCTAACCTTTCTCCTTAAGTAACTAGAAAAATAACAATCCTCTCCCCCAAAAAAAGCAGAAGAAAGGAAATAATAATGATTAGAATTAAAACAAATGAAATACAGAATAGAAAAAATAGAAAGATCAATAAAACCAAAAGTCAGTTCTTTGAAAACACTAACAATTTTGACAAACCTTTAACTAGATTGGCCAAGAAAAAAAGGAGAGAGAAGATTCAAATTACTAGAATTAGGAGTGAGAGAGGTGACATCACTACTGACCATGCATCAATAACAAGGATTATAAAGGAAAACTCTGAACAATTTTATCTTAACAAGCTACAAAACCTAGATGAAATATTGAGAAATTCTTAGAAAGAAGCAAATGAGACAAACTCAAAAGAAGTAGAAAATCTGTATAGACCTATAATAAGAAAAAAATTTTAATTAATAACTTTAAAGCATTCCATTAAAAAAATCCTCAGGCCCAGATGTCTTCACTAATGAATTTTAACAAATATTTTAAAAAATTCTTTACAAACTCTTACAGAAATTAGAAGAGGAGGAAACACTTCCAAACTCTTTCTATGAGGTCTGTATTACTCAAATACCATAAACAGACACAGACATTAGAATAAAGGAAAACTCCAAATCTATATTCCTTATGAATATACAGAAAAATCCTCCCCCCAAAATACTAGCATACTGAATCTAGTAACATATGGAAAATGTTATACACCATGACCAAGAGAGATTTATCCCAGGAGTATAAATTTAGTTTAACATCTGAAAACCAATTAAGGGAATACATCATATTAATAAGTGACAAAAAACACATGTTTGACAAAATTCAACACCCAAAACTCAACGAACTAGGAATAAAAGAGAACTTCCTCAAACTGACAAAGAATAGTTTTTGAAAACCCAGAGCTAACATTATATTTGATGAAAGATAGGATGTTTTACCTCTAAGATCAGGAATAAGACAAAGATGTCCCCTCTTTCCACTTACATGCAGCATTGTATTGGAGGTTCCACTTAGGGCAAGTAGAAAAGGAGAAAAAAAGAAGACATCCAGACTGAAGAGGAAGAGGGAAAACTCTCTCTATTTGCAGATAGTGTCATCCTGTATATAAAAAAGCCTAAGGAATCCATTTTTTAAAAAAAAAATTAGAATAAACCAGTTCAGCAAGGATGCAGGATATAAGATCAATATTTTTATAAACTAGCAATGAACAATCCAAACATGAAATTAATAAAACTCCACTTATTATAAACTCCATTTATAATAGCACCAAAATAATAAAATACTTAGGAATATATTTAACAAAGTTCAAGACTTGTGTACTGAAAATCCAAAACATTGTTCAAAGAAATTAAAGAAAACCTAAATAAATAGAAATATACCCCATGTTCATGGATCAGAAGACTTAATATTTATAAGATGGCAATATTCCCCCCAAATGATCTTCAATTCAACATAATCCCTATCAAAATCCCAGCTAGCTTCTTTGCAGAAATTGACAAGCTGATCTAAAAATGTATATGGAAATGGAAAAAACTCAGATAGTCAAAACAATCTTGAAAAAGGAAAACAAAGTTGGAGGACTTATCCTGACTAATTTCAAAACTTACTAAAAAGCTACATAGTCAATATACCATGGTACTGGCATAAGGATAGACATTAATTGGGAATCCAGAAATAAACCCTTATATTTGTGATTTATTGATTTTATTGATGCCAAAACAATTTAGCTGGGGAAAGAATAACCTGTTAAACAAATGGTCCTGGGACAACTGGGTATTTACAGGCAAAAAATGACATTGGATTCTACTTCACACTATATACGAAAATTAACTCAAAGTGGATCACAGGCTTGAAAGTAAAAGCTAATACTGTAAAATTATCAGAAGAAAACATAAGAATAAGTCTCTTTGGACTTGGTCTAGGAAGTGATTCCTTAGATGTGACACCACAAGTACAAGCAACAACAACCAAAAATAGATAATTTGGACTTTACCAAAATCAAAACCTTTTGTGCTTCAAAGGGTAACATCAAGAAAGTGAAGACAACCCACAGAATGGGAGAAAACATTTCAAAATCATATATATTTAAGGAACTTTTATCCACAATATATAAAGGACATTTATAACTCAGCAATTAAAAGACAAATAACCCAAGTGAAAATGGGCAAAGGATCGAAACAGACATTTCTCCTGAGAAGATATATGAATGGCCAATAAGTACATGAAAAGATGCTCAACCTCATTAGTCATCAGGGAAATGCAAATCAAAACCACAATGAGGTACCACTTCACAGCCTCTAAGATGACCAAGACTTAAAAAGTCAGATAATAACAAGTGTTGGCAAATATGTGGTAAATTGGAACACTCGTACATTGCTGGTAGTATTGTAAAATGGAGCAGCCACTTCAACAATTTTTGAGGTTTTTTTTTTTTTTGGTCGCACCGCATGGCTTGTGGGATCTTAGTTCCCAGATCAAACCTGGGCCCACAGCAGTGAAAGCACTAACCACTGGACGGCAAGGGAATTCCCAAGACTGTTAAACATAAAGTTACCATATGACCCATCAATTCCACTCCTAGGTATGTAATGAAGAGAACTGAAAACATATCCATGAAAAAACTTTTACAGGATTGTTCATAGCAGCACTATTCATAACAGCCAAAAAGTAGAAACAACCCAAAGTTCATCAATTGAATGAATGGATAAATAAAATGTGGAATATTGTTTACAATAAAAAGGAATGAAGTATTGATACATGCTATGACGGATAAACCTTAATAATATGCTAAATGAAAGAAGCCAGTCACAAAGGGCCACACATTGTATGATTCCATTTATATAGTATTTCCAGAATAGGCAAGTCCATAGAGACAAAGGTAAATATGTAGTTTCCAGGAACTGGGAGGAGGGGAGGATGGGGAGTGTTTGTTAATAGGTAAAGGGGTCTTTGGGGGATGATTAAAATATTCTGGATTTAGATAGTGGTGATAGCTGCACAGTTCTGTGCATATACAAAAACCCATTGAATTGTACACTCCAAAAGGGTAATTTTTATGGTATGTGAATTTATATCTCAAAAAAACTTATTTAAAAAAGCAAATAGGGTATTATTATGTTGGGGACCTTCAAAAGACTGTCCTGAAATTCAATAATTTGCTAGAAGGACCCACAGGACCCAGAGGTTGTTATACTCAAGGTTACAGTTTATTGCAGCGAAAGGATACAGAACAAAACCAGCAAGGGAAAAGGCACATGGGACAAAGTCCCGAGGAAATCAGGCACCCGTGGACTCTCTCAAAGGCGTGGCGCAAGCTGCACTTAATTCCTCCAGCAACGACATGTGTTAAGTGTTGCCAACTTGGAAAGCTCACATGAGCCTGAATGTCAAGGGTTTATATTGGAGGTCAGTCATGCAGGCATACAGCACCTGCATGACTAGCCTCAGTCACTGAAGTCTAGACCCCTAGACAGAAAGCAAGTATACAGTTTAAATCAAACTGTTGGTATAAAATTTCCCAGAGAAAAGTACACACAATGAACCTCAACAATATTCTGTAATGATGACCAGTGCTGGTATGGAATCCTCACAACCTTAAGTGAACCTTTAAAGTAAGTGAGATACAGAATAGCATGATTTCTTTAACTTCAATGAACTGTGAAGGGATATAAAAGCTAAGGTACTTCATTATTCTTCAGTACTGAAAAGAAGTTGTTCTTCTACTGTAATTAGTAATCAGGATAAAAGTAATTACTATCATGTCAAACTTTTTCAAGCATTTCATATTTTTCACTTGTGCTTTCTGTAGTAAAAACCTATTGTTTCTGCTTGCTCGGAATCCCTTTTTCTTTTTGAGGAGAGGTCCATCTTTCGTCCAGTGAGACTCTGATGGGTGCTATCAATTACAGTGCAATGAGGACAGGCATATGGCCCAGGCCTGGTTGATCATGGGACGTCATCCCTTTTTCCACAGGAACTGTTCTAATTCGAGGGCAGGTGTTCCAGAGAAGACAAGAGACCTTCTGTGGGACCTGATTAGTGGACCCTAGAAAAGGTTATCTCTCTTCTTTTTGGATCACAGACCTTAAGGATGTGTGTTTTGGGCAGACACTGGCCTCTTTCCCATTATGTAGAGAGGCCCAGACTGAAAATGAGGTCAGGAAGCAGAGAAAAACAGTCAAGGGATGGAGGCAAGGGAAGGAGCCCTGGCAGCATAATCCCTGGCTTTGGATCCAGCTATGCCTAATGAGTGATATTAATGTTTTGAGGTTGTTAGTTAAGTGAATTAGTGCAAATGAAGCATTTCTTCTCCAAGGAATCAAACACAATTTATTTTTAAATCAGATAGAAAAAAATTGAACAAAATGAGTGCTTTAACCCACACTTTCCAGATAGAAATTTTCTCACCAAGCTCTGTGTTGTCAGTTACATCCATCCCCCTGACAGCCATCATAATATTCTCAAAGGGTGTACAAATTGTGTCATTTGGTCAAAAGTCAAGCTTGAAAATAACAGTATTTCCAACCTTTGCTTTTAGAACAATTCTCAAAACACAAATTATCTATTTTTCCTTTTGCTGGTGATGCTTTTGGTTTCATATCTGAAAGACCATTGCCTACTAAAAGGTCACAAAAATGTATGCCTTTGTTTTCTTCTAAGGGTTTTATAGTTTTAATTCTTTCATTGAAGTATTTGACCCATTTTGAGTTCAATTTTTTATCTAGTATGAGGTAGGAGTACGATTTCATTCTTTTTCTTTTAAATAGCCATTTGTCTTGGTACTATTTGTTTAACTGACGATTCTTTCTCCCATTGAATTGCCTTGGCATCCTTGCCAAAAACCAATTGACTGTAAACGTGATGGCTTATTTCTGGATTCTCAGTTCTATTCCATTGACCTATATGTCTGTCCTTATTCTAGTCCCACAATGTCTTGATTTGTAGTAAATCTTGAAATCAGGAAGTGTGGGTCCTGCAATTTTGTTCTTCTTTTTCAAGATTTCATTGGCTCTTCTGGGTCCCCTGAACTTCCAAATGAACTTTAGGATCCACTTATTAATTTCTTCAAAGAATCCAGCTGGAATTTCATTAGGGAATATGTTGAAACTATAGGTAAATTCAAGGAATATTACCCTCTTAAAATATTAAGTCTTTTGATCCATGAACATGGGATATCTTTCCATTTACTTAGGTCTTCTAAAATTTCTTTCAATAATGTTTTCTAGTTTTCAGAGTTTGAGGTTTGCACTCTTTGGTTACATTTATTCCTATTTTACTATTTTTATAATATCATAATAGTTTTCTTAATTTCATTTCTGGTTTATTCATTCCTACTGTATGGAAATAGTAGATTTTTGTATATTCATCTTGTATTCTGCAACACTGCTGAACCCATTTGTTAGTTCTTATAGATTTTTATTAGATCCCTTAGTTTTCCATATACAAGATTATGTCATCTGTCTACAGAGACTTCTTCCTTTCTTTCCAATCTAAATGCCATTTATTTATTTGTTATTTTGTTTGCTTGTTTATTGCCTAATTGTGCTTGCTAGAACCTCCATTACAATGTTGAATAGAAATGGAGCACTTGAATATGTTACTCAACTGCCTCCATTATGTATTATGAGGAGCCAGATGTTAATCTTATTGGGATTTCCTTGCATGTGACAAGTCACATTCTCCTGCCACTTTCAAGATTTTCCCTTTGTCTTTTATTTTTAGTATTTTTACTCTGATGTGTTTGTGTTTGGATCTCTTTGGATTTATTCTATTTGGAGTTGGTTAATCTTCTTGAATGTGTAGATCCCTTTTTGCTCCTCTCTCCCTCTCTGGTCCTTCTGTTATTGCCATTAAGTGTATATTAGCATGTTTACTCACGGTGCTGTTTATTTTTCCTCATTCTTTATTCCCTCTGTTCTTTGGATTGCATAATCTCTATTGCTCTATCTTCAAGTTTGCTGATTCTTTCTTCTGCCAGTTCACATTTACAGTCAAGCCCCTCTAGTGAATCATGCCAATTACTATACTTTTCAGCCCCAGAATTTTCATTTGATTTTTTAAATAATTTCTGCCTTTTATTGATATTCTTTTTTTTTTAATATTTATCGTTATTTTGGCTGCACTGGGTCTTAGTTGTGGCACTCGGGATCTTCGCTGAGGCATGCAGGATCTTTAGTTGAGGCATGTGGACTCTTATTTGCAGCATGCATGCGGGATCTAGTTCCCTGACCAGGGATAGAACCTGGGCCCCCTGCATTGGGAGCATGGAATCTTACCCACTGGACCACCAGGGAAGTCCCTGATATTCTTTATTTCATGAAACATTGTCATAATGTTTTTTCACTTCTTTTTTTTTTTTTTTTTTAAATTTCAGCCCCAAAGTTTATTCCTGACCACCTAATTCCTGAATCTCTAGACTGATTTGGTAATTTGCCTCAGAGCATTCTGGTTTTCATTTTGTTTTTTGCTCAAGTCTAGGATTTTAATTTTGGTGTTTGGGGACCCTGAAGATTTCCTTTACTTTCCAAAGGGCCAACACTACATTATAATTATTATTATTATTTTTTGGCCATGCCATGCAGCTTGTGGATCTTAGTTCCCTGACCAGGGATTGAACCTGGGCCCCTGCCAGTGGAAGCACGGAGTCCTAACCACTGGACCACCAGGGAATTCCCTTTTTTCACTTCTTTAAAGCATGGTTTCCATTCTTTGAATAAGTTTATAATGATAGCTTTGAAGTCTTTGTCTGTTAAGTACAATCTAGGCTCTCTCCTGGGCAGTTTCTATTGCCTGTTTTTTTGTTTGTTTTTGTTTTCCTGTGTATGGGTCCCACTGTCCTGTTTCTTTGAATATAGGAACTGAGAGGAACAGCTACTTAACAGCTACCTAGATGTAGGACATGCTAGTGTCTTGTTACTTCTTTCAAAACCTGAGGCTGGGAGAACTTTTGGTTTCATTTAGTCTTCCATCTTCAGGATTCTGTGAAGAGAGTGGATTTTGATCATACTCCTCCTTTTTGATATTGGCTCCCTCCTTTGATTGCTTTTCTCCTGGCTAGTACAATTGGATGAGTCTGGGACTGTCTCACCTTGCAGACCCTCAAGGTGGGCCCCTGCTTTAGAAGCACCTTCTCTTCCTAAGTGTGGGCTTCCTCCAGAACCTTCCATTCTTTGCCTCTTCCTATAGCATTGCTTCCCAAATATTTTTACTCCATGGCACACAGAAAACATATTTTCCAGGATCCTGGGGTAATGAAAGAAAGCCTCTTACAGCTGGAGGTAAACATCTTGGGGATTCTGGCCTCCCAGACCCCGTCAGGGAAGTGTCTCCAGCATATCAGTTGAGCATCTCTGCTCTAGGCCAAGATAAAGTGTTAGATGTAGGAAAAAGGGACAGAGAGGCTTCTCAGTCTGATTTTGGTGTCAGCCTTGGGCCAGAAGTCCAGAATGTATCAATTAAGCCTGTAAGCATCTAGGTTCATTTCCCACCCTTCAGGGACTGACCCCTGAAAACTACACCTCCTAGGTTCCTTTGTCAACTGACTTCTGGCTGGGTTTCCCCAAAGGCATGCACTGTCAGGAGACAGAGGAGCAGGAGAAAGGGAGAATCTAGGCATCCCCTATCTCCCTTGACCAGAGTTTGTCATGTTTGCATCATTGGCTGCATCTCCTTGGTCAGCCCAGCTTCCTTTGTGCAGTCCTTACGTGTTTCCAGCTCCCATTAGACAACTCTGGCCCCTGGGTTCTGGTAATTCCACCACCTCCTAATGTCTCTTCAGCTTTTGGGCTCTCTGCTAATCTCTGGGTTGCCTTATGTTTGGATTTTTAGCAACTCTATCATGTAACTAGTTCCTCTATCAAATTCTCTCTACTGAGTATCTGTTGTGGGCTGTTTTCCTGACTGCACCCTACTGACAGCTTACATATGGTCTTCTAAATACCCCTAGCTGCTAAAAAGAAAGAACAGGCACTGATTGACCTTCTTCACTTTGCAGAGAGATCTTCCTCATAAATTTCATAAGCAGCAGTGGGCAGCTGGTCCAGAATTTGGGATCCTGAGTCCTGGCCAAATATCATCTCCCTACAGCTAATAATGAGAAAGAACAAAGCTTTGGGGCAGCTACTTCCCTTGTCTGCCTGACAATCCCCTACTCATCCTTTAAGATCTAAATATCATCACTTCTTGAGCAGTCGTTTTTTTCTTCCAACTTCCTCAAGACTGAATCAGTTCCTCTCTCATCTGTATTTCCAAAACAAGCATACATAAATGTACTATAGCAACTTTTGACATTAGAGTCACACACAGATCTATTTCCCCTATTAGTCAGCAAGTTCACTGAGAGCAGGGACCTGGTCTCACTCAACTCTATGTTAGGGCCTCACTCAGCTCACAATGCCTGGTACATAGCATGCATTCAACACTTTTCTTTCTAGAAATTCTTTAACTTGGCTGCATATTAGGATCATCTGGAGAGCTTTTAAAAATTGTAGCTGTCCAGGCTCTACCCCAAGACCAGTTAAATCAGAATCACTGAGGATGGGGCCCAAGCATTGGGATTTTTAAAAGCCTTCCTGGGTGATTTTTTTTTTTAATTGAAATATAGTCGATTTACAACGTTGTGACAATCTCTGCTGTACAGCAAAGTGAGTCAGTTATACACATAGACGTTCTTGTTTTTATATTCTTTTCCGTTATGGTTTATCACAGGCTATTGAATATAGTTCCCTGTGCTATGCAGTAGGACCTTGTTGTTTATCCATCCTATATATAATTGTTTACATCCACTAATCCAAAATCCCAGTCCTTTCCTCCCCCTTGGCAACCACAAGTCTGTTCTCTATGTCTGTGAGTCTGTTTCTGTCTTGTAGATAGGTTCGTTGTTACCGTATTTTAGACTCCACATATAAGTGATATCATATGGTATTTGTCTCTTTCTGACATACTTCACTTAGTATGATAATCTCTAGTTGCATCCACGTTGCTGCCTCCTAGGTGATTTTAATGTGCAGCTAGGGTTGCAAACCACTGGTTTAACTGATTGCTTCACCTTATCACACTTTCTCTTGCTGGTGAGTCCTGCCATAAAATCAGCTTCTCCTGAAATTTAATTCAATTCAGCAAATATTTTTGAGCACCCATTCTGTGCCAGCCATTGTGGAGACCAACCCTTGCTACGCAAAGTGTGTTTTGTGGACCAGCAGCACTAGAATCATCAGGGAACTTGTTACAAATGCAGAATCTCAGGCTCCACCCCAGCCCTACTGACTCAGGATCTGCATTTAACAACGTCC
This sequence comes from Physeter macrocephalus, assembly GCF_002837175.3. Taxonomy (NCBI): domain Eukaryota; kingdom Metazoa; phylum Chordata; class Mammalia; order Artiodactyla; family Physeteridae; genus Physeter; species Physeter macrocephalus. The sequence continues at coordinate 16,780,859 of NC_041225.1, read as the reverse complement.
TCAGGGTGGTTTGCGTGCACACTGAGGTCTGAGAAACACTGCTGTCGATATCACATAAATGTCAAAATTCTTGCTCACTGTGAGTTGTATTTCACTTCCTATTTCACTCTGCTTTGCTTTCCTTTAAAGGAGTATCATATTCTATTCTATTCTCAAGCTAAAACAGAACATCTCATCCAAAGCAGGTTAAGACTAAGCAGGGGAGAGATGAGCTAGTGGATGGTGGATTCCCTGAGTGTGTGAGGGAAAAGGGAAGGTGAGGTTGGCACTTGGAGAGACAGATGGAAGCATTTCTTGGCACACTGAAGATCAGTGTATCGGAGGCCTTGGGGATGGTCTGTTTGGAAGGGATGACTACTGTCTGACATGGCCAATTCACTGGGAACGATCTGGGTGTTCTGGGGGGCTGGAGCAGATCTGGTTGCCAGGGAGCATGCTGACATTGGTGCCTTCATTGGTAGGATAAATAAAGCAGCCTTGTTCACCTTGTACTTTGGGGATCAAAGTATAGCGGGGCTCACAGACATAGAAAACAAACATATGGTAACCAAAGGGGAAAGGGGGGGAGGGATAAATTGGGAGTTTGGGATTAATGGATACACACTACTGTACATAAAATAGATAAGCGACAAGAACCTACTGTATAGCAGAGGGAACTATATGTAATATCTCGTAATAACCTATAATGGAAAAGAATCTGAAAAAGAATAGATGTATGTTTATACATATAACTGAATCCCTTTCTGTACACATGAAACTAATACAATGTTGTCTAAAACATAAAAGGTATAGTGGGGCATTTCTGACGGCTGGCCCATTAGGAGTCACAGGTTACCCCCAAATGTAACATTTTCTTTTCCCATTAAACTCACAAACAATTGAGGCCTAATTTTTGTGGTGTTGTCAGACTGTTGACTACAATCTGTAGCAAAAGATTGAATTTTACGTCCCAATCAAACACGTGATATGTGTCTAACAAACATAATTTTCATGGAGCCATACCCCTGTGAATGGTGCCAATGCAGTCTGTTATTTTCTATTATATTCTCTTAAAATCTGTCATTAGATTGATTTCATGACCCAATAATGGATTGCAATCCACAATTTGGGAAAAAAAATGCTTTTCACAGAATCATAGTAATTTTGCAAGGAAAGCACTGGACATATTCTGTTTGAACTTGTCAAGCTGACCCAACTCCTGAGGCACAGTTTAGCATAGTGGTTAAAAATACAGGCTTCCGGAATCCTGCCTGGCTTCAAAGCTGTATGCTCTGAACAAGTGATTTCATCTTGCTCAGCCTTGGTTCCCCATTTGAAAATGGGAATGATGACAGCTACTTGCTCCTTCCCAGATCTCTCCTAGAAACTGCGCTCACCCTTAGATGCCCACAGGTGGCAAAATAACTGGTGTGTCTCTGGGCCCAAGGCTTTCCGTGCATCCATGGGCAGAATGGCGCGGCAGGGACCCAGGGACGGGGACAGCACCCTTAGGAGCACCACGGATCAGGAGGTAGGGTTGGGAATGACTTTTGTAGAAATATAACACCGACTTGCTGGCACAGGAAGTAAAATTCTTCCTTCCTTATTCAAAGGCAGATATTATAAAACGTTACAAATAAACACCAAATGTCACTGGCTTTACACAGTGAAGGCCTATTTCTCACTCATATCACAGTCTTGGGGGCTGCAGCGATGGCCTGGAGATGCAGACTCTGCATCATGAGGCCTGCAGGTCACCGAGGCAGAGGAGGAAGAAAGCGTGGGGTGGGCACATGCAGACACGCTACTTCCGCTCACACATCTCTGCCCACTGTTGGTCCCCTCGTCAGCCGAACTGCAAGGGAGGCAGAGGGGGGCCTCGGTGTCTGTCAGTGAGCCCTCACCGTGGCCTCACCACAGAGACGAGGAAGGAGAGAGGGCGCTTGTGACTGTCACCATAAACATCAAAAGCCACCCTCCCACGAGAGGGACAAGCACCTAGGAGTTTATTTATTATCAGTCATTGGATCTTAAATTCTACAAATGGTGTCAACAACATTATTGCTTTGGCATCTTGACTTAATTATTGCAGGGTGCTAAAAAGGCCAAACCATACCTTGCTGCCAACCCTGAAGGCTGCTGTTTGCACCAAAAAGAGCTGTTCCCTCCCACTCTTACTTGTTCTGGCTCTGAGGCATGTTCCCTGCTGGGTGGATCCCCTGGGTGGGTGTATGTGCACAGTTCAGCCTAACCTTTCCCTGGAAAACCACTCCAAGTACCGGCAGATGTGCCCTCTGGATCCCTCCCTCCCCTGATTATTAACCTAAACTTTGTAAACAACAATCACACACACACGATTTCTCCTCCAATGCACTTAGGAAAGACATGGGCTGTACTTAAACAATGGGAGAGTCCAACATTGCCAGATCTGTGAACACTGATTTCTATTAACAGCATGCATCTTGCATACCCACCTGAAATATATGGAAGAATGAAATCATTCTGTGAAAGCCGACTCCTCATCTGGATCTAGGGTTAACCACTGCTGCCAGCAGCCATGACCGGTTTGCTTCGGTGGTTCACCAGGCCCCAGGGGAAAATATCACCCAAATGACTCATAATCTGTCATTTATAACTGTCTAATCTTAGGCAATTTCACTGGTAATATAAGGTGTCTATTAACGTATTGACCAAAATTTAATTTTAATATTTGAAAGTATATCTGAAGTTTAAAAAATTTCCAAAGACCATCTTGAGATTCTCATCTTAAAATGCTTGTCTTAGTAAAACAGAACTCAGATTATTTTGAAGGAGCTATCAAAAGAGTTTTGAAGTTTTCATAACGCATGCGGGCTTTCTCTAGTTGCGTCGAGCGGGGGCTACTCTTTGTTGTGGTGCCTGGGCTTCGCATTGCGGTGGCTTCTCTTGTTGCGGAGCATGGGCTCATAGGCGCGCAGGCTTCCGTATTTGTGGCGCATGGGCTCGGTAGTTGTGGCTCGCGGGCTCTAGAGCACAGGCTCAGTCGTTGTGGCGTACGGACTTAGCTGCTCCACGGCATGTGGGATCTTCCTGGACCAGGGATCGAATCCGTGTCCCCTGCATTGGCAGGCGGATTCTTAACCACTGTGCCACCAGGGAAGCCCCTCATTTTTTTTAAAAAAAGAAGTTGATCCTCGGCATCTAAAGCATCATTGCTCAAGTTGGGGAGCCAGTTACATGGTTATATTCAAGGTCATTGGACATCAGATTCTTCTGGACTGCAGTTGCCACATTGTAGCAGTTACTAGATACAAAGCCTGGTTTCTGATATAATTGCCTTGTCTTGGGGACAGGCAACTTCTGAAGTACAATGCCACCCACGGGCATGAGGGGTTTTTTTCCCACAAATCTTGCTTTGTTGTGGTTCTGGGAAATCCATTCATTGTGAAATTCTTGCATACAGAAAAAAAATAATGGTCTATCATTTTAATTTTAATGGTTTCATTCATGTTTACCTACTTATCTATTCTCTGTACTCATGATGTGGTTTAGCAAATACAACGTTAAAGCAAAGTGTTAAAACAGAAGACTTGGGGAATAAAGAATATTAGACGTGCCGGATCCTCTCTGGCCGAGAGAGGAATCAGAAGATGAGAGTTGCTTACCAAAGGTTCTGAGGGCCCCTGGCCCGGAGTTCTTCCTCCTTCATGTCTCTTTTTTTTTTTTTTCATAAATAATAACAAAAGTAATACATGCTGTGGTTTAAAAAAAATTGGAAGGTACAGTTAAGCAAAGAAGGACAAAAAGATCATTCACAATTCTACCAGGAGACAACGGTTAATGATTTAGTGCATGTATCTTTCTACCTTTTGCTATCATACCTACCTCTTCTAGAAGGAAAGACAGACTGAAATAGCACAAGAGAACTTGCCAAGGTCACCGATGTCCTCTTTGTTACCAAATTCAATGCACACTTTGCAGCTCTTCCCAGAACGTGACATCATCGATCGCACCCTCCTCCTTGAATTTCCATCTCTGACTTTGACCACAACCTGACCACTTACTTGCTTGCCTCAGTTCTCTGTAGGTTTCATGGGTGTGTCTTCTTTCTCCTACCCTTTAAAAATGGTGATGCTCCCCAGGCTTTAAAATACTACTAACTACTAGGCCTCTTAAATGTTTCTTGACTGTTCAGCATGCCATCCTCCCTACCTGGGCCAGCGCTAAGGCTTCCGAACTGGTCTCCCTAGGTCTCCAAATCCAACTCCCACACACAGTGGTTTACTTAGGAGGCAGCTCAGAACCCTCCAGTATCAAAGGATAAGGGCCACCTATAAAACACAAGGGGCACAGTCTCCCTTTCTCCTACGGGTAGGATCAGGGAAGGGCAGAGCTGGAGGGGCCTTGGAAACTGGCTGACCCCATGCCCCCAGCCCTGCCCCAGGTGCAGAGAGATGCAATAGCTGTGACATCACCCTGTTGGCAACAGCATTAACCGACCAGAGCGGCCCCAGAACCCTGGACACAGTAGCCTTTCTCAACAAAACATCTGGAAATATGGTGGAGCTGTAGCATTTGCTCATTTAACTTCTGCAAATCCAACTGTCTGAGTTTGGGGCTGAGCAGGAGGGAGGGAAGGAGGGAAAACTTCTGCAAATCCAACTGTCTGAGTTTGGGGCTGAGCAGGAGGGAGGGAAGGAGGGAAAACTTCTGCAAATCCAACTGTCTGAGTTTGGGGCTGAGCAGGAGGGAGGGAAGGAGGGAAGCACTCTGAACAGTATGGGAGACTCTGCTTATCCTTCTGCTGCTGAAGTGAGCAGGGATTCCCAAGAGCATCTCAGAGTGTGAGCAGTTTACCACACAGACATCCTAACGTGCCAGAACAAGGCAAACATTTTTTCAGTTAATAGATTTTTGTTTCCCAGTCTTAACAATTATAACAAACATAAGGCCATTATTAAAAAATCATATGCCTGACCAAGCAGGTGAAAGACATATGCTGAGAACTATAAAACACTGATAAAGGAAATTGAAGATAACTCAAAGAAATGGAAAGCTATCCCATGCTATGGATTGGAAGAATTAATATTGTTAAAATGGCCATACTACCCAAAGCAATCTACAGATTTAGTGCAATCCCTATCAAATCACCCATGACATTTTTCACAGAACTAGAAAAAATAATCATAAAATTATATGGAACCAAAGAAGACCCAGAATTGCCAAAGCAATCCTGAGGAAAAACAGCAATGCTGGAAGCATAACCCTCCCAGACTTCAGACAATACTACAAAGCTACAGTAATCAAAGCAGCATGGTATTGGCACAAAAACAGACATATGGATTAATGGAACAGAATAGAGAGCCCGAAGTAAATCCACACACCTACGGTCAATTAATCTTCAACAACGGAGGCAAGAATATACAACGGAGAAAAGACAGTTTCTTCAGCAAGTGGTGCTGGGAAAGCTGGACAGCAGCATGTAAATCAATGAAGTTACAAGACTCCCTCACACCATGCACAAAAATAATCTTATAATGGCTTAAAGGCTTAAATATGAGACATGACACCATAAAACTCCTAGAAAAGAACATAGGCAAAACATGATCTGACATAAATCGTAACAATGTTTTCTTAGGTCAGGCTCCTAAGGCAAAAGAAATACAAGCAAAAATAAACAAATGGGACCTAATCAAACTTATACACTTTTGCAGAGCAGAGGAAACCATAAACAAAACAAAAAGACAACCTATGTAATGGGAGAAAATATTTGCACATGATGCAACCAACAAGGGCTTAATTTCCAAAACATACAAGCAGCTCATACAGCTCAATATCAAAAACAAACAACAAACAGAAAACCCCCAACAACAACAACAAAACAACCCAATCAAAAAATGGGCAGAATACTTAAACAGACATTTCTCCAAAGAAGACATACAGATGGCCAACAAGCACATGAAAAGATACTCAACATCACTAATTATTAGAGAAATGCAAATCAAAACTACAATGAGGTATCACCTCTCACTGGCAGAATGGCATCATCAAAAAGACTACAAATAATAAATGAAGGAGATGGTGTAGAGAAAAGGGAACCCTCCTACACCGTTGGTGGGAATGTAAAATGGCGCAGCCACTATGTAGAACAGTGTGGAGGTTCCTTAAAAAACTAAAACTAGAGTTATCATATGATCCAGCAATCCCACTTCTGGGCATATATCTGGAGAAAACCATAACTGGAAAGATACATGCACCCCAATGTTCATAGCAGCACTATTTAAAATAGTCAAGACACGGAAGCAACCTAAGTGTCCATTGACAGATGAATGGATAAAGATGTGGTAAACACACACAATGGAATACTACTCAGCCATAAAAAAGAATGAAATAATGCCATTTGCAGCAACATGGATGGACCTAGAGATTATCATACTAAGTGAAGTAAGTCAGACAGAGAAAGACAAATATATGATATCACTTATTTGTGGAATCTAAAAAATGATACAAATGAACTTATTTACAAAACATAAATAGATTCACAGACATAGTAAACAAACTCACGGTTACCAAAGGGGAAAAGGGGTAGGGGAGGGATAAATTAGGAGTTTGGGATTAGCAGATACAAACTACAATGTATAAAATAGATAAATAATAAGGTCCTACTGTATAAAACAGGGAACTATATTCAATATCTTATAATAACCTAAATGGAAAAGAATCTGAAAAATAATACGTTTATATTAATATGTATATGAATATATATATATTTGAATCACTTTGCTGTACACCAGAAACTAACACAACATTGTAAACTAACTATACTTCAATTTTAAAATTTTTAATAAAAATTATATGAAGCTAATTATCAAACATAAAATAGAAATTTTGAATTGTTAATGAGTTGGAAACTCAAAATCACTAAGAAAAATTAATTTATTATGAAACAGACACACCTGTTGCTTTCATGGAAATGAAATGCTTTGCCAATTTTAATGGTGGTGTGTCCATTATCTCTTTTCTATAGAAATGATCACTGCATTTGCCAGTTTTTCTTGTGGCATTGTAAACCTTAAGAAGCTACATTTTCTACTGACAACTGATATTGGCTAACTGATTTTGTATATAAATATATACAAAAGAACTCAGAAATGAATTCAGTAAATCATCGCTGCAAGTATGCTCCAACACCCCTATGGGAGTCAAAAAATGACTCCATTAAAAACTCACGTCTCTCCGTTATACGGAAGGGAAAGATATACAGCTGCCCTGTCCAGACAAGACTCTTTACCTACCCTGTTAGAGAACTGTCATACTATACTTATATTAGAACAAGACCCTCTCTCTATATAAAATAGATAACTAAGAAGGACCTACCGTATGGCACAGGGAACTCTACTCAACACTCTGTAAAGACCTATATGGGAAAAGAATCTAAGAGAGTGGCTATATGTATACGTATAACTGATTCACTTTGCTGTACACCTGAAACTAACACAACATTGTAAATCAACTATACTCCTATTTAAAAAAAAAAAAAAAAAAAAAGGACCTTCTACTGCCATCTGCTGGAAATATGTCATAATAAATACAAAAATCTGTGATGCTAACAAGGCAGGATGCCTCTTTAGAAGGGAAACTTGTTTATTTTTTTTTTTTGCGGTACGCGGGCCTCTCACTGTTGTGGCCTCTCCCGTTGCGGAGCAC